>NC_077227.1:516833764-517145014 GCF_027887165.1 Monodelphis domestica | reverse complement strand
TCCCCATTTTAAAACAATGAAGGGACTCTAGTCAGGAATGTAGGTGGGAACTCTAACATTACTCCATCCATACTTAGGCATACCTTAGGGGAAGATAAAGTTGTAAACCCCTTACTGAACAATGAAAAAGTACTTAACTCATACTTATAGTGAGGCTAAAACCCTTAAGCTGGGTCTATTTTTGATCTAATACAAAAAGGTGCTAAGTACCTATGAAGGTCAAATTAATCACTAAAAGGTCAAGCAAGCTTAGCAAGAGGTGTGAGGTTTTAGTCTACCCAGAGAAGGTGATAACAAGATGTGAATTAAGAATGGTCAGTCCTTTGGAAAGCATCTACTGCGACTGGTAAATGTGAAAATTTAGGGGAGGTGACATTAAGAGAAAATTCTGTTTAAAAGGAGGTCAGAAGGCCTCTAAAAAGATTCAGCTTTGGAGCTGAATTGGAGGCTGGTCTCTCTCTCAGTGGCTGAAATGAATTCAGCCTTGGAAGCTGAAGTGGAGCTTAGGCGCTGAACTGGAGGGTCTCTCTGAACACTAGAGTTTTGCTTGGAAGGATCTTGGGGTGAGTTGATAAAAGACTGACTAGTCTCTCTTAAGGCTCAGGCCTAGGCCATTTTGGCCTAGGCCCTTCATACTATATTTCTCTTATTCTCTCTCCTTTTTCCTTAATTCCTCATTTGTATTAATTAAAATCTCCATAAAAACACAGTTGACTTGGGTATTTCATATTTGGGAAATTTTCCCATGGCGACCACTTTATTTTTAATATAAAATCAAGACACTAAAAATTATCTTTACAGTTTTGGCAATTCAAAGTCTTGAAACCATATTTTCGCAGTCACAGTTTAAGGCAAGCCACTCTTTTAACTGTTACAGTGACCACAGGATGAGTCACTGATTCTTTCATTTCTATGTCTATACCTATGCTTCCAAATTAACCTAAGCAAGAAGAAAACCATTGAAAAATTGGTGGAAGGGAATATCTAGACTAGGATTCACAAATTGCTAGAAATAATGAGTCTTACCTTTGCCTGAGACTTTCAATTTCTCTGTAATCTCAGCAAGCTCTTTCTCTACATTATTTAACTTCCCAATCTAAAAAAATAAAAATAAAAATAAAAAACTTTAGCAAACCAATCAACATTTTCTTGAGCACCAAAGTTACTAAACTGTGCATGCCCTAGGTTTAGCCTCCCAAAAAGAACAAAGAAATTGGAAAAGTACCTACATGTATGAAAATATGTATAGGAGCTCTTTTGATGGCAAAGAATTGGAGACTGAGGAAGTACCCATCAATTGGAAAATAGACAAACAAATTGTATTAGGTAAATGTAATGACTACTCTTGAGTTGTATGAAATGTAAAAAAGTATAGTTTTAGAGGAAACTGGAGCAGACTTTTGTGAGTCATGCAGAGAGAAGTGAGCAGAACTAGGAGAACAATTTATACAACGTTTTAAAGAAAGACAACTTTGAAAGACTTTAGAATGCTGATTGATACAATGACCGTTCTGGAGGACAAAAGATGAAGCATGCTACCCACCAGATAAATGACAGGCTTAAAATGTATGAGACATACATTTTTTAACATAAGGCATTTGTTTTGCCTGACTACTTATAGTTGTCACAAGAGTTTTTCTTTTCTTTTTAATTGTTCATCTGTAGGTGAAGGTAGTAGGAGGGAAAGAAAATACTTAATGGAAAAAAATACATATATATGCATACGTACATACATACACATATAGAAAATAATTAAATAGAAGATAGTATGGAAAGCAGGGTATGAATACTTGGGGAGTAGGGGGAGGAAAAGCTACTTATAGGAGATGGAGTCAAAGGAGCATCTTAAAGCAAGAGACTCTTGAGGCAGAGGTAAAGAGAAAGTGAATTCCTCAAATAGGGGTCTGCCAAAGCAAAGACACAGAAGGCAGAAAATAATGTCATTTGAGAAAAAGAAAGAAGGGCAATTTGGCTGGGTCTCAGAGAACTGGAGAAGGAGTAATATCCAACAAGGCTAGAAAGGTAGGTTGGGGCCAAGTTATATATAACTTTAAAAGTTAACAGGAATTTTTTTTTTAAACCCTCACCATCCGTCTTGGAGTCAATACTGCACATTGGCTCCAAGGCAGAAGAGTGGTAAGGGCTAGGCAATGGGGGTCAAGTGACTTGCCCAGGGTCACACAGCTGGGAAGTGTCTGAGGCCAGATTTGAACCTAGGACCTCCCATCTCTAGGCCTGGCTCTCAATCCACTGAGCTACCCAGCTGCCCCCAGGAATTTTCATTTTATTCTAGAGCCAATAGGAAGCCACTGGAGTTGAATGTGTAGGAAAATAACTTAGGTTTTCACTTTTTAAAAATTACTTTGGCAAAAATATATGAGATGGCTAGAGTGGTGAAAGGCTTGAGTTAGAACGAATAATTAACATGCTGTTAAAATAATCTGGGGGACAGGTGATAAGGGCCTGAACTAAGGTAACAGCTGTGTTAGTGGAGAGAAAGTAGTCAATGCGAAATGTGTTAAGCAAAAATTACAAGATTTGGCAACTGATTAGTTACATGAAGTGAGATAAGAATGAGGAGTCTAGGATAAAGCTAAGATTGGGTACCTGAGATACTGGAAGGATGATGTTTTGGATAGAAATAGATAAGTACGGAAGAGGATTAGATTTCATGGCAAAAGATAATGAGTTCAGGTTTAGGAATATTGAGTTTTAAGATATCTCTGGGCATCCAGTTTGAAATATTCAATAGGCAATAGATGATTTGGGGTTAAAGGGGTAGGGGGAAGATATTAAGGCTAGATATGTAGATCTGAGTTATCAGCAGAGAACAGTTAAAAACTCAAGGGAACTGATAAAGATACCAAGAGGGAAAGTATGAAGGGAAAACAGAATGGAGTCCAGGAGAGAACTGTGGTAAATACTCATAATTAAGGGAAGTGATTGGCAAAAACTAAGAAAGAATGAATAAATAGACAGGAGGCAAATCAAATGTCCCAAAAACCCAGAAAGAAGAAGAGTATCTTCTAGAGAGTAATCAACAGTGTCAAAATGCAATAGACAGGTCAAGAAGCATTAGATATGAGAAAAGATCATCAAATCTGAGAATTAAAGAAATAACTAGTAACTTTGGAGAAAAACATTTCAGCTGAGTGATTAGGTCAAAAGCAAAAATGGCAAAGGGTTAAGGAGTGAGTAAGAAAAAAGAAAGCAAAGGCATGGAGAGTACATAGCTTTTTTTTTTTAAACCCTTACTTTCTTGTCTGTCTTAAAATCAATACTAAGCAGTAAGGGCTAAGCAACTGGGGTTAAGTAACTTGCCCAGAGTCACACAGCTAGGAAGTGTCTGAGGCTATACTTGAACCCAGGATCTCCCAATTCTAGACCTAGCTCTCTACCTACTGAGCCACCTGGCTGCCCCTATATTCTACTTTTTAAAAGAAATTTCAAGGAATTTGGCTGAGAAAGGGAGAACAAATATAGGACAAAAACTTGAGAGTATAGTGGGGTCTAGTATGGCTTTTTTTTTTTTAATTTAGAGAGTTCTGAAGACAGTAGGTAGGGAACCAGTTAACAGAGAGAGGCTGAGGGTTTAAGAGATAATAAGGATGCTTGAGGATTAAGTCTTCTGGAGAAGACCAAAGGGGATGGAATTAAATGCACATATCCTTGGAAAAAAGAAGGGTTATCCCTTTGTTAGAGACTGGGAAAAAGGAGAAGAAAGAGATGTCAAGGATATTAAAACTGAATAGGATTGAAAGCCCAAGGCAGACTTCAAATTTTATTTAGTTTGATCTAAAAAGCTTTGGTTAGTGACATTTTTTTCCACTATAGGTCCATGGAAGAATAATTAGATATTGTCTATAATAAGTATGCTGCCTGGGAGACTGCTAGCTATCAATATATGCAATGTAATGCTAGAAAAATTAAAAAATGTTACATTTTGGAATCTAATGTTAATACAACCTCAAAATCCTTTTCACTTTTACTTATTAGTCCATGCTAAGGGCTCTTTTATTTGCCCTTCATCCTGATTTCGAAAAATTTTTTTTCTTGTTTTAAAATTGAAGCTCTACTTAGTTTTCTATTTCAAAACATTAAAATATCATGCAATAAATTTTCCATATTCACCAGTGAATCATAGGTCTCAGGCTTGTCATCAATCTTTCCAGCTTTTTTCATCCTGTTAAGACGTTTCTTCTCAACCAAGCCAGTTCGATCAAGAAATGTATCATCATCACTGTCATAATAATCTTCTTCCTCCCAGTTCTTAGCTTTCCTTTTACGAGATACTAAAGTATGCATAATAGATAAAAAGCAAAAAGTTAGAATACTCTCCCTCCTCACTAGCTCAAACCCTCACCTGTAACAAAGAAAATAGCTGAACAAACACATATCTGACAGTGTCAATAACAATTCTGCCCTATTAGTCTAATTTCTCTTCCCTGCTGAGAAGAGGAAGAACTATTTCATTATCTATTCTTCAGTACCATCACTGGTTTCAACTATTCATAGTTCAGCTTCCTTTTTGCAAAATTCTTATTTGAATTGTATATTGTTCTGTAGGTTGTTTATTTCATTCTGTATCAATTCATAAAAATTTTCCCATCTTTCTCTTAATTCTTCATTCCTCATTTCTTACTATACCAGAATATTCCATTACATTCCTACATTGTAGCTTTTTCAGAAGGATGAAGGATATTAAGTATAAGATATCTAGGATAATAAAGATTATTAAAGTTTCATCTTTAAATGTCTTCATAAATCAGAGATCCTAAGGTGCTGCCAGATGCTTTGCTTGTCTACTGACCTGCCTCCTGGCGCAGTAAACCCAAGGCATCTAGCATTCGACAGGCTTCCAGGGAGCACTGAACCATTGCTTCCTTTTTCTTTCCTGAGTGAATGGCCTCAGCCACCAGTTGTTTTCCTGATGAATCATCCACAGGCAACCTGCAATAGTTTGGAGGAAATAATAGCACAAATAGCAACAATGAAAAGGATCTAATATGTGAAGCATTTACATGGCTTGATTGAATTAAACAATTCAACACATTTATTAAGTGCTAATTATGTACCAGGCACTGTGCAAAACAAGGCAAAAATAAAACAGTTCCTTCTCTCAAACAGTTATCATTCATTAGATTTTAAGTTCCTTGAGGGCAGGGCCTGATTTTTGCCTTTTTGTGACTCCAGTGCTTAGGAGAGAGCCTGGCACATAGTGGGTGATAATAAATGTCTACTGATTGATTCATTCTAGGAAGGGGATGGATATATCATGTACACACAAATAAAGACAAAAAATATTGAGAATCCTGGGAAGATGGTGGAATGAAAGGTATTCTAGATTACAGTTCTTTCCCCATTACAAAAAAAGCTAAAGTCATTAGTTTAGTAAAACCAGCAATAATAAGAAAAGGAAAATGGAAAAAAATTTGGGAAAAAATAAGTTATTAAAAACAAAAACAACTAAAGACCAGTTCACCAGTCACTCAATCTCACTTCTCCCCTCTGTCTACCCCTGGGCTAGCCTGGAGACTGTCTTTGGAGTTAACTCTGATATCACTCCAGAAGAAAATTGATCCCTGAGTTTGGAGCTTAAAAATCAGATCACTCCCAAGGGCTTCAAAGGACTACTGGAACAGGGAGAACCACACAACATTATAGGGGGTCAAAAGTATAGCATTTGTTAAAACTATTTAGTACTATCCAGGAAGGAAGAGGTAACCAGCAGAGAGTTCTAGAGAAGAGAGCGAAGGCCACAGATTGCTTTGACCTTGATGCTCTGAGAGAAACAAGAAAAAGGGGGAAAGGAACAAAAGAATAAGAAGCACCTTTTACTACAGAGATACCACTGAAGAAAACCAGAAGTGATTGATAAAAAAAGACACAAGTTTACCAAAGTCTGTGGGGAAATCTGTTATTACATGTAATTGGTAAAAAAAAAAATTTAATTTTTAAAAGTTTATAAAAAAAATAAGCAAATATTTGAAGGCTCAATCAGCATTTATTAAGCACTTATGATCTGCTGGGAATACAAAAAAAAAGAAGCAAAAGACCTGACCTCCAGAACCAGAAAATCTGTTGGAGGAAACAAGCAAACAAATTTTTATCAAAGAAAGCTATACAAGAACTAGGAAATAATTAATAGAATGCACTAAATTAAGAGGGGTTAGGGAAGACTTCCAGGAAAAGATGGGATTTTAGTTGGATCTTAAAGGAAGCCAGGAAAGTCAGTAGGCAGAACCTAAGAGGGAGAGCATTCCAAGCATGCAGGATAGCCAGGGAAAATACCCAGATTCAAGGTATGTAGTGTCTTGTTCATGGCACAGCCAGGAAGCCAGTGTTACTGAATCAAAGAATATATGGTCTGGTTAATAAAGTATAAGAAGACTAGAAAGGAAAAAGAGGGCTACATTATGAAAACAGAGCATTTTGCATAAAAGAGTCACTTTCATAGATAAATACTTTACAACAAAGAAAACAGTCAAAATCCTGTGATGGTAAAGATCATACAAATAGTTCTATAAGGCCCTCAGAAACAACAATAAGGAAACCCTAAGAACTTTTAGAATGATTCAGAAAAGCAATCAATGAATTAGGTGAAAATATTGAAGAAATAATGACAGAGGGAGAAGCTAGGTGGCTCAATCAATTGAGTCAGGTCTAGAGGTCCTGGGTTCAAATTTGGCCTCTAGACACTTCCTAGCTATGTGACCCTGAGCAAGTCACTTAACCCTTACTGCCTAGCCCTTATCACTTTTCTGCCTTCGAATCAAAATACCATATTGATTCTAAGATGAAAGGGTTAAAGAAAAACCAGAATGGCAGAAATGAGAACTCTTAATGATGAAACTAGCAAATCCAAAAAAAGACTTTAAGGATTTGAGATATTAATTACATAACTGGATAATATATAACAAAATTTCTGAAAAAGACAACAGAATTGTTGAGGCAAGAGAAAATTAACTGAACAAAATCAAAACGTATACCAAGTTACACAAAATTATTTCAAGAAGGAAAGGATGTTAATAATGAGAAAATCAAGAAAGGTTTCTTAAATCAAGTAGCTACTGAATTTTTCAAAGGAAATTAGGAATCTGATGAATAGAAAGTGAGGAGAGTATACATTTCAAACATGGGGACTATCAGTGTGATGATATGGAGGTGAAAGATCAAAGGTCAAATACAGGAAACAACTAGCCTAATAGTTTGACTACAAAGATTTGTGAAAGGAAATGGCATAAAATAAGTATGGAAAGCTAAGTAGGAAATGAGTTGATAATGTTGAATTTTATCTTAGAGGTAATAGGAATCACTAAAGATATTTAAGTAGGGGAGCTACCTGATCAGATCTATAGTTTAGGAATATCAATTTGGAAGCTATGTGGAAGATCAATCAAAGAAGGGACAAATTGCTTTGTCCTACTTCTCATTATAATGCTTCAAATTTCCAAGAAAGAAAAGTAACACTATTTCCCCAAATACACTGGAATAAAATCCAATAAATGTTTATTAAATTCCAAAATCTAAATTTAGAACTTCATTTATAAAGCAAGTAATATTAACACCCTAATTTAGGCCTATAAATGAAGCTTAAAATTAATAAACCTGTAAAGGGAGAATGAAAAGAACACATACCTAACTCTGCAAAGCCAAGTGCTATGTCCCTGTTCATCATATTCATATTCTAATTCTTCTCCTACAGAGGAGAAAAGAAAAAAGATTCATAATAACAATTGGAAGTCACTCCCTCAATTAAATAGCTAATGGTTGAATTCTATATACTCAGAGAAGAAAACCAGAATTAAACAATCCTATGTAAAATGTATTTTTAACTTTATGAAATTATCACACAATAGGAATTATAGAATATTACATGAATAAGGAACATAAAGTTTTAAGACCTTGATTCAAATTCCCCAACATCAAAATTTTCTGTTGAGGATCTAAGCCAAATCAAGTGAAATATGTCCTTTGTTTGAAGGCAAGAAGAATGTCAAAGCTCTTTACTTCTCCAGTAAATTCCTTTTGTGATGCCGCATAAGGTCACAGAGGAGACTAAGTTTTCAAAAACTATGGCAGAGGAATGTGAGAGGTGGCTTAGATTATGGGCTTGGCAATACTTACATAAATGTCATCTAAGAGTCTAGCTAACTCTGAAAGGTTCATTACTAAGAGAATGGACACTAGCAATATCACAAAATGAATTTGGTTTTGGTTATATAGCATTTATTGAAAATGGTCTACTAAGGCATGGAGAAGTTGAGTGGATGGGCATTGATGTAAATTTTTTGGAATACTGAAAAAAACATAGGTACCATATTCTCCTTTTTAACTGCAAGACCTCTGAGGGCTGGGTTCTCATCTAAACTTTGTATATTTCCAGTACTTAGCAAAATGCTAGGTGCATAGTAGGCACATAAATGTTTGCTGACATGAATTACTGGCAAACCCAGAAAGAGCACACTTTTACAGAAGAAGCAGGTAAAAGTTGAACTATAAAGTTGAATCTGAAAATTTATACAGCATACAGAGAGAAAGTAGATTTTGTGATGTTTTAAAGTATAGCCATAGATGAAGAATCTATGGCATAGAACATATTCAATTTCTACTATCAAATTCTATTTACAGACCTTCTCTGTCAAAAAATCCCTGCAGAGCCTTTTTGGGATCCTTTATATAAAATGCCTCACGTTCCTGCTGAAACTCTATGACAATAGGGTTCTCTTCAACTTCATCTTCAATGGCATCTTCTCCTGTAGTTGTAAGGTGAAGGGAAAAAAATCAAAGAGAATGTTATACATATGATTTAGAAAGGGAGAAGAAAAAAAAAGAGGAAAATCTCACCAAATAATATTCATTACCTTATTTCAATAAAGTGTTAGACTCTACAAAATAGAGATAATAAATGATACTTATCACTACAAATCCCAAGTGTGTGCCATTCAATATCTTAACAAAACCAGGAGGAAAATGGGACAAAGGACCAGCCAGAGAAATCTAGTCTTAGGTATAATAGCTAAGTGCTGTGAAGAAAACCACACCCAATTGGAAGTGGAAGGTGGGAACCACTCACCAATTTATCTTGGGGGTATGGGGGAGTCTAAATTCTTCAGTTTGGCAAGCTCAGGTCTATCTCTACAACTTTCCTAAAATAAAGAGTTCACTGGAGCAAATTCTAGTTTAAACTCCAGAACTGTCAGGGTCATCTAAAAGTTCTTCAGCTTGGAAGACCCTCACATCCTCTCTTGTTTTAAGTCCTAACTTGACTTTAAAGTCCTGTTCTCCTTTGGAGCATTCTCCAACTGTTCAAGTCCTTGGTGACTGACTTCCATTCCCTGAACTCCTGAAGCATATCGTCTATATTATTTATTTGGAATGAAATCTTATGTTGCTATTTATCATTTTAAGCATATACATGCTTTATATACACAGTGACTAGTAGAGTGTCACGATAGCATCAGATAGTTCTTTGTTGATGCTATTCAGAGATGAAAAGCATTAAATAATTTCTCTAGATCCCAGGTTCCTCATCTGTAAGATGAAGGGTTCAGTCTAAATTATCTCTAAGCTCTAAGATCTTTCTAACTCTATGATTCCATGAGATACACTGTTTTCCTCTCCAAAATCTGAATACCTCTATATATAAACATGCAAATAGAAAGGAAAGTTTTAGTATTTTAATTGATCCTTTTATGTACATATTCAATGGTGACAAACAAAAAGCTCCACTACAGAAAAAATGTTGGTAGGGTATCCCTAAATTCATAGAATCCAAGCTGAAAGAGAATCCTCTCATGTTATAGATGAGAAGGCTTAGGATCAGAAAAGTGGCAGAGCCAAGGTTGGAGCTTAAGTCTTCTAACTCCCAAATTCAAAGCTTTTTCAATATAACATACTGCTTCTCCATGTTTTTAAACTGCCAAGAACGAGGACCAAGGAAGACATATGGAATTTTTTCCATAATGTGCCATTTACTTTACAGTCATAAAATATTTCATTTGACAACTTCCCATACTTTATTGTATTATATGTAAATAAGGGCATTCTCTTAAGAAGAGATGGTGATTAGACCTGGGACAGAGTTTAAATAACTTGCATTAAGTGCTTTGCCCAGGGGAGGAATTTTAAGATCACTTAGACCAACCCTCTCATTTTAAAAATGAAGAAACTGAGGTCCAAAGAGATTAGGTGACTTGCTGGAGGAGTGTGTTCAGTCAAAATCCTGTTGACAGTATAAATAACATAACTGAATTCCTAAGGAAAGTTTTATTCATAGCAGAATTATAATAAAGAGTAATAACTCTTATAATAGTCCTGGATCTGTTGATAGTTCTGTGACCTCCGGCAAGCAACTGGAGCTCCTCTATACTTCAAAGGACTGTTATGAGGACCAAGTAGATGTTAAAACCCTTTGAGACATGACGCAAGAATAAAATACAATAAATGATATGCTAAAAAAAAGTCTAATTTCCTCTCTTGGAAATTTCCATTTCTTACCCATTCCCCAAGTACACCCCATCTCAACATCCTGACTACTAGTATTTCTCTTCTCTTCTGTGGCATCTTTCTCTTCTTCCTCATCTGAGTCTTCACCCAACATCTTCTTCTCTAATTTCATCTGCTGCTGCTTTCGCAAAGCCTTCAACTGAGTTACCGTTAGTTCGGATTCTGCCTCCTTATCATCTTCTGGTCCCTGTTGAGTCAAGTAAAACAATCCCTTTAAGAAGTGGGGGCAGAAGCCGTAAGGAAGTCTATCTAAGAACCAGAAGACATAATAACCCTCAACTTTGGGAAAAGCTGACAAGGAAGCTGCCCAGAAACAAAATGACAACCCAATTTAGGGAGCTGGGGGGAGGCTCCGGGAAGGTCTTGATTCTCAGGACTTTTCTTTACCTGCAGGATAAAGAGCCGGGTGCTGCCTCCGAAGCGGAGGACGTGGCCCACGTGGACGCGGCAGTAGGTGCGGGGAGGGACGCGGGCCTTGTTCAGAAAGGTGCCGTGGGTGCTCCCTAGGTCGTATAGGTAGAAGCCGGGTCCGCGGGGGTCGTCCTCCACCTCCTGGCCCCTCACCCGGTGCTGCAGCACGGCATGGAAGCGGGACACCGAAGGGTGCTCCAGAATCACGTCGCAGCTAGGCAGGCGCCCGAACACGCAACGGCTCCGGCCCTCCAGGCTGCGGCTGCCCAGGATGGTGCCGCCCTTCAGCGTCTCCAGACTGTAGGGTACGTCAGGGGGGCCCCCCCACGGCGGCTCCTGATACGGGGGAGCTGGAATCGGGCTTCCGGCAGGAGAGGCCGCCGCCCTTGATGGCCGTAGCTTTTCCTCCGCTGAGGACCCGGGTCCGGGCTCCGAGACGTCTCGCCACCGGGCCAGCCGGGCTCTCTGCTCCCCAGAACCTCCAGGCAGCGGTGGCTCCTTCTCCTCCCCCTCTTTCTCTTCCTCTCGCTCCTGAGGAGCGGATCCCAGGGCAAGGTCCCGCGGAGCAGAGGGCAGAGGCAGGACCGGCTTCTTGAAATCACCCTCGGTAGGCTCGGGGCCGGAATCCTGCCCCACCTCTGAAGAGAGCGCCGCCATCTTCGCGAGGTCCAGGGTCTTAATAGGTCCGCCGGACACCGGACTCCGAGAATTGCAAGTTCCCCACTTTAGCTTCAAGCTCTCCCTGGGGAAAGGCCTCTCAGGAGCTTGTCGACTTCAGTGATCTCACCTCACATCTGCAATCTCACCAACGAGACCGAGTTACTGTTCCAGAATTACCGAATAAAGGAAGCTTAGTTTCTTGTAAAGGACGGACGGACTTGTTTATGGGTTGCACCACTTAGTGACGACTTCCGGCGGCCACTTCCGACCTGAGGAGGGAGCTCCAGTCAGCCGTCGAGTTCTAGGGGCTTTCCTCTCTTTTTACTTCACGCGCCATTCTCCTGCCGCCGTACCAACCCCCCCCCCCCCTCCCCTTCCTCGCCCGACTGGCGTTTCTGGAGGCTCCGAGGTCCGTCTCAGACGTCACCCCATTCCAGCAGCTCCCCTGCAAGCCGGTAAGTACTCACCTAACTTTCTTTCTCTCCTTCCCTCCTTCTCTTTCTCTCCCGAGAGTTTAAGGAGTCATAGCTGATTATAGTCACGATTCAAGCCCAGACCCTCTGACTCTAGCACGCACCACCCTGCCTCACATCATCAGACCAGCCCCCTAATTTTACAGATGAGGAAATTGAGAGCCTCTGAAGGCAAGTTTCTTTGCTCAAGATCAGATAGATAATCAATGGCTCAGCTGTTACTGAACTCCTGTCTTAAACCTTCAAATGTAGTTATTTTTACTGAACTCTGCCCCTGTTGCCTATTGTCAAGGCCCTCTCAAGTCGATTTTCTTTTCTTTTTTTTTTAAACCCTTACCTTCTATCTTAAAGTCAATACAATGTATTGGTTCTAAGACAAAAGAGCAGTAAGGGCTAGGCTAGTAGGGATTAAGTGACTTGCCCATGGTCACACAGCTAGAAAGTGTTTCAGATTAATTTCTGAGGCAGTCTGTCCTTTGCTCTCACAAACACAGAATTGTAAGGGACCTCAGAGGCCATCTAATTCAACCTCCACGTGAAAAGGAATCCCCTCAATGGCATTCCCTATAAATTATCATCTAGTCTTTACTCAAACAGCCTTCCTGAAGGGAACTGACAAAGCTTCCTAAAGAGAAAGCCCATTCAGCTTTGGGATACCTCAAGATTTTCCTTATTTCAATCCTAAAATTTCTCCTTTGGAAAAGAGGAAAAAATCAGTTGCTATGTTTATTTGATAGCCCTTCAAATATACCAATCAAATCCCTTCTCAGGTTTCCTCTTCTCCGGGTTAAATATGTTCTGTTCCTTCAGCAGATCCTCATATAGTAGATTCTTGACCACTTAAAGCAAGGCAGAATGGATAGAGTTCTGGACCTGGAGTTAGGAAAACCTGGGTTAAAATTCCATGATTTAGTATTGATTTTGTTGTGGGAAAAACACTCCAAAGTTTGTAGCAGAAACTCATCCCAAGAAAGAGAGGCTGAAAACTGGGCTATTCCACCTCCCACCCCCAACCCTGGGGCTGATGGAATAGCCCCAGGGGTGGATCAGGGTGTGCATATTTGTTGAATATAAATATGGTGGGTGCTTTGGGGAGGCATTCCAGGCAGAAAACCTAGTGGAGGGGGCAGCTGGGTAGCTCAGTGGATTGAGAGTCAGGCCTAGAGATGGGAGGTCCTAGGTTCAAATATGGCCTCAGACACTTCCCAGCTGTGTGACCCTGGGCAAGTCACTTGACCCCCAATTGCCTAGCCCTTACCACTCTTCTGCCTTGGAGACAATACACAGTATTGACTCCAAGATGGAAGGTAAGGGTTTAAAAAAAAAAAACCTAGTGGAGGAGAAGCCTCACTATTTCTGGAATGCCCTCATCTCTGTGTGGTAGGGAGGATACAGTGCAATATAAAACCAGTATAACTAATGCAAATACAGAACAGAACAGTGCAAGACTATTATTAACTGGTTAATAATATATAGCAGTTAGAAATGTTTAGTAATACAGATTTTGCAACTTTTGCCAATCTAGTGCTAAATAGTGAAAAATACAAGACTTCAGAGCATGGGGATCCCCCTTCTATCACTGCCCACCTCCATCAATTTTTATCTTGTGAGCATGGGCAACTGCCTGAATTTCTCTGGATATCAGTTACCTTACTTGTAAAATAGAGATAGTATTAACTGTAGTATCTACCTCAGGATTCTTGTAAAGCTTTAATGAGATAGCAGTGGTAAAATATTTTGCAAATTTAAAATATTATATAAATGTCAGTTCTTTTATTTTCTCGATTGCCCTGGCCAGAGAAATGTATAATCAAGAAGGAACATGAGCTGATCATGTGGCAGAGCAAGAGATGGAAGACCCATTTACTCCAATGGCATCCTTTCAGTGTCCCCAGGAAAAAGGGAAAGCAACCCACATATTAGATGGATACCTTGTTGCAAATTTAGGAGAAGATGGACAAAAGAGTCTGATAGAATGGGGGAGTATGGATGGATTACAATCTACATCCACATCAATATATATCCAGTTGTTCTCTAATCAGGGCTGAGTATAGCCAGATTATTACCTTTCTAGTCATGGAGACTATACATGCCTTAATTTCGCCCAATATCACATTCAATTTATTGGATACTATATATACTGTTGACTTTTTTTTTAAACCCTTACCTTCCACCTTAGAATCAATACTATGTATTGGTTCTAAGGCAGACTGGTAAGGGTAAGGCAATAGAGGTTAATGACTTGACCAGGGTCACACAGCTGGGAAGTGTCTGAGGCCATATTTGAACCTAGGACCTCCCATCTCTAGGCCTGACTCTCAATCCACTGAACTACCCAGCTGCCCCTCACTGTTTTTGTAGAACTTGTAGTCTACTAAACCTCCAGACCTTCTTTAGGTGAACTCCGTTCTCCCTATTCTTGTTCAAACAGAGCTTCAGCTAGACAGGTGAATTGAGCTGCCAGGTCCAGGTTCTGCCCCCTATAAAGGAAACCTTTGGGTGGAGTTTAAGGCTCTATTCTTCAGCCCTCTAGTCAGAAGGAAGAGGTTGCTAGGGGAGGTAGGAAGGTTTTGAGCCAACCCTGAGTTCAGCAACACAATAGGAATATTTTTAGTAATCAACTTGTTCTGGGAAGAGAGTAGGAAGGTATCCGATAACTTCCTGAGGTATCTCATTCCATTTTAGGATAACTAATTTTTTTTAAGTCAACAAACATTTTTTAAATTTAAAGATACTTTCTTTTCCCAGTTACATGTAATAGCAATTTTCAGCATATGTTTTCCAAAATTATAAAATCTAAATTGTCTTCTTCCTTCTCTTCCCTCCCAACTCTAGGAGATGGTAAGCATTTTGATCTGGATTGTACATGTATTAAAGGATAACTAATTTTTAAAGAAGTTTTTCTCTGCATCAAGCCTACATCTGTTTAGAAATGTCCTACCCAGTGTTGTTAGTTTTGCATTTGCCTATGTCTGGATATTATCATAGCATTGTTATCATAACTGATCACTTTAAACTTTGTAAAGTTTTTTACATACAGAATCCCATTTGAACCTCACAACAATCCTATGAGGTAGGTACTGTAGGGACAATTATACTTACTTCAGAGAAGGGGAAGGAAATTCAGAGAGGGGAAGCAATGTACCTTTGGTCAATCAATATCAGAGACAGGATGTGAACCCAGGTCTTGACTTCCTTGTTTTTTTAAAATATTTTTTCATGGTTACATGATTCATTTTCTCTCCCCTCTTCCCTCCCCCTTTCTTGACTTTTTTAAAAATTTAAATTAATTTATTTAGTCAATTTAGAATATTATTTTTTTGGTTACAAGAATCATATTTTTTCCCTCCCTTCCCTACCCTCATCCTTCCTGAAACTGGGTCTTTCTTGACTTCTTAATGAAGATTAAAATTGCATTAGCTTTGTTGTCAGTTTGCTCGATTGTGATGATAAACATGTAATTTTTTTTTTTTCAGATCAGAAATCACGCATTTCTTCAATGACAACTATGTTAATCCTTCTACAGTATTACTGGCACAGACATTTTTCTTGGTAGTCTTGGACAGCCTGACCTTTCTTCCTCTGACAAGGATGATTTAAGGAGGTAACTTATCCCCTCTGCTTTCCATTTTGGAAGTCTTGTCTTGTGGATTGGAAAACATTGCTTTTTTCACACTTAAATTTAGCAACTCACTCTCAAAAAATGTTGAGATACTGGGGAGAGATCCCAATATCATCCAACCAAGCTAACAGAAGCTCCTTTGATTTGCTCCCACGGGAGTTCCGTCTGGTGGAAGTCCAGGATCCACTCCTTCACCAACCCTCTGCCAATAAGCCACGACCAACCACCATGCTGGACATCCCATCTGAGCCTTGCAGCCTCACCACCCACACAATCCAACTTATCCAACACAACCGGCGCCTACGATGCCTCATTGCTACAGCCCAGGCCCAGATGCAGCAACAGGCAGAGGGCATCAAAACTGAAGAGAGTGAACCACTTCCATCCTGTCCAGCTTCACCCCCTCTTCCTGATGACCTGCTTTCCTTGGATAGCAAGACTGGTAAAATGCCATTCCAGCTCAGGCACAGTGACCCAGAGAGTGACTTTTACCGGTAAGGAGGGGATCTAACATGGACTATTTGGTTAAGAGAATGTGCAAAATGAGTTGGTTCAATCTATTTTAAATGCTTTAGTGGTTTTTTGATAACTATGAAATGCAGTCATTGCTCTTGAGCAGGCAAGCAGTTATTTTGCTAGTTTGATTATTGAGTGACATATGTCAGATGAGTAGTAGAAAGAACATTTTACTTCTTGTCTACTTTTTAGAGGTAATTTAGCAAGCCATTTGTAAAAATTAAGTTTAGAAGATCAAATACCTCTGTCTAGAGGAAGCCTTTACCTCCCAGGTATGATGAGTTCTTCAGAAAAGATTAGAAAAACAGGAGTTTATAGCCTTCAAGGTTGGTTTTTTGGTTTTAACATTTTCTTTAATTTTTCATCATGAAGTCATACATAGTATTGGATATTAAGGATATCTTTTTTTTTATTAAGGATATCTCACCTTCTGCTTTAGAATTGGTACTAAGTATTAGTTCCCAAGACAGAAGAGCAGTTAGGATTAGGCAGTTGAGATTAAGTGACCTGTCCAGGGCCAAGCAGTCAGAGAGTGACTAAAGCCAGATTTAAACCCAGGACTTCCCATCCCCAAGCCTAGCTCTTTATCCACTGAGCCAGCTAGCTGCCCCTGTTAAGCATATCTTTGATAAATGCCCAATTTTTCCAACTCTGACATATCTAAAAGCCCTATTTTTTCTCTCTTTCTTGCGTCCATGGATTTGGAGAAACATACCACAAATATGTTTAGTCAAAATAAATTTTTTTTCTTTAATTCTTAGTGATTTAGAACCTTATTTCATATGACTATTGATAGCTTATATTTCTTCCTTTCAAAACTGCCAGTTTATATCTTTTGACTATCAGAGAATTTGCCTTATCTTTGTTTAACCTAAGTACTTCTATGATACACTAACCTGACCATATCAAAGAAGCACATGGCAAAGAAGAAAATATTCCCTCAGTTAAGAATATTCCTTCACATATGATTGTTTTGTAATGTCTGCAAGGTTAGGGAGTTGCTCCATTCAAAATTCCTTTTGTTTAGTTATCACATAAGCTATTTGCAGAACTAGGTGCAATTGTGCTGTCATTGTATTTAAAATGTTCACAAGAGGTAACTAAATATTTACTACATAGTAATTACTGAAGATACCTTCTGTTTCCATAGACTATTCATTGAAAAACAGGAGTTGAAATTGGCTAAAAGAGAACTAAACTTGGGGAGTTCCAAGATGTGATCATGGGGTGCCTGGGATATGTTTAGGCAGTATGAGAATGAAACCAGGAGAGCTAAGCAGGGAAATTAACTTGACCAAAATTTCCTACAATGGCAGTTGGATTTCTTGAACCTGGAAAAACCCTAGGAAAGTCAAGATAGATTTCCTGTACAGTGTGAGCCCTCATAACACTGCTCTGTCTCTACTTTTCAGAGGAAAGGGGGAACCTGTGACTGAACTGAGTTGGAACTCCTGTCGTCAGCTGCTTTACCAGTCAGTAGCCACAATCCTGGCTCACGCAGGCTTTGAATGTGCAAATGAAAGTGTCCTAGAGACTCTAACAGATGTGGCACATGAATATTGCCTTAAATTCACCA
Source organism: Monodelphis domestica (assembly GCF_027887165.1). NCBI lineage: Eukaryota > Metazoa > Chordata > Mammalia > Didelphimorphia > Didelphidae > Monodelphis > Monodelphis domestica. The sequence continues at coordinate 517,127,247 of NC_077227.1, read as the reverse complement.
AGCTGCTTCGCTTTGCAGTGGACCGGGAGGCCCAGTTGGGGCAGACTCCCTTTCCTGATGTTATGGAGCAGGTGTTCCATGAGGTGGGCATTGGCAGTGTACTGTCTTTGCAGAAGTTCTGGCAGCACCGCATCAAGGACTATCACAGTTATATGTTACAGGTGAGAGGACCATGTGAAGAAGTAAACAAAGGAAACTGATTCGGGTTCCTTTAATCCCTTGAATTAGAGTAGAGTGGAAGGTATAGGGAAGGGGAAGAATCTTCATCTTTGGTGATCTTGTCCTTTATTTTCCTGAACCCCCTCACTTTGTTGCTCAACCCTCATTCCGTGTTTTAAGTGGGTGACCCCTCTATTAGTAAGATGCTCAATGGACAGAAATCCAAGGACCAGCATTTAACATATCTGCTAAAAAGAGGTAAAGACTGAGGTGGTAAATATATTCAGGGCTCTGAACTTGAGACCAGAAATTCATCTTTAATCTGATCTTCATTTGTGGCCATTTCTTCAGTTTCCCCAAGACTAAATGGAAGAAAGTATTTCTAATAGTAATAAAGTCTTTAATTAACCCAGGTCTACATGTCATCTACAATTATACCTATTTGGGGTACATATATTGCTAAGTGTTGGTTCCTACAGTTAAAAATAGAACCTTCTCACAGTCTCTCCTCTTTCTATCACTATCTTTCTTCACATTTTTTCATATACACATATCCTCTATCATAAATAAGCTTTCTCACCCTTCTCATGCCTTTCTCTCATTCTTGTGCTAAATAAATCTCCTTCATCTTTGAACTTATTTTGAACTTCTCTGTCATTCATACTCTTCCCTTTCCAACCCTCTCACTACCCCTTTTTTTCCCCAGGGGAAGAAAGATGAAGATCAACTTGCCTTCACCATTCTTTTGGAAAACTTTGTCTCTTGCCTGCTGACAGGTTAGCAAGCAGCTCTCTGAGGAGTATGAGAAGATTGTAAATCCTGAGAAGGCCACAGAAGATGCCAAACCAGTGAAGATCAAAGAGGAACTTGTCAGTGATATCACCTTCCCTGTCAGTGAGGAGCTGGAAGGAGACCTTGCATCTGGTGACCAATCTCTGCCAGTAGGAGTTCTTGGAGCTCAAAATGAAAGGTTCTCTTCCAACCTGGAAGTGGAGGCTTCCCCACAAGCTTCAGGTAGTAAAAATCAACTTACTGACACTGCCCTTACTCCATTTCTTTTGCTTCTTTCCATATGAAATGAAACCCTTGAGGAAATGAGAGGTGAGCTGGGGATAAAAGAATGAAAGAAGGAGAGGAAAGGAAAGTGAGAATGAAAAGCCTAGAATTTAAAAATGCCAGGTCATAAGACATTTCAGTTAGATACTTGGATTCTGAAGATACCTCCTCTCTCCTTTTTGTTCTTATTGGAAAGATAAATCAGGCTAGAGTAGACATTCTCTAAAATAGTTTTCAATTATAGTATGATTATAAGAAAGCTGCTGAGTGAGTTGAATTCTCTCTTCCCAAAAATTGGTAAATGTACAGTTGTACATCCTAGCTCACTCATTTAAATTAATTTTTTAGCTAGATGGTGCAAGTGGATAAAATGCTGGGCCAGGAGTCAGGAAGACCTGAGTCCAAATGTGGTATAGAATAGAGATTGGGGCAATTTTTTGTCATGTGAGTAGTATCATGCCTGATAAAAGTGGGATACCTTGGGTGACTTCTGGAACTCAAAAGTGGAAGGGAGCAAGTCCTAGTTTTATAGCTAAGGCTATGTTATTAGGAATAATGCTCATTGATTAGAGATTTGGGATAGGGTTAATTGATTGGTTATAGATGCATTATAAATAATATAAAATATGATTATAGATGCTATGACTTGAGTTAAGAAGTATTTGATTGCAGATTCTGTATTGTGTGTGTGGTCTGGATAGGTTATTATTGGAATGATAGCTAGTATGTTAATTTCCAAACCTCTTCAGGAGGTTAATCAGTGGTTACTAATTAGTGTAATTGATGTTCCTATTAGTAAGCTAAGTGAGATAATTATTAGTACATATGGAGACATTAGTATAGTAAGGATGTAAGCCAACATTTTCGAGGTATGGACCTGATAGCTTATTTAGCTGACCTTACTAGAATGTGGTATAAAAGAAACAGAGAATTTTGAGTTCTTAGATATTATTCTATAAATAAGAGGATTTAAACCCCTATAATTTATCCTATCAAGACAATTTTTTTTGTTAGACGTTTCTTGGGGGTGGGGGGGTGCTTGATAGTGCAATTGGAATGGAAATAAATCATAAGCAGAGCAATAGTGTAATTGGTAGAGTAATATAGGGCCAGTGAGGGAGGTTACACCCACCCACACTGGTGAATTGGGGAGGAGAGAAAAAGGGTTGAGAGAATGAGAGGGGAGAAGAGGTTGAACTTCCCCTCTCTTCCCCTCAGTGAAAATACCCTGAGTTTGTCTCCCTGAGGGACAGAATATATCTTCTCAGAGAATGGGGTTAGGAGGTGAAGGTTAAGGACTGGAGGAGAGGACTTTAGAGAATTGACCCACTGCCTCCCTTCTTGATCTTTTTCCTGATAGATTTTCCTGCCTCTGGATCCTCCCAGTACCTCAACTACCACTTTTCCCTTTAAGATCTGGGTTCACTCCTCAGTTCTGGTCTTGAGCTAGTCCTCCTCTTTTGGGAGAGGTATGGTTCTCCCCAAATCTTCAGTCCCCTTCTTTGGAATCAGAAAGTAGACAGACTTGATCCAAATAGTAATATTTTAATAGAGAATCACACAGTGAAGGGGAAAATTAATATTGGGTAAGGAAACTGGGTAGCAAGAGTCCCTAACAACTGGCAGACTGACCCCCCCAAAATCTCGGGGGTCCAGGCCCTCAGCCTTGACCCCTCTTCTGGTCAGCTGCTGGTTTGTCCGTACTCCTGAGCTAATCTGGGTAAATGATGGAGTTCAGGACAAATTGGGGATAGAGAAGTAGAGAATATCCTTGGAGAGGATTTCTTCCGTAGATGGCTTCTTTCAAAGTCCACTCTATAATGTTTGAGTTGCATGAGAGGATTCAGGGATTCACTAAGAAACAGTGGATGTCCAGAGGAACCTTCAGCCTCAGAGATCCTATTCTCCAGCTCTCAGCTGGAGGAGTCCATTTGAAGTGGTAGTTTCTGAGTTCCCCTCAGCCTCTGTTCTTTCCCTGGAATCCTGGGTCTCTTCCTTTCTGCCCCTCCCCCATGTGGGCTGTTTCTTGCTTCATTGGGTCATATTTCCTTCTTTTGCATCTTACTCTCTTTTGCAAATTCTTCTCTTACAGTAGGAAATTTTTTCATAATAAGTACATTAGTTGATCATATAGGAATCATGGATATGTTCAAATTCATAAGAAAGCTACTATTAGGAGTATTGCTTTAATTATGAAGGTTGTTGGTTAAGGTAAGGAAAATTATAATTGAGGGGTGAACCTAGGAAGCGAATAGTTGTTATGGCATTTATTACAATGATATTAGTGTATTCTGCTAGAAAATAAATAAGGTGAATGGTCCTGCAGCATATTCTACATTGAAGCATGAAACGAGTTCTGATTCTCCTTCTGTTAGATCAAATGGAACTCAGATTGTTTCAGCTAATATGGAAATATATCATATTATGGCTAGGGGCCATGTTGAGGTAATTAATCATGTTTTCTTGGGTAATTGTTGGGGTTTTTTAGAGTGAAAGAGCCGTTTATAAGTAGGTTGGAAAGTAAAATAATAGCTAGTGTTATTTCGTATGAAATTGTTTGAGCAACTGCTTGTAGGGCTCCAGTTAGGGTGTATTTGGAATTTGATGCTTATTCTGATCATAAAATTGAGTCCAGTTCAGATAGGGCTAAAACAAAATAAAAGTCCAAGGTTGAGATCAATTAGTGTATGGGGTATGGGTAGTGGGGTTCAAATGGTTAGGGCAAGGGTAATGACTAAATTTGGTATCATAATGAATATTGAGATTGATTGACCTTGTGTTTTATGATCTTGTGACCTTGTGCAAGTCATTTAACCCCATCTACCTCAGTTTCCTCATCTATAAAATAAGCTGGAAAAGGAAGTGGCAAACCACTGTAGTATCCCTGCCAAAAAAAAACCAAAGGAGGTTATGAAGAGTTGGATGTGACTAAAAACTCAAAAATAACAAAGATCTTCATCATTTTCTTTAGTCCAACTATGCAAATTAACTAATACTAGGACCTAATACCCTTCCCTGAAAACTTACTCTGATCACTTATGGTGGCATGAAGGGGATCCTGGGTTCTTCATGGCTATACCCGTAGGACACAAATTCTGCAGGTCCCACCCAGCTGGAAAAGCTTCAAGTACAGATTCATCCAGCATTGGACTCTTATGTTGTTATTTAGCCACTAGCGTAGCCATGTTTAAGGAGGACCATCACTGGAGGTCTTGTAGGATAATGAAATTTTTGGTTGTATCAACTGTCAAAGATGATTTACTTAGTTATAACTGGATTGGAGTCAGCTCTTTGGGGTTTTAGTGATAGTGATTGTGGACCTGGGAGAAGTCAGGCCTGACTCTTAAAATGTTTTTGAAGTATCAAGCAAAGAGCCCAACAAATAGGAAATGTTAAATAGCAAAGAGAGTCTGGGACGAATTGCTACAGACTCACAAAATAGTCTGCTATTCATAGACATAAAACTCCCCTTCCTGGGTCAAGAGATCTGACCAAACAAGGATAGTGATAAGTTTGACTGCCTGATACAGTGCCAGAGAACCAGAAGAAAAGGCTAGAAAACAGGCTCCATGTAAAGGAGGAACTCAAAGGCAGCATCTTCATGAGCTCCTGAACTAAGCAGGGAAACTCCCATCCTTTTTATCTCCCCTTGAAGAGCCTAGGAAAAGTGGGGATTTTCTGAATTTGTTTCCCTTTTAGAGTGACATAATGGAAGGCATGCTCTTTTCTAGAGATAGCTTCCTTGTCCATAGACAGTACTAGACTGCATAGGCCATTGGTCTGACATGATATTATATTGCTTCTCCTCTTCATAGCCTTTAAACTCATTGGCACACAATCTTCTTTTTATATGCTTTCACTAACCTTTCTGTGTTTATTTTGGTGTTGATATTTGACTGTTGAAATATTTTCTAGGTGCTGAAGTAAATGCTTCCCCTCTTTGGAATTTGGCCCCAGTTAAAATAGAGTCCCAGGAAAGTGAAGAAGGCACTGTCTCTGGGCATGGCGTACTAGGCAGTGACGTCTTTGAAGAGCCCATGTCAGGCATCAGTGAGGCTGGGATACCCCAGAGTCCTGATGGCTCAGAGAGCAGCTATGGGTCCCACTCCCCTGACAGCCTCATGGGATCCTCCCCTGTATTCAACCAGCGTTGCAAGAAAAGGATAAGAAAAATATAGGAGGAAAAGGAAGAGCTTTTATTCCAAACCAATAAGGTGCCAATCATGGACAATGAATGGAGACAGAGGGGTCCAGAGGCTGTTCCCAGAATCTCCAGAAATGGGTTTGGCCAAAAATGGTTTTTCCCCTCCATGGAGACTATCAGTACAGTTTTGCATGAACAGAAACAGGTGGTAATCACGAGACCGGAATTCTGTTTTGGCTTCAGTGCTGACTTTGGGATGGGAACAAGTTACTGAACTCTGAATATGTTCTTCTTTTCTACCATGAAAAACACACACATGTTGGCTGCAACTTGTTTCCCTGAGAGAGTTCTGGAGATAGTTATGGTGATTGACCAGATATGTGTTAAAGCTATTACTTAATAGCTGTGTTTAGACTTGGGCCCTCTACCTATACAGGGATTTTGTATATATGTATTTTATTTCGTTTCCTTCATTAACAGGTGGAAGTCATTAAAAGCAAATAGCCAACACAAATAAATGGCTTCTTCCACCAATAAATATCAGCAATGCCACCTGCGACATTTTTTTAAAGCCTGTGGTGTGGACACATGTCACCCCAACCCCTCTCAGTCCTGTCTTTTCTTCTTGCTTCTTCTTTGTCCTCCAACCTCTTGAGCAGGCCTTCCCCCCAACTTCATTTTTTGTAAAGTATGTTGCCTTAGCCTTTTCTCCTTTTCTTTCATACTTATGTGTGTGACGGTATCGCGGTGGAGTGTGCTTAAGTAAAACTGGGAAAAATAAAGGGAAGTTCTTTGGCCTGTGGAGTGGCCTGCAGATTAGTGTTCTTCTGATGGTTTATCTAGGGACAAAGTTGTGCTGTTACTGCTATTCCCCGTATCGTCTGAACAAACATTTATTAAGCACTTAATACATATCTAGAGCTTTGGAAATACAAAGGCAGAACAAAACTCCACCTGATTAAGGAGTTTACACTGTGGTGGGGAATTATATAACATGCACAGATTTTATATATAAAGTAATAAAAGAATTTTAAGAGCCTAAGCCAACATGAACCAGGTCTGGGCCTGGCTGGTTGCACTGAGTCATTTTTTGTCCTCCTTAGCATGTTATCCCTACTTAGAGTTACTTCAGAAAAGTCTTCTAATGATACTCATGCTAAAATCATGGCTAGGTTTTTCTAAATGAAGCTAATAGAATCCTCAACTCCTTTGGTGCACAGAATAAAGTGTTAGATCCAGGGTCATGAAAATCTGAGTTCAAATCCAGTCTTAGATACTTAACTCTGTAACCCTGGACAAGCAACATTTAACTCCTGTTGGTCTCAGTTTCATCAACTGTAAAATGGGGATAATAACAGCACCCACCTTGAAAGTTGTTAACATTAAAAGAGAGTATTTGTAAAGTGATTGGTACCATGTCTGGCACATAATAGGTGCTTAATAAAAATGTTTATTCTGAGGCTAGGTAGCACAGTGAATAGAACATTCAGACCTGGAGGTGAGAGAACTTGGGTTCAAATCTAACCTTAGATACTTCCTAGCTGTGTGGCCCTAGGCAAGTCACTTAACCCATTTGCCTAGCCTATCTGTTGTTACTAAGACAGAAAGTAAGGATTTTTAAAAATAAAAATGTTCATTCTCTATATGCAACATGGGTATTGAGTAAGGGACAGCTTTTATTTCCCACACAGGAAATGCAAGAGACATAAAGGATTTATGAACAAATGCAAAAAACATAAGCACACAATCCTTGAGCTTTCTCCGTGATCCCCAGATTTAGGAAATCAAACTTGGAATTGCCATTAGAGCTATATCCTGTCTTTATAGGGAAATCTCCAATAAAGTCATATGCTGTCCCCAAGTGTGTCATTGTAGTTTAGATTCTCCCCAGAGGTAACATTTCAAGGGTGATGAGCAAGCATTTCACTTTCCATTAGACCCTTACTGTAGACTCAGCATATTCATTAGCTTTGTCCTCCATGTAGATATTACACAGGAATTATGTGGATAATTTTTCCCAAAAAAGCACCTGACTTTTGGAGGGCAGTGATCACATAGCTAGTCTAGATTTTTCCTACTTGGTAATGGAGAAGTTAACCAATAACAATTGGTGGGAAAATCGGATAACAATGGAGAAAAATTAGATCTACATTTTGTGTCATCTAGAAAAAATTCCAAATCAATGATCTAAATTTAAAAATGTTAGAAAGTTGGAATAAAATGGTATGATAGCTATACCACAGTTGTGAAAAGGAAGAAAACTATGGTTAAAATATAAAAAAATATAAACAAAAGCAGAACGGGTTGATCACAAAATTCAACAGATTTTTGTACAATAAGTCACTCAATTGTTAAAAAATGGAAAAAAATATTTTGCAAATCCTTTTGACAAAAAGCAAACATACAAAATCTAAAAAGAATGTGGTGAGTATAAAGAATAAGTACCCAAATGTTTGAGGGGAATGTGGATAGAATCTAAATTATCAATCACCACTAGAAAAATTCTTGCAATTCCCTAGTAGTCAGAGAAATATGCATTAACATTTTTTTGGACCAGACTTTTAATTTGATTATTATAGGAAATTCCCAATGCCGGTCAGCACTTTCTTTGTAACTAATAAGTCTTGGAGAGTTATCTGGGCCACTGGGAGGTCCTGTAACCCTCCAGGGTCACACAGCCAGCATGTATCAGAAACAGGCCTTGAGCATGTCTTCCTAACTTCAAGGCCATCTGTCTATGGCATGCCACCTCTGCACAATCTTATACTCATTAAATTGGCAAAAGTAGTTATAAATGATAAAATTCAGTGTTGGTAGGGCCATGGAGAAAGGATACACTATTTGCAGGCTGGGAGAAGCCAAATAAGAACAATCTTTTTGGAAAGCAAGATGGTGATGTGTGAGAATCAAAACCTCAGAGGCCATCTACATGCCAGTTGAATGTAAGCTTCTTATAGATTAAGGGCCATGTCTTCTGTCTTCTTAAATCCCCAGTGCCTTGCATGTAGTAAGTACTTAATATTTGCTGGATTATGTATAATGACAAATGCCCATCCAACTTTTGTGTGGAGATATACAAAGAAAAATAAAGGGGGGGGGGGGCTTCAATGTATACATCAGCATTTTTCAACCTGAATCCTGTGAAGCCCATTACTTTTTTTTTTTAAACCTTATCTTCTGTCTTAGTTGATACTGTGTTTTGGTTCCAAGGCAGAAGAGCAGTAAGGGCTAGGAAATGGGGGTTAAGTGACTTGCCCAGGGTCACAGAGCTGGGAAGTGTCTGAGGCCAGGAAACCAATCAATGTTTTTCTTTGTAAAGATATTTTATTTTACCAATTACATATAATTTTCCACATAAATTTTCTAAAGTTACATGATCCAAGCTGTCTTCTTCCCTCCCCTTTCCCAGAGATAGTAAGCAATTTGATCTGGATTATACATATTTTATGTAAAATACATTTCCATATTGTTCATGTAAGAAAACATTCATATAGTCAAAACCCAATAAACTAAAGTGAAAAATCATACACTTTGATCTGTATTCTGACCCTAACAGTTCTTTCTCTGGGGGTGGATAGCATGCTTTGTCAGAAGTCCCTCAGAATTGCCTTGGATCATTGTATTGCTGAGGGTAGCCAAGTCTTTCACAGTTGATCATTCCACATTTTTGCCATTAATGTGTACAACGTTCTGGTTCTGTTTATTTCACTCTGCATCAGTTCATACTGGTCTTTCCAGCTCTTTCTGAAATCATTCCTCACAGTATAATAGTATCCTATCACCATCATATATGATAACTTGGTCAGCCATTCCCCAATTTCCAATTCTTTGCCATCACAAAAAAGGTTGCTATAAATATTTCTGTAGAGGTAGATCCCTTCCCCCCACCTTTTTTAAAATTCCTTTAGTACACAGACCTAATTGTGGTATTATTGGATCAAAGAAACCTATTACTTCTTAAGGCAGCCCATTTCATTTACTTTGGGGAAGCTTTAACTTTAATTTTGGAAAGTTTTTTTTCCCCTTACCAGGTGGCAGATTTCTCTAGTTAGGGATCATTGTGAAGCAGTTTTCCTTCTCCTTTTTGACACTGAATTGGAGCATACTTCATAGCATTCCTCTACAAATGGCCTTTGAGTGTATCTGTTGCTGAAATCAAAATGAGGGACAGGATGCAGAAGATGGCCAAGAGTGGGGCTACTTTAGGAATTCCTATTTCCCAGGAGTGACTGGATTCAGTTCTTTTGGAATGAACACTGTTAAGCTTTCCTTTTATTTAGTCCATGAGTGGATTGAGTGATTTCTTTTTAAGTCAGCACTAAAAAGGGAATAATGACTGGGACCTCCAAATGGGTAAGGAGACAAACCTGCCATGGCACAAGTTTTATGTCTTATGGAATTTCTCCCTCTAGGAATATTAGGGGGTGACACTAGGGGGAAGTCACCACATAATTCTTGTGCATGCTTAGTTAAACTGACATGACTCAAGCTTCGAGTTGTGATTTTTAGATTTTCTCCATCTTGCTTGGTCTAGCACCCAGGAATGTGCACACCCACACTACACAGGCATGTGCTAGCTAATGGCAAACAGGAACAAATGACTGCCCCCCTGGGCTGTCCTTAGCCAAGCTTGAGCCACCATTGGCACATGTGAGATGCAGGAAGTGATGTAGAGAACAGCCTCTGGAGTTCTCGTCACTTCCTGTGGAAAGGGTTAGATGCCAGTTTGATCCTGGAGCTTGAGCTTGGAGGAGCCCCGATCCGTCACGTGAGTGATAAGGACTGACTCCCTTCTTTCTCTTGGCTCAGCCTGAGCCAGAGCAGTTTTGAGTTAACTCCTTTCTCTTTCTCTCTCTCAATTTCTTCCTCCTGCTGTAATTAAATCACCATAAAACTCCATTCTAACTTGAGTGTTTCATTTAGGATTTTATAGATAAAATCCTTGGCGACCAATTATTATATTCAGTCCCAACCCCTAAAATTTAACCCTTACAGAGTGTCACCTGGAGACAAACAGATCTAAGCAGTAGCTGCTCCAAGCCAAGCATTATTTAGATAGAAACACTGTACACATAGGCTCAAAGTGTTTAATATAAATCAAGGGAATTGGAGTAAATGACCTCTGAGATCTTGCCTAGCTCCTGGCGTAGCAAACCTGGCAGACTCTCAAACCATTTTTTTTTTAAATTGTAAAATTCAAAACCCTTGCCTTCTCTCTTAAAATCAACACTGTGGATATTGGTTCTAAAGCAAAAGAGTGACAGGGACTAGAAAATGGGGTTGTGACTTGCCTAAGGTCACACAGTTAAGTCTCCAAGACCAAATTTGAACCCATGACCTCCTGTTCTAGGCCTAGCCCTCTATTCATTGAACCACCTAGTTGCCCCCCCCCAACCATCATTCTTTTTTCAAAATTAATTTTAATTGATTATTTAGAATATTTTTTCATGGTTACATGATTCACATTCTTTCCCTCCCCCCTCATGGAGTCAGCAAGCGATTCCACTGGATCCAATCACCATTCTTAACAAAACGCTACACTATCAGCAAGGTGAAGGGAACGTTAAAACTGGTAGTTTCATTTTCTTCCATAAACTACTCCTACTGTCCCAACTCTTCACTTAAATTTGCTTCCTCCTTTCATGACCCCAAAGGGAAGCAATATTAGATTTTAGTCTTTTCTCTCCACTCATTTCATAACTGCTTACAATCTACCTTCTGACCTCAACAATTGAAATCAATCTCTCCAAGATTACCAAAGACTGCTTACTTGTCGAATCCAATAGCCTCTTCTCAGGCCCCATCCTTCTTAAGCTCATACCTTATTAATGATAACAGTCGATAGAGGGCTGGCCTCAGGGTCAGAAATAGCTGGGCCAAACTTCTCCCTGACAGACTGGCAGTCACTTAACCAGTATCCAGAGAGATCTTGTATGAATCTCCTTCCTCGAGTGGTGCTCAAAATTGAACGCAATACTTTATATTAAGTATACTTAAATTTTATAGTAGTAGTAGTAGTCTCAGTAACCGAGGATGACGATTGTCTTTGTGCATTTTCATCTATGGTGTATAGATGAATGTGCACAAAGACACTTGTGCATGGAGATTTAAGTGGAAAAGTAAGTAAACATAAGATAATTTATTGGAGACACTTGACATACCCACTAATTTAGGCCAGAAGTTGTAGAATCATGACTCATATGAAATTGATGTAAAATGACTGGAAAATTGTGAGGATGTTATGAAGACAGAAACCCCCTGTTTCGGGTTTCTTCTCTCTCATTTTCTCCCTCTGGAATCCTAGACTGTTACCGATTTGTCACGACTTTACATTTGGGATCTCTGTATTCTTTTTCCATTAGACAAACATTCTGTTCTTATTTGCAACTCTGTAATATACCTAGTGGTATAGATAACTATCTAGAAACCCTGTAGAATTCCTTTAGTAATGCATAAAAGTTCAATTTTCTATCACTTCACTTTAGGAAGCATAGGGATTTCAGGCAAGCCAAAAGTGCTCTCTACAATTGCTTAAAACATAAATAAATTTATTTCTAATAGATGTGCTCACTAACCCTTAAGCATATGCTAAATTTAAAATTTTCATTTGGCCTGACCCTATACCAATAAAGCCTAGTGGTTTGAGTGAAGTAAAAAAAGGCATATACACACAATATCCTTTGAACCCTTGGGCTCTAAGATGGTAAATATATCCCTGCATGTGTACATATAAATGATCAAGAGGACCTGGGTTCAAATATGGCCTCAGAAACTTCTTAACTGTGTGACCTTGGGCAGGCACTTAACTTCTGATTTATACTTAGTATTGATTCTATGACAGGAGATAAAGGCTCCTTAAATAAATAAATAAATAATTAAACAAACAAACAGAGAAGCTAGCTTAGAGTGGGAGGGGATGGGAAGAAGGGGTTTATGCTGGTCTCCAAAAAAAAATGTGGACGCTGATTCAAAAGTCTTGAGCAGAAAACAACCTATTATCTTTTGAAGATGGGATTGACTCTCCCCATGCCTTTTAAATGTAATCAGCCAAAAGCGATGACACCCCTACTTAATGCTAAGCTGGGGAGGTTCACAAATCACTTACTAAAGTGAGATACATCTCCAGAAGTGACTGCCCAAAGGGCAGTGCTAATAAGCAAATTTAAAGTATCCACAATAAGTGGAGGAAAGACAGGAAGGGACATAAAAAAAGACATTATAAAAGATGATGAACTTCTAAGAGGTCTTCATCCTGAATTTTTGGGTTGGAGGATCTCCTTCAGGACTTCAGTCTTCGGCTTCACTTGGACCTAGTACTCTGGCACTTGAACTGCTTCTGGTTAAGACTGCTCTTGGATCTTCTCCCTTTCGACTTTGAATTGGGTGGATGAAAAAAGCTGACTCTACTTTCCTGGCTTCTGGAGAGTTTAGTTCCTGAGAGGCCTCCCCTTCTTGGAGGAGGCCACATGGGTTGAACCCCTGCTTAATTCAACATCAAGCCCTCCAGCTGAGGAATTAATGAGCCTCCAGTGGGTTGAGCCAGAGACTGGAACAAAGTTTAGGGGGATTAAAGCTAGACTTCTCATTCTACCCTCTTTCACATTTCTTTTACTCTTTCCTTCTTTTTGTAAATAAAGCTGATAAAAAGTTATTTTGACTTGAGCTGTATTAATTTTTAAAATCAGTAACCACATTCTCTTATATTTAGTCTAACCATAAACTTAATCCCTACACTTTTCATGGTAAATTTCAAAAAACCAATTATCTAAGACTAGACTATACACATGTAGCCTCAATTCTTCATTTATGAATGAGGGAGAAGTCTTCTTTTAGAGAGCCCTGAAACCTAAGTAATTTATTACTCATTTCAAATCATGACACATAGGCTTACAAAGTTAAATAAATTATTTATTGACATTCTAACACAAAACAGAGCATTCATATTTTCCTCCAACAGGCTTGAGATCCTATAAACAACATAATACTAGACAGGTTCTAGCACTGACATTGACCAGATGAGCTGGAAGATGCTGCCATTCCTGGTTTGTGAGGAATCACCCTCAGCATTGTTTGTCACACAGAGTAAGGGGTGCATGCAGTTCAAGGGCATAGGCAAGAAAGGGAGGAAGTATTGGCTGTAGAACCAGCCTCCCAAAGGAGATGCAGAGGATCACTGAGTTCCAGCTCTCAATTTCTACTTGACAGCAGCAGATACTTGAGTTTAACATGACAAAAAAGATAACAAAACCTCAGGGCTGCAACATTATAAGCTTCTATCCAGAGAGCTTGGGAAAGGTGAAAAGAAATCCAACTTTTCTCTTCTAGGTTCCAGGAGTAAGAACCCATTTACCTGGTCACCAAATCTCCCTAACATTAAGACCCAAAGGTCTCATCTTTAAGGTCAAAACCAGTTGAAGACAGCAGCAGCTCCTTTATGCAAAACTCCGGGACTCGGGATTTTAAATAACCCAAGTACAGTCTCCTAATATCTTTCTCCTTCTGTTTACTTATTCATTCATTGCTTCTGTTCCTGTACCATGTCACCGACTCCTGCATAAAATTCTTGAAAGCTGGTTCTTCATGGCTTTCTTCTGTAACTGGAAAGGAAAAAGTAGTGAAAATTATTTTCTAACTACTAATTAGCCCCATGGGTAGGAACTGTTTTCATTGTACTCATTAGGAAAGATACTTTGTTCCAATAAAATCTGGCTGATCACTTTATCCAACCAGGAAGCTCTCTGAGACTTGGTCCAAAACATGCAAGGGAGGCTTTGCCAATTGATACTGCTGAGATTTCAGGACATCAGGTCAGCATGCAAACATTAAAGGAGTTAAGGCAGAAAGGTAGATTTGGTTCACAACTCATAGAACTTCTCCTAACCAAGTTAAATTAAACTCAAGTTTTTTAAAGATAAATCATCTTTCATATCCTGAAAACTCTTAGGTTTCTACTATGGTGAATAATCCAGCTGTGCATAAACCAAAATGAGTCTCCTCAGATCTTCCCCTTCAAAGCAATTGTAGGGGCCCTAAAATAATAAGAGACTCTAAAAAACGTCTTGAAGTTTAAACAGAATTACTGAACTGCCCAAGGGCAGTAAAAAGCCTTTAAGAAGCAATTTTCCATTACTATAAGCCTTTACCATCTCTTACCTCCTTGGCTACTGATTACATGCATTAGAAAGTAGGAATTTTACTCCAAAATACAAGTATCCCTTCCACATCCAAGGAGTTAGGGACTCAGTGAGTGCCCTGATGATCTGGAAAATCCAAATAAAATTTTTTGGTCTTCCCTTTGTACCAGAGAAGACGTCTAAATTTTTTCATTTCCTTTTATAAGGTTTTACAGTACTTTATTGTAAAATTTAGGTTAAATATTTGACCACAGACTATATGTAGGTCAATGTTAAAATATCTCTACATTTCTAGCTTTTCTGTGTCATATGCTGGGTTTCACATTCTTTAGTAAACTTTTAAACTTTTTACTTAACGTTATTTATTTTTTTAAATCCTCACCTTCCGTCTCAGAATCAATACTGCATTTTGGTTCCAAGGGAGAAGACTGGTAAGGGCTAGGCAATGAGGGTTAAGTGACTTGCCCAGGTTCACCCAGCTAAGAAGTGTCTGAGGCCAGATTTGAAGCCAAGGACCTCCCATCTGCTGGCTTTTGTGTGTTTGAGGCTTCTGAATATCTTCCCCCAGAATTCCCATTCAATTTCTTATGCTAATCTGCAATATATCAAAACTACAAGGGGGAAAGTTACGACATGGAGGGGATACCTGTAATTCCAAAATATGAATTTCCTTGGTAGACAGCTCCCAGTGGAAGCAGCTCTCTATCTCTATAAAAACATTTCAGTTTGTTGCCTTCATTGCAACTGTTTTCTCTCACCTTTATGGTCAATGTCGTCTGTATCACTATCTTCTTCATCTTCTTCTTCCTCATCTGCTGTACCCCGAGTTAGAATCAGATCAGAAGGCATCACTGCAGAAGCTGAACTGTCTACAAAGGAAACACAAACATCATTAATTTGCCAAAAAACAACTTCAGTTTGATTATGAAGCACTGACTCCCCCTTTATAAACCCTTGAGAAAGGAGGAGACTAGCAGTAGGGTGACAAGATCTCCCCATCATACACAGAGGTGGCATTGGAACTGGCTTCAAGAATTAGATCAGGGGAGAGGGGGTTATAGATGGGTGGCCAGGTCTAGAGCTGGGAGGTCCTGGGTTCAAATCTGAACTCAAGACACTTCCTAGGTGTGTGACCCTAGGCAAGTCACTTAAACTCCATTGCCTAGCCCATCTCATTCTTCTGCCTTGGAACCAATACATGGTATTGATTCTAAGATGGAAAGTAAGGGTTTAAAAAAAAGTTAGAATAGTAAAATCTTGACATCCAGAGGGCCCAGGGAACTGTGAGGGAGGGCTTCGAGGCTTTCATATTGAACTTTGGGATTCTCTAAATGAAAAGGAGATTATAATTAAAAAAAAAAAGATGAGGAAATGTCTTTTGAAAGCTATCAATTATCTTTTCATTGCAGACAACTACTATGGAACTATGAGGACTATTCTGTACAAATTATTCATAAATAATACTGCTAGAATTCCTCTTATGTATTTCGTATATACTATATACCATGTATACAGTATAACTGCTCAGTAGCTTTTAAAAGAAAAATAATTAGAGAAATTAATTAATGCCCAATTAAATAGAGACTAAATGAAGCCCTTGAGCATAAAGGGAGGGAAAGGACTAAAGTGCCAGATGCTTCAGAAATAGGCAAGGTTAAAAGGAGTAGAATCTTTTTAAAACTGACAGAAAAAAGGCAGAATCTTATTAAAACAGAATGAAACCTTGGGCCCTTAATGGCTATTAGTTATATCTCATCTGGTATATAACCTTCCCCCCCTCCAACCTGAGGCCTCAACCTGAGCAGTCACTACTTTATCCAGAAGTTCCAGTAGTCATTTGGGATGGAAACCTAAATAAGGGGAGCCCTTTAGACTTTTATATCAATTATAAAGGATCTGTGAAAAGCCAACAAGAGACAGATTTCAGCTCTTCCGCACCAAACTTATAAAGACCTGAAATGGTCACTGTTAGTGTGGCAGTGAAAGATGAACATGCTAGTGCACTACGTGAAGGTCTAAACCTTCTAGAGAACAATCTGGAATTATCTGAGAAAATCACTTAAGCTATTAATAACTTTTGACCCAGAGATATTACCAATGGGCCTATACCCCAAAGAGATCAAAGATAGAAAGGTGCCCAAAACACCAAAAATGTGATGTGTAATCCAAAAAACTATAAACAAAGTGACCACTGGCAGGGGAATCAATGAAATTTAGTATGTCAATGAAATTAAATATTATTTCACGACAAGATATGAATATATGAAAGGATTCAAAAACTTACATGCACAAAGAAACCATTACCAAGAGAGTAAGTGACTTCAATACTAAATAAAAACAAGGACTAAGACTCCTGAACTCAGATAAAATGAAGGTGACCAATTCTCGGCCTCTAAGACAAACGATGAAGCACATTACCCTCTTCTAAATAGAAAGGGGGGAAGAAGGTTGCATGTACTGCCAAGCATAGTTGTTCTATTCTGTCTAATTGTTTTTCTTAGTTATGCAAGAGAATTATATGGGAGAAATGACTATGGCATAAAAAAAAGATCCTAATAAAACCCAAATCTTATTTAAACAATTAAAAATGTTCATGAAAAGGCAGTTACTGTAGTACAGTAGATAGAGCACAAGGCCTGGACTCAAGAGGACCTGGGTTCAAACCCAGCCTCAGATACTTCCAAGCTCTGATATGACCCTTGGCAAGTCACTTAACCCTAATTGCCTAACCATTACTGCATTTCTCCCTTTGAATACTTAGTATGGATTCTAAGACAGAGGATAAGGGTTAAAAAAAAAATAATTTCTAACTTAAATCCAATTTAGCTTCAGCAGTCTACTGAGCTACTAAAATGCATGAATCAGGAACACTAAAGTGAAGGGCAATAATTTCAAGCTGATCCCAAACCAAAGTCACTGTACCAATAAATTCCTTATTTGAATGAAGATCCCCAAATTAGCAACATGAAACAGAAACTAAATAAAGATGAGGCTTCATAAAACTGTCACATATATCAACCTATCAGAGACTCTCTTCTGCCCCACAGATCATTAGTGTATTCCTTCTTAATGGAAGAAAGCACTGTGTTCCCCAGCTTCAACAGACTCTCAGGTACCTGTGGCAGCCCCAGGATCCAAGGCCACAGGCCCCATGTCCTTTCGAAGACGGTCTAGTTGCTCTTTTTGATGTTGGCTCTGTGCATGGGCCTATAGAAATGAAGGGGAAAAAAATACCATGGAAAAGAAAATCCCCGAGGTAGGAAGAAGCTACTAGTCTCCTGAAGAGAAGTTAATAGCAATGGAAAGATTCAGAAAGAAAGGATTTAGATGAAAAGAGAAAGGAAAGGACACCAAAAAAATCAGGGGTTCATAAAGTAGGGGCTATGACTGACGCTAAGTAAAATAGGTACATGGCATAGGCAGGGAAATGAAATTCCTTTCAAATATAAGTGGTCAAAAGTTCAATGACAAAGGACCAACTTGGAGATACTAGTTTTAGATCCAGTCCAGAATCTTACTTTATGAGCAGGCATGTGGGTGGAAGCTAATGACTGGCATCCCTGCCTGCACAGACTATGTCCTGGGCTACATGTACTGAGTAAACTTAGTTCTGATGAGAGTCTCTTTAAGGTCATCAAGTGACTTTCTTGGTATTTGAGTTGGTGCTTTTCCTGCTCTAAGAGATTTTTAAGAAAGGAGATTCTATAGTTGAAGCCACAATCTCACAGTCAGGAGAGCAAACTTCAGTGTCAGGGAGAAGATATATTCTCAAAAAGGAAAAGCAGAACTCTACACAAAGTGCTACCATCATTTTACAGATAAGGAAACTAAGACTGAAAAAGGCTAAGTGATTCAGGATCACAGAAGGTTTATGAAGCCAAATTCAAGCACTCCATCCACTGTTCTACTCTGTCTTGAGATACACCTTAATCAGATTATTGTCCTTCAAGGCTCAACATACGGGCCATCTCCTCCACATAGGCTCTCCCTTTAATCTCCAATCTCTTTCTCCTCAAATATTACTAGACCACTTTGATGTGTCTTTTGTCTCTTCTTCCTGTCCTCTTTTCTCTCTGCCCCACATAACATTTGTACATGTATATTTACTACCCCCCCAAAAGGATGTGAGATCCCTGAGGACAGGAGTTATTTTTCATCTTTATAATCCCAATTGTGCCTTGCACTGAGTAGGTGCTCAAATATTTAGTGAATTGAATTTGTTGTTTAAAATGCCACAAAGAAGCCCAATTTTCAAATGTGAATTTAAGAAATCAGAACTTGAGATGTCAAGATGTAGGGAAGAAAAGATTTGGTGGTGAACCCAAAGACCAGATTCACGTGGCTTTGTGACCCCAGCAAAGCCCATGGACCTCTCAGGAAGATGAGCAAGTAGACATTTCACCACCTCCTCCGGCCAGCTGGGAGGAAAATGCTTTGAAAACTGTAAGATGACACTTCACTATTCTTTCTGCATGAAGAAGAACTACAAGGTGGTGAATACATACATTTAAATGAAAAGAACAGGCTTTCAAAAAGTACCTTGGAATACAACCATGAAAAAAAGCCTGTGGGAACAGCCAGTTCTCTTTCTTACCAGTGTTTTCTTCAGACGCTCATATTCAGGGCGATACTCCCTATGAAAGAGAAAATTCTTTTTAAATGCCTTTCCTCAACAGTCATCTGTCACAGGCCAAGTACCTACAACTCCCATCACCAAAGGGACCATTATGACCAAATGTAGTTAAATAAAGGGATATGCCTAAACCTCCAACAGGTCAGTAAGATACCTACTAATAAGCAAAACTACAAAGCACCTAAACTGCCAATGAAACTAGGAAGTGCAAATAATTCTTGTTGAAAAAATCTGCTTGGTTGAAGAGTTGAACATTGGGTGGAAGCTCAAGGTGAATGATAGATGACTACTGGGTTCAGAAATCTTGACATGGAACTGTGATGCACTTGAATACTAAGCAGGTTGAATGCAATAAAAAGTCCTTGTCTGAAGAATCAAAAATGTGTCAGAAATGTACAAATCGAACCAAATAGGAGATCACTGCCAGTACAGGTAAGTGGGCATATATAAGTGTTGGGCAAAGGGGACAGGGAGGGAAAAGAGTGTATAGAAGAGTTTTTCTATGGAATAAACATATTTACAGGTTGTAGATGTCCTACTTCTGTTAAAAAGTCAGATGTCACCCAGTCAATGAGAGGAGACCCATTACATGTATGTAACATGAATCAAGTGCAAAAATGGAAGAAAACCTAAATGTGTTTAGCCTAAACCTCACTGCCCCCTCATCCCAGAAGCATGGGTCCCAATGCTATCAAGGACATCTTCACTTCTTACCTTTCATATTCTTCTGTGGCACTGGTGACTTGCACAAAGAGTTCTTCTAAGCCTGTGCCCAGGACAGCAGATACCCCTACCACCTGCCAAAAGCATCCCAGAATACTATGAGCAATCACTGAAAAAAACAGGCTTTAAAAATTCTATCTCCTAATTTTTGAACAAAGCCAAATGAGAATTTGTTTTGTTTAATATACAATATTTGTTGCAAGGATATTGTTTTTCTTTTTCCAATGGGAGAAGAGGAGAAATAGGAGGGAGAAAAAAATGCTTGAAAAAAATTTTAAATTGTAAACTTTAAAATATTCTCTTTATGTTGCTTTGTTAAAAGACTTTTTTTTAATATTCAAGGGAAAGAGGATTTAGTCCCTTTAAAAGGCCTCAAGCATAACAATTTAAAAAAAAAATCTCACACACACACACACACACACACACACACACACACACACACACACACACACACACAGCAGTTTGGCAAAAAGATGTTTCCAGGAATACAGAAATGAGAGAATAATAAGAAAGCAAGCAAGTAGGAGTGACTGATTTGATATCACTTCTTTTCATAAATCTACTACTGAAATCCACCAAACTACACTCTTCATTCTCTACCATATGCGTGCTGCTCCTGCCTATCAAGCAAATTCATTCTTCTAAAGCCAGGTAACACACAACTGCATCAATTAGGTTTTCTTGATTCCTCATCCCACCTTAGCAGGAAACAATAAATCCCTCTTCTAAATGCTATTAGTACTCTTCTCCTCTCTCGTAGCACTTTACCAGCCTAGGTTTTTGTGCTCCTTGTCAGTGGGACCTATATTGTACTTATTGTATTTCTCTCAGTCCTACTTCATTGCCTTGCAGCTGTAAGTAGGTGGTGTAGTAGATAGAGAACTGTCAGGAAGAACTAAGTTCAAATCCAGTCCCAGACACTAGCAATGTGACCTTAGGCAAGTCACTTAACCTGTATTTGCTTCAGTTTCATATTGGCAAAATGAACTGAAAAGGAAATGGCAAAGCACACCAATACCTTTGCCAAGAAAACCCCAAATGGAGTCACAAATATTTGGGTATGACTGAAAAAATGCCTGCAACTTGTAGGTACCAAATTATATTTGTGGAAAGAAATACTCTGTGTCTGTGTGTGTGTGTGTGTGTGTGTGTGTGTGTGTGTGTGTATACACCCATATACATATATAAAAATATGGTGTATATATAAAAGTATAAAATATACTTTTTTCTTTTAACCCTTTCCTTCTATCTTAGGATTAATTCTAAGAAGAGTTGCTGCAAGGGCTGGATGAAGGGGTTTAAGTGATACTGCTAGGAACTGTTTGAGGTCAGATTTGAACCTGGTAAAACAAAAATGAAAAGCAATATAATTCTTACTGTGACTCAAGATATAAATAGGGAAATGACTCCCAGGACAGAGAAAAATAAAAACAGTGCATCTAGCTGATCTATAAATATTTTTAATGAATGAAATTAAACAAGCTGCATGCTTTTATTTTCTCTTCTTTGCACATGAGGGAAGAGAAAGCAAGAAAGAAACAGAATTGGGAAGTAAAATTTAGAACTTTGAGGCCAAATTTGAACTCAGATCTTCTTGACTTCAGGCCCTATTTTCTATCCACTGAGTGACCTAATTCCTTAATCAATTGCCTAATTATGCAACTCTCTAGAATCTCTAAGATCAAATAAGCCTTTCAATAACTTGGCTCCAACTTCCTCTTCCAATCTTCTAACACATTAGTCCCTTTCATGAATTCTATATCCAAGTTGGTGTACCTAATATTCCTGGGACAGGTGTTAAGGCTAAATTTAGGGTTGAGACTAAAAATAAATTTAGTTGGTCGGGGATTTAATTTCTAAATCCCAATGAAACACTCAAGTCAGAATGGAATTTTATGGTGGTTTATTTACAATAGGGAGAGAGAGAGAGAGAGGGAAAGAGAGGGGGGGGGGAGAGAGAGAGAGAGAGAGAGAGAGAGAGAGAGAGAGAGAGAGAGAGAGAGAGAGAGAGAGAGAGAGAGAGAAAAGGGGGGGGGGGGGGAGGAGGAATTTAAACTGCTCCAGCTCAGGTTGAGCCAGGCAGGAATTCAGAGGCCTTGGCCAAGGGGGGGGCCTCCCCACAAAGCCAAGGGAAAGGGGAGTCAGTCTTATCACTCACCACATGACCGTCTCAAGGAAGGCACCTGAAGAGCTCCACCAGGCTCGAGTTCCAGGGTCAACTCCGCCAAAGCTCCCTCCCCACAGAAAGTGACATGAAATATCAAGGCAGTTCTTTACATCACTTCCTGTGTCTCACATGTGCCAATGGTGGTTTAAGCTTGGCTTAGGACAGCCCAGGGGTCAGTCAGTTGTTTCTGATTTGTCTCTTGCTAGCATGTGCCAGTCATAGGCCTTCTTCCGTGACACTTAATCCTTAAGTGTGGGTGTATACATTCCTGGGTGCTAGACTAAGCAAAATGGAGAAAATCTAAAATTCACAATCCCCCCTGATGATGACTGGGGGACTAGTCTCCCCAACTGACCACTAAACATAATCATCCTGCACCTCTAAATTTTCTAACTGTAGGTGCATACAAAATTTCTACCTTCTAAGAGAAAAACTACAATAATTAGAGAAAAGAGGGAAATAGAAATGGGCGCATTGACAAAAACCAATTAGGGGGCAGTCCCCTTTTGGCATAAGAGTATACATTCAAAATAAATGTTCAATCAACCTTCAGTTCAATTAACCACACCCCCAAGGTTCACTCTGGATCTCCTCTCTCTCTCTTAATTTCTTCCTCCTATTGTAAATAAACCACCATAAAATTCCATTCTGACTTGAGTGTTTCATTGGGATTTAGAAATTAAATCCCTGTTGACCAACTAAATTTATATTCAGTCTCAACCCTAAATTTATCCTCAACACAGGCACAATGTCTCTTCTCTGTGTCTCTGCAATGGCTGTTGCCTCACACCTGGAATGCACTTCCTCCTCATCTCTGACCTTCAGAATCTCTAATAGTTCCCAGAGTTCTCTAAGATTCAACTCAAGCACTACCTTCTGCACAAAAAATTTTCTGACTACATCAGCTATGGTTCTTTTCCCTTAAAAAAAAACAAAACAAAACAAAACAAACACCTTGAATTTATTTTGTAATATCTTAGACAGGTTTATGTTACCTCTCTGAGGGAACCCGAGTTTAAAAATAAATATCGTTTTTGAAATTTTGAATCCCAAATTCTCTCCCTTCTTCCCCTGAGAGTAAGCAAGCTGATATAGATTTTAAATGTGCAATCACATAAAACATTTTTCCATATGTATTCATGTTGTAGAAGAGAATTTGAACAAGAACAGCCAAAAAAGAAGGAAGTGAAATGTAACACGTTTTAGTTTGTATTCAGACTCCATCAGTTCTTTCTCCAGAGAGACAGCATTTTTCATCAATGAATCCTTGGAGAAGATTGTCTTTGATCACTGTATCGCTAAGAATAACTAACTCATTCATAACATTCATCAAAAAAGATTACTATTAGTGTGTATAATGTTTTCCTGGAGAACTTAAGCTTTTTAAGGGCAAGTCCTAGTTTACTTGGGTCTATCTTTGTTATACTTAATCTGTGCCTGTTTATTGTTTGATCAGGAATAAGCTATTTGAAAGGCCAAGCAAGTATTTCCCACTTTTACTCTACTACTATCAAAGAGTTATACTATGTGATAAGATCCAGGCTAATATTCTTGGTAGAAAGTTTACAAGTCTACCTTAATGTAGAAAGGAAAACCAAGTTTTAGTTAAGCAGTTGGCAAAAACAGTTGAATGTATAGATAACGGCATGTTTATATTCCTTTAAATGTTTCCTAATTTGCATGTTATATTCTTGTGTTTCCTATTGTAAAATGTTAAATAAATTATGCTATCATTTTAACAGTTTTACTTAACAAAGAATTAGAGCAAAAATTTAGATTACAACCCAACCTTTTTTCAAAGTTATCTATTTATTTGACCTATTCAGCCAAACAAAACAGCTGAAACCTCTCAAACTTTTGTTCTTTTCTACGGGTTAAATCAAATATGTCCCTTTTATAGATTATCCAGGTTACTTAAAAGTGGAAAGAAAGTGAAGGTGAAAACTTACTCTGAGTGAACTGTAAAACTCATCCAATACCAGACTCATAGAACGAGTCAGATTACTGACGTATGTAGTTTCTTGATTTAAGGCATCTTGGAAGGTCTCAAAATCCTGCATCCATTCCACTGCAAAGCTATGATCAATGATGTCAGTCTGTATCAGGCAGAAGAAATAGACTGAGTTTCAGAATTGAGGACAGTTCATAAGACACGTAAATGGAAAATGACAAGACACTTCCTATCTGTGTGACCTTGAACAAGTCACTTAACCCAAATCACCTCGCCTTTAACTGCTCTTCTGCATTGGAACAGAGAATTGATTCTAAAACAGAAAGTAAGGAGTTAAAAAATGATGAAGATGATGACAATGATAACAAAAACAATGGCTCATATGATCACAAAAGGAAAGTTATATATTTAAAGAAATGGAAATCCTATACCTAAATATCAGATAAGCATTGAGCTGAAAAGTTTACTGAGGCATTAAAACTGTTCAGTTCAACTTCAGCATACATAAATCCAAGTTCAACAGTCATTTGCTGAAAGATTTTTGTCTGACTTTCATATTTCCTCTAGGAAATCAGGCAGCAGAACATCGAATCACCTCTGCCTCCTCCACTGCCTTTTCACAGATGTTCAGCCACAAGCTAAATTGGATTTTTCTTGAAATGTTTCAAATCTATCCATTCTCCTTTTTCATGGCCATCAACCCTAAGTCCAAGACTTTATTACCACATACCCTTAACAACTAGAATATCTTATAATTAATTGCTCACCTCTGGTTAGTTTCTCTACTACCTTAATCTATCTTAGTTGGATAAACCTAAATTAATTCATTCTTTTAATATAGATTTTACTCATGTCATTTGCCTTTTCATCATAATCATTTCTGGAAATTTGTCCCTCACACCACAGACTAAGTTTTCCCTAATGAAAAAAGAAAATTAAATAAAAACACCAGGTCCTGAATCTCTGGCATGAAAAGAGATCTGTAACATGTATCTTTACCTAGGACCAAGCACTTCATCCACTTCACTGGGGCTGAGTGAGCCTTCGATATTTTAGCTGAACACACACTCCTAAAATCCCCTTCTCTCACTACCTCTGGAAAAAGTAATCATGTCAATACTCCAATTCCCACTGAGGCTACTAGCATCTCAGTGACTCCTCTGGCCACTCCCTCATATCTTTGGTCTTCTCTTATTTAAATGAAAACTTCCTGAGGGCAGGAACTGGCTTGCTCCTTTGTTTTGATAAGCCCCCAAATTCAGCATAGTGCTTGGCATGTAGTAAATGCTTAATAAATTCTTTTAAATACACTCATATCACCTCCCTGCTCAAAAACCTACAAAGCTTTTCATTTCATGCATAACAACCTTTAACAGGTCCCTGCTTCCCATAGGATCAAGTGCAAGGACCTTCTAAATGGCCTCAATGTGCTTCTTTCCATAACTCTGTGAAACTTACAAGTGAACCATAATAGTCTACTTTCTCTCAACACAAAAAGTCCATTACTTTTCTGGCTCTTTACCATGCCATTTTACCTCTGGGATGAAAGAATATACTCTCTCCTTATATCACATCCACCTCTTAACACTCAACTCTGATCTCACCTCTTCTGAGAAGATAGTATCCAATAAGTAATAGGATCTTGAAAAATGTTTGCTGAACTGAAGACACCCCTAAATAATCTAAGCTAAAATGATCTCTAAGTACTTCTTCTGAATACTTATTATTATATGCAAATATCATACTCTGCCTTTAAATTTTAACCATTTTTTTGTCCCAGTTATAAGATACAATAGCAGGGAAAGTCATAAATGGATGCAAAAAACAGACAATTTACCAATGTAAATGCCAACATTCCATTACTAGCACATATGTTCAAAACTAGTGAACATTAGCATTCACCTTGGCTAGCAAGTCAACTTAGGTTTTTTTAAGTTTCATTTGTTTTTAGAAATTGTGTTTGAACCCAATAAACCATGCATATTCTTTTTTCCTCCTCTCTAATCCACCTTATCAAATCAACATGATCAAAACCAAGCATTACTTTACCACAACCTATAGTTGCTGAATCCCTATTTCCTCCTTTCCCTCTGCTACAGCAAATAGCTTCTGGGTCCACAGCGAAAAACACCTCCCAGGTTACAAAGCTGATTCTGCCCTCTCCAGCCAAGTGATCTCTCATGTCTCCTTATCGATCCCATCTCCTAACACAGGTATTTTACCACAAACATTAGTACCTCCTCCCTAACTTGTATATGTTCTGCTCTGCCCAGAGGAGCTTGCTTCTTCAGTCATCCTGAGGTAGACTTCTTTAGAGAGACTGATCCTTTTTCTAAAGAGATCTCATAGCCTAGCCTCCTTTTTTAGCAATGCAGATTACTGAATCTACCTGCTCTCTATAACCTAAAGCAACCCTTCTTACCCACCAAATCTCATCTCCCTCAACAAGAAAGTATTAAAAAGGAGGCCAACTTCAAGGCAGTTTAGACACTGAACATTATCACTTATTTTTACAGCCTGACAGTACTTATGAAACTACCTAGTAGTCCTCTGCCAGATAAAGAGACAATCCCAAAAAGGCAAAATAATTTACTCAAGATCACACAGACAACAGAAAGGCTAGGCCTAGACTCCATATCTACTACCTCTCAGTTCAGTACCCAGGCCCCAAAATGGTGAGGAATACCTACCTTATTCATGACCACAATGAAAGGCAACTTAGTTTTATACAGGATACTGAAAAAAGAATCAAACACCAGTAAGTAACAAGTAGCATCCAGGTAAAGTATATGTTCAGCATGATAAACATTTCTTCCCTCCAGGAGAAAAATGAAACACCCTTCCCCACCAAAAAAAAAAAGCACAACTAAAGGCTATATCTTCTTTAATATGGTGGTGATGACAGATTTTGATATTGTTAATTTGCAACTGAACACAGTTATTTTTTTTTAATTTTTAAACATTATTTTATTTGGTCGTTTCCATACATTATTCACTGGAAACAAAGATCATTTTCTTTTCCTCCCCCCCACCTTTCCCTCTCCCATAGCCGACGCATGATTCCACTGGTTATCACATGTGTTCTTGACTCGAACCCATTTCCCTGTTGTTGGAATTTGCATTATAGTGTTCATTTAGAGTCTCTCCTCAGTCTTATCCCCTCCAACCCTGTAGTCAAGCAGTTGCTTTTCATCGGTGTTTTTACTCCCACAGTTTATCCTCTGCTTGTGGATAGTGTTTTTTAGATCCCTGCAGATTGTTCAGGGACATTGCATTGCCACTAATGGAGAAGTCCATCACCTTCGATTGTACCACAATGTATCAGTCTCTGTGTACAATGTTTTTTTGGTTCTGCTCCTTTCGCTCTGCATCACTTCCTGGAGGTTGTTCCAGTCTCCATGGAATTCCTCCACTTTATTATTCCTTTTTGCACAATAGTATTCCATCACCAACATATACCACAATTTGTTCAGCCATTCCCCAATTGAAGGGCATCCCCTCATTTTCCAATTTTTGGCCACCACAAAGAATGCAGCTATGAATATTCTTGTACAAGTCTTTTTCCTTATTATCTCTTTGGGGTACAAACCCAGCAGTGCTATAACTGGATCAAAGGGCAGACAATCTTTTAAATCCCTTTGGGCATAGTTCCAAATTTCCCTCCAGAATGGTTGGATCAATTCACAACTCCACCAGCAATGAATTAATGTCCCCACTTTGCCACATCCCCTCCAGCATTCATTACTTTCCATAGCTGTCATGTTAGCCAATCTGCTAGGTATGAGGTGATACCTCAGAGTTGTTTTGATTTGCATCTCTCTGATTATAAGAGATGTAGAGCACTTTTTCATGTGCTTATTAATAGTTTTGATTTCTTTGGCTGCGAACTGCCTGTTCATGTCCCTTGCCCATCTGTCAATTGGAGAATGGCTTGATTTTTTGTACAATTGATTTAGTTCTTTATAAATTTGAGTAATTAAAAACCTTTGTCAGAGGTTTTTATGAAGATTGTTTCCCAATTTGTTGCTACCCTTCTGATTTTGGTTACATTGGTTTTGTTTGTACAAAAACTTTTTAATTTGATGTAATCCAGATTATTTATTTTGCATTTCGTAACTCTAATTCTTGCTTGGTTTTGAAGTCTTTCCCTTCCCAAAGGTCTGACATGTATACTATTCTGTGTTCGCCTAATTTTCTTATAGTTTCCTTCTTTATGTTCAAGTCATTCACCCATTTTGAATTTATCTTGGTGTAGGGTGTGAGGTGTTGATCTAAACCTAATCTTTCCCACACTGTCCTCCAATTTTCCCAGCAGTTTTTATGAAATAGTGGATTTTTGTCCCAAAAGCTGGGATCTTTGGGTTTGTCATATACTGTCTTGCTGAGGTTGCTTGCCCCCAGTCTATTCCACTGATCCTTTCTGTCTCTTAGCCAGTACCAAATTGTTTTGATGACCGCTGCTTTATAATATAGTCTGAAATCTGGGACTGCAAGACCCCCTTCCTTTGTATTTTTTTTCATTATTTCCTTTGTATTTTTTTCATTATTTCCCTGGATATCCTTGATCTTTTGTTCTTCCAAATGAACTTTGTTATGGTTTTTTCTAAATCAGTAAAAAAAAAAATTTTGGAAGTTCCATGGGTATGGCACTAAATACATAGATGAGTTTGGTTAGGATGGTCATTTTTATTATATTGGCTCGTCCTACCCATGAGCAGTTAATGTTCTTCCAATTGTTCAAGTCTAGTTTTAGTTGTGTGGAAAGTGTTTTGTAGTTGTGTTCATATAGATCCTGTGTTTGTCTTGGGAGATAGATTCCTAAGTATTTTATTTTGTCTAAGGTAATTTTGAATGGGATTTCTCTTTCTATTTCTTGCTGCTGAGCTGTGTTGGAATTATATAGAAATGCTGATGACTTATGTGGGTTTATTTTGTATCCTGCAACTTTGCTAAAGTTGTTGATTATTTCGATTAGCTTTTTGGTTGAATCTCTAGGATTCTTTAAGTAGACCATCATGTCATCTGCAAAGGGTGATAACTTGGTCTCCTCCTTGCCTATTTTAATGCCTTCAATTTCTTTTTCTTCTCTAATTGCTACTGCTAGTGTTTCTAATACAATGTCAAATAATAGAGGTGATAATGGGCATCCTTGTTTCACTCCTGATCTTAATGGGAATGGATTTAGTTTATCCCCATTGCAGATGATATTAGCTGATGGTTTTAGATATATACTGTTTATTATTTTTAGGAATGACCCTTCTATTGCTATGCTTTCTAGTGTTTTTAGTAGGAATGGGTGTTGTATTTTATCAAAGGCTTTTTCTGCATCTATTGAGATAATCATGTGGTTCTTGTTGGTTTGCTTGTTGATGTGGTCAATTATGTGGATAGTTTTCCTAATGTTGAACCAGCCCTGCATCCCTGGTATAAATCCTACTTGATCATGGTGGATGACCCTTCTGATCACTTGCTGGAGTCTTTTTGCTAGTATCCTATTTAAGATTTTTGCATCTATATTCATTAGGGAGATTGGTCTATAATTTTCTTTCTCTGTTTTTGGCCTGCCTGGCTTTGGAATTAGTACCTGAACACAGTTATTAATTACTGCTTACGCCTAGAGGTTATTTCACACACCTAGTTTTAGAAGTGAAAATATCACTGCTAGAAAGACCAATGTTAGCTGTGGAAGAGGGATGCTTTTATATACTTCCCTCCCCTTGGCCAAAGTAGTACATGATAGGCTCATAATGTTACATTTACACAGTCACAAACATTTAACAAGAGCCTTCTAGATCCCAATGCAGCTGCTAGGTCTGCTAGTTTGTTGTTGTTTGGGTTTTTTTTTTAATGCACTGTTTTTCTTATAACAGGCAGGTGAGGATTAAAAGAGAAGAATCAGGGTGGCAGGGGGAGGAAGGGGCAGTGGAATAAAAAAAGAATATACCTATTTTTTTTAAAATTCCACTCCTCCTAGTAACCAAGTTTCTATGTCAACCAAGTTTGACTTACTACATTCATACTAAAGGCAAAAAGTGAGGTTCTCAAGAGCCATGTCCCCAAACAACATTCATGCATTGCTGGTGGAGTTATGAACTGATCCAACCAATCTGGAGGACAATTTGGAATCATGCCCAAAGGACAATAAAATAAAGCATATCCTTTGATCCAGTAATACCACTATAAAGTCTATATCCCAAAGAGGAAATAAAAAAATGGAAAAGGAACTATTTGTTCAAAAATATTTATAGTTGCTTTTTTTATGGTGGTAAAGAATTGGTAACCAAAGGGATGTCCATCAATTGGGGAATGGCTGAACAAATTGTGGTGTATGATGGTGATGGAATACCATTGTGCTGTAAGGAATAATGAACTCCTGTTCATTTCATCAAGTTCAGATGATTTCAGATGTCAGAAAGATCTGGAAAAACATAGATGAACTGATATAGAGTGAAATAAGCAGAACCAATAAAACATTGTACACAGTAACAGCAATACTGTGGAATGATCAAATTTGCTAAGGCTTAGCTACTAATAGCAATACAATGATTAAAGATAATCCTGAGGGATTTACGACAAAGAATGCTATCCACCTCCAGAAAAAAACCTGTTGGGAGTAGAAATGCAGATCAAAACATATAATTCTTCACTTATTTATTTGGGTATATGTTTGGGGTTTTTGGTTTTATAAAATTATTCACTTATAAAAATGATTAATATGGAAATATGTTTTTGCATGATAACATATGTATAACCCAGAATGAATTGCTTGCCAGCTCGGGGGTGGAGGATGGGGGGGGGGGGGTGTGGAAGGAGGGAGACAATCTGGATCATATAACTTTGGAAAAGATAGGTAGAAATTTGTTATTAAAAAATACAGAAATAAAATTTTAAAATAAAGAAATTGTGGGAGTAGAAATTCAGAAGAAAACATAGGATTTATTTTATATGGGTATAGGATTTGAGTTTTTTGTTTTAAAAGATTGCTCTATTACAAAAATGAATACTATGGAAATAGGTTTTGAGTGATAACACATGTATAGCCCAGTGGAATTGCTTGTCAACTCCGGGAGGGGGGAAGAGAAGAGGGAGAGAACAAGAATCATTTAACCATGAGGAAAAAAATTTTTTAAATAAAATAAATATTTTATTAAAAAAAAAAAGAAATCTAGATGATCCCAAACACAAATTCTCTTGATAATTAATGTCCATTCTGGGTCTGTTGCCTCAAAGATATTAATGTACTTGTCAAAGCCCATAGGGTTGTCTTTCCTTCTCTACTATCCATACTTGAATGTAGTCAGAGCAGTAACTAGACCCTGTTGCTACTGGTCATTATTAACTTTGCAAACTCATTTATTACTGCGATAGCAAAACAGTCTCTAAGACACAACGTGAACAAAGTGGAATGAAACTGAACAAAGGCCTTTCTTCACAATACTCCTATGATGTAAATGATGGAACATCTTTCACAAGTACCAAGTTGAAGAGTTCAACCAAGGGAATTCCTAGGGACAAGAAGCTTCAACAAAGAATCTTCTTAAATCAACAAGAGAACATATGCAGGGGTAGCCTTGGCCCTTCCAGCTGCCTTACCTGCATGCATACAGCATATTGGACATGAAAGTAACAGGGTTCGTGCTTCTAGATGTGTCCATCACATAAATGACAATTGTTGGAAATGAGGATGCCTGAAGAAAAAGGTGAGCCAAACCCTAGTCAGAGGGACAACTGCTTGACCCTAAATCACTCTGCTACCTTTCTAAGCAAAAGATGCCCCATCTTTGGAACTGCCATTGTTTCAATTCTTAAAAGTGACAGGCTACAGATCTGAAACTCAGCTCAGTCACAGGGTTTTCCAGTAAGCCCTTCTTGATCTCTTTAATTCTCCCTGGGGAAGGGGTCCCCAAACTTTTTACACAGGGGGCCAGTTCACTGTCTCTCAGACCGTTGGAGGTCCAGAGTATAAAAAAACTATGAACAAATCTATATACCACTGTTTGAGATAGCGGAGGCTGCAGCGCTGACTGTGATGGGCCTGTCACACTTTGCACAGGCCCATCACCACCACCACCACCACTATATTGGGCAGCAGTATACACAGTGCAGAATCCCCTCTCCCAGATCACTGCTCACCATTGTGCACCCACATAATCCTTTGCCTGGTGCCTCATTCAGAACAAGGTGCAAAGGATTATGTCACTGGAAGTAGTATTGTATGTAAGTGAGTGACGCTGCACTTTGCAGTGCTGCCACATACAGTGCTCCTCTCACTGACCACCAGAAGGTCCCCCTTCTGGAAGTGCAGTGGGGGCTGGATAAATGGCCTTAGGGGGCCACATTAACCCTGCTCTACAGGTTCAGGGCTGGTTCCCTTCTCAAAGTCTCTTGATTAACTTATCTAGGCAAATGCTTTATCCCCACCCTTCCCCTCAATAGATGCAAAGCTTTCATTTGAGGGCAGGGACTCTAGGTTTTTTGTGTCTACCTAGTCTAGCACAGGGTCTGACTTACAGGTGGAGCATAGTTTTTGTTAAAATGAAATTAAAATGGGGGTTTATCATTCTAAATCACTCCCCAATACTGATCTCTCAATCACAGGGTACAAATAAGACTTACCAGGGCTTCAGTAATAATTGTACCAGAAGCTGACCAAGTGAAGACCTCGATCTGTCCAGGTGTATCTATCAAGACATACCTGTTTTATGAATAAATATTACTATGTATTAAATATTCTGCATGAAGGATTTCATCAACCACTATACAGAAAACTAAAAAATACTAAGATATTCCATCACACAATACTGTCCATTCCTAAAATCTGAAAACATTTAAATTTAACACGGCACCCAAATTTTGGGTATATTTTTGTCTTCTTATTGGGTTATGGATGAATAACCCCAATTATCTTTCAATAAGGACACAAAAACACTCTCAAAGTGACCTTTGTATCTATAATTGGACAAAGATAATAATGTGCAAGCATCTAAATATAATAATAAATTATTTCACAAGCCTAGGGCAATAATATAAAAAACCCATTGTCTTTGGAAATGGATGTTTGAGACAGTAGATTAACCTGAGGATCATTAAAGGAGATGTTTCAAGAAGAAAAGTTGACTCTTCAAAGAATAAACATTGAAAGTTGCCAGGGATTCTGAAATGCTCTATGGCAGATCTAGCCAGAGTTAACATCCTAGAACTGGTTAAGCTCCATATAGTTAGAAAAGCAGAACTAATATTTAGAAATATAGTAACTTTAGCCAGGTGATGACTTTACAGTTCCTGTAGAAGTGTCTTTAATGTTCTTTAGTAAATGCCTCTAAATCTGAAATCATGATAGAAAGAAAAAGCTGACAGCAAATGTTTCTCTCCACTTTCCTGACTGGAGTTCCAGTATTCAAAACCAAGAACCACTGCTCATAGTAAATTTGAATAGTCCTACAGAGCAGAACTATGGGGAACTGAATAGCCTGCCACAAAACTCCCAGGAGAAATGTTTAACAAAATAAAGAGAAATACAATAAAACAGACAATATTAATTTGTGGTTTTCCAAGTCAATACTCTATTTCTATTTGAGTTTGATGTCAGTGGTTCAGACCACTGGTTCCCCTGGGTCAGATAAGCACTGGAGATGAGCTACTATCTGAGGCAATAGATAATTTGTTATTGAGTCATTTCAGTTGTGTCCAACTTCGTGACCCCATTTAGGGTTTTCTTGGCAAAGATACTGGAATGGTTTGTCATTTCATTCTCCAGTTCATTTTATAGATGAGGAAACTGAGGCAAACAGAGTTAAGTGCCCAGGGTCACATAGTTAATAAGCCTCTGAGGCTAGATTCGAACTCAGGAAGATGAAGTTTCCTGACTTCAAGTCCATCACTCTATCCCCCATGTCACCTAGCTGCCACAGTAGCTAATTTTTAGATAAAAAGATTGTACAAAACCTTCATTGTTCCCTTCCTGGGCAAAATTATTACCCAAAAAGTACTTAAGAAAATTAGCATTCTCTCTTTTTGAATTATGTGAGTTTTACTTATAAAAATTTAGGAGGAAAGGATGCCTCCAAATAGACTGCTGAGAAAAAGGGACAGAAGCAATGGTACTCCAAAGCAGGGAGGGCAGGTTTCCCAAGAGAGAAGACTAGGAGACAAATTACTGAAGCCAGGCAAAATTCCCAGTCTAAGACTTTCTTCCCATCAGTGACCCAGAGACTCTCTTAAAGAATTTAGGAGTTATTTGAGGATATCCAGTTTAATGGTTTTTTGCTTATTTCATATGAATATCTAATCTACTTCAAACTAAAGCCATAGATTTCTTGTATATGTTCTATAGCATTCAGTATATTGAGCACCCATACTAGGCACATATAAGTGTTCAAAAAATACTTGTTAATTTAGTTACTCACTGTGACATGTTCTGAGACTTCTCAATAAACTTCATGACCTAAAAAGAAAGAGAATTGGTTCTTATAGGTCTTTGGGACATCCACAGGTCAGAAACTCTCCCAAAACAAGCAGCAGCAAACAAAAAAACTTCAAACTGGGAAGTACATTCATTAATTTCAGGGTGCTGAGGCAGCTAGGGTACACACACACAGTGAGCACAATGGGTAAAGCACCAGGCTGGAATCAGGAAGACCTGGATTCAAATATGGCCTCATTCACTTCCCAGATTATGACCCTGGGCAAGTGAATGAATCCCAATTGCCTATTCCTTGCCACTTTTCTACTTAGAATCAATAAATGAGTATTAATTCTAAGATGGAAGGGGAGGGGTTTTGTTGTGTTTTGTTTTAATTTCAGGATGCTATGTATCCGAGACACTTCTCCCATTTCATGTCCTGTTTTCATAATAAATCATACAAAGAACCAAATTGATTTTGAAAAAATACTATAAATACTTACAGGTTTATAAAAGCAGTCTGTCTATTTTATCTCATTTTATCCTCATGACAAACCTATAGGCATTATCTCACTTTACTTCTGAGGCTCAAAAGGCAGCATGACTTACCCACAGTAACACAACTGATGTTGAAGGCAAAATCTGAACTTGAGTCCAACACTCAGTTCAGAGCTCTTTTCTCTGTACCATGTTTCCCAAAATCAATATTTATTTTTAAATACTTTTCCATGTTTATATAATTCATTTTCTTTTCCTCCCCTCTCTCAGAGCCAACAAGCAAATTCCACTGGGTTGTACAAATGTTATCACTTGATACTCATTTCCATATTATCCATTTTTGCTATAGAGTGATTTGTTAACACCTAAACCCCAAATCACATGCCCATATATACATGTGATAAGTGATGTCATATGTTTTGCTTTTGCATTTCTACTGCTATAGTTCTTTCTCTTAATGTGGATAGCATTCTTTTCCATAGGTCCTTCAGGAGAATCCTTGCTTATTGCATTGCTACTAGTAGCAAAGTCCATTACATTGGATTGTTCCACAATGTTTTGGTTTCCGTGTACAATGTTCTTCTGGTTCTGCTCATTTCGCTCTGCATCAATTCACTGAGGCTCTCCCAGTTCATATAGAAAGCCTCCAGATCATCATTCCTTATAGCACAATAGTATTCCATCACTATCATATAAGGAAATTTAATTTGTTCAGCCATTCCCCATTAAGGGACACCCCTCATTTTCCAATTTTTGCCACCACAAAGAACGTGGCTATGAATCCAATATCAATATTTAACTAAAAATAACAGCCAACATTTATATAGCACTTGAAGATCTGTAAAGTGATTTACAGTCACAACAAGGTAAGGGATATTATTACCCCCATATTTTACAGATGAAAAAACTGAGGCTGACAAAGGTTAACCAACAGAATCACACAGCCACTAAAGTGCTAAGGCAGGGCTTGAATTCAAGTCTTCTTTATGGCAAGTCTTATGTTCTATCTATTATGAGGTAACATGGTAGGGGTACAATACAATGATTTGGGAATCTCATCCATGACTGACTTTGGTCAAGTTATGTGAGCCTTCTCTTACCAGTATGTAAAAATAGAGAAAATAAAAACCTGCCTTACAAGACAGAACTACTAATAGATTAATGATTATAACTTTCCACAGAAAGTTGTTTCAAACAGCTAAATGATTAAAAAAGATTTTTGTATTAATAAACATTCTTCTTCCACGCACAATGTTCCACCCACCAAGGAAATATCAAAATGCAAATCAATAACAGAACAGAAATAGAACCCTGAATTTTTGGCTTTATAGCTATAAAAATATTATTAAATGTGAAGAAATAGCAGTAATTGGTACATCCTAACTTTCTTCCTAAGTGTTTTCACATACATAATCTCATTTTATCAACACTCAATAGCCCTTGTGAAGTATGAAGGATAGATGATATTTTAAAGAGAAAGATAAGCAAACAGACACAGAAAAGTTAAGTGGCCTACCTAAGACTATTTGGCTATAAAAAAGCAGAGGTGGGACTAGAAACAACTCCTCTGATTCTTGAGTCCAAAGTTCTTTTCTATCACAGGAATCTTCCCTTCCAGCTTTACTTATTAGGGCATCCTAAATAACATGTTAACATTTTCTACATTAAATACTGATTTATTCAGTACCTTTCCTGGTCAAATTTCATGCCAATACGATCCACATCTTACTGTCCTATAGGATATACATACCTGATCAAATCTGGTAGCAAAGAGATTAAGGGAGGTCACTATGCCACCATTGGGTCCAAGTCCATATCTAGACATAAAGTTTAGGAATTCAAATGCTTACAAGGGATCTCACAGAGTTCTTATCTAGTGCACCCCACACATAAACATCACTCTTGACATTAATGTAAGAGAGGAGGTAGGCTTTGAAAAACTGCAACTCCAACTTCCAATCTCCAAATTAACATATCAACAATACACTTAAAAGAGCTCAATGTGACAATGGTATAATGTCTTTCAATCTTCATTTTATAAGGAAGGAAAGGCCTCTTCTTAAAATCTTCCAAATTTTAAAAGGTTATTACAAATTTGACTATGTTAAGAAAGGTTTCTAGATAGATTAGCAATAGTACTTTTCCCAGACTTACCTGAACATTTTTTTTCATTTTAAAAAAATAGTTACTTCATTGCAGTCACATGTTTGGGCTAGTATTTGTCATATACTTCAAAGTATTCTAAGGTTATAAATGAAGCCAGAAAGCAATCAAACAGGAGTTAGAAAATACTAAAGTAGATATAGAAAAGGATACTGTTTCATGACTTCCTTATACTTCACTGTGTCCCGAATATCTTTAAAAAAAAAAAATTTAGATCAACATCTGGAAGATACCTTAGGCTTTTAGAATATACCACTTTAGAGCAAAAGTGTTGCATGATTGATTCATCTCTATTTTCTTTTAAGTGAAGAATTTCTTCCTCACCATCAGAATTTGTCCTTATGGCTGTTTCTTATGTGTTCCCACATCAGAAAGTAAGAATGTGGAAATAGAATGAGTAGAAAAATAGTACTACATGAAGAAAGAACAAAAAGGGTAAATTCAGCCTATCAATTGTTGTTGGCAACTCTGAGTCTATATCTATTCTAAGATATTCTAGACAATTTCTCTTGGACCAACCTCTCATACTAATTCTCTTTCTACACAAAAGTGTAACTATCAAAGTAGTTCTTACAGTAATCTGGAAGTTCTCAGAAGAGAGAAACTTTACATGGCAGTGATATTCCCATAGAATGATGGACTGAAGTTGTCAGAAAATGTACAAAATTTTGCTTTGAGGGCCACAATTCAAAGACATATCATTATGTTCATATCACCCAAATATGAATGTAACATGGGAAACAAGTTAGAAGTTTCATTCTGTTTCCCACCTTCCCGACTACCTCAAAGTATGATGGTATCAATTCAATTCAGCAATAATTTATTAGGTGCCTACTTAATAAAGGAAGACCCAGTGTACTAGTTATTGGGAATACAAAGGTGACCCTGTTCTTTGTTGTTGTTTGTGTTCAACTTTTCATAACCCCATTTAGGGTCTTCTTGGTAAAAGTCCTAAAGTGGTCTGTCATTTCCTTCTCCAGCTCATTTTATAGATGTGGAAACAGAGGCAAAAAGAGTGAATGACTTGCCCTGAGTCACAGAGCTAAGTAAATGTCTGAGGTCTACCCAAGCCTTTCTGACTCCAGGCCTAGCACAATATTCACCGAACCATCCTACTACCCCAAACAACTTCTTCTTAGGGAGTTGTAATCTAAGGGGGTTAACACATATACACACAAACAAAAGTCTAATAAGTAAAATGTGCTAGTACAATGGAAAGGTCTGGACAAAGTACTAAAAGAAATACTTGGAAGAGAGAGAAATCTTTCATGTTGAGGGTGGGTACAATATCCGGGAACAGGGTAAGACTTCTTGAAAAAGGTAGCACATTAACTGGGTCATAGTGATCAGTGAGTATGGAAACATTCATTAGGGCCTATGTGCCAGGCACTATGCTAAGCACTAAGAATCCAAAGAGGCAAAAGACAATCCCTGCCCTTTAGGAGTTCACAATCAAATGGGGGAATGATCAAGAAAAAAAATCAATTCCTTGGGTGAGCTCTACCTAGACTTTCCACAGAATTCACCTCCTCCCAGATCATGAGAGCTACATCCCTTTCAAAGCTA
Source organism: Monodelphis domestica (assembly GCF_027887165.1). Taxonomy (NCBI): domain Eukaryota; kingdom Metazoa; phylum Chordata; class Mammalia; order Didelphimorphia; family Didelphidae; genus Monodelphis; species Monodelphis domestica. The sequence continues at coordinate 517,088,651 of NC_077227.1, read as the reverse complement.
GAAGGAACTTCAAAACTCATCTAACCATGAACTGTTGAAGAGGAACCTCCTCCTCTGAATTCCTGAGGACAGTTTCCACCTGAAAATCTACAGGGATGAGAAATCCATGAACTCTTGTAACAATCAATCCTACGTCTCCACAAGTGCTGACTGTTAAACCATCTTTCCTTAAGGGATCTTAGAGACTATCAAGTCCAATGAGAATTGGGACTTGCCCATGGTCATATGGCTAGAAAGTACCTAAGGCAGGATTGGAACCCAGGACTACCTAACAATACCTTCTTGCTCCAGGGGCACTATATAGAAAGCTATTTATAAACCTTAACACACTAGAATTTCCTTTTTAAATAAATGTCTAAGCAATCATATTAATTCCTCACTTGGATTCAATCCCAACTCTCTAAAACATTTTCTACACAGTGCATTCAGTTTTCCTTTCCTTCTCACAAACCCCTTAGATTCCTTTTAGTTGGTCTTTCCACATTAGAATGGAACCTCCTTGAGGGCTGGACTGTCCCTCTTTCTACCTATATGTGTATTCCCAGAACTTAGCACAGTGCCAGGCATACAGTTAGAACTTAATAAATCCTTGCTCAGGGACAACTAAATGGCTCAGTGGACTGAATATAGGAGGTCCTGAGTTCAAATGTGACCTCATACTTCCTAGCTGTGTCACCCTGGGCAAGTCACTTAACCTCTACTACCTGGCCCTTACTGCTATTCTGCCTTTATGGGTTTTTAAAATATAAAATAAATGCCTGTTCACTTGAAATGAATTATGGTACATCAAAAATTTACTTTTCTGAAACTTCCACTCATTGCTCCATGTTGGAGAGGTAGCATGAACTAACAGAAAGATTGGACTTGGAAGTCAGAGACCTAGGTTTGAACTAAGTTCTGCTATTTCCCAGCTGTAACTCTGAGAAAGAACTTCTCCAAGCTTCATCTGTACAATAGGGTTAATACTTTTATTATGTACATAATACAGGGAGCTCAAAGGATCATAAGAGTTAGAGCTGGAAGAAGTACTAGGGACCATAAGCTCAACTCTCTCATTTTACAGATGAAGGAATTGGGTCACAGAGGTTGATAGGTGACCTGCTCAGGATCATACAATTATAAAGTATCTGAGGCAGGATTTGTACCCGGGACTTCCTGATTCCAAGTCCAATGCTTTATCCATCATATCACACTGCCTCTGGGCTGTCAAAAGGAAAACTAATTGTAAACCTTAAAATACCAAATAATTCTGAATTGCTATGCTTTTAGTTTCCAAGATCAAATACCTCCTCTACATGATATACAGCTTTTCTCCACACTCTCCTCCAAGCAAAGCTCTCCTTTAAATGACACACATATGGCAAGGTCTCCAAAGTCCCCCTCCTCATTCAGTTTGTCCTTGTCTGACTAAACCCCAATCTATCACAAAGACAGCACAAAAAATTACCTACAATATCCCAGATGCAGTCTTAAGCCACTCTAACAAGACTTGAAACAAATTCTGAATGAGCCTTATCAATAAGCACTTATGAGAGGGGCTCTTGGGGGGAAAAAAAAAGCTTTTAGGCATGATCCAATTAGAAAATGAAACAATTTCTATTTGATCCTTATTTCATAAGGAATATATTTTTAAGAAACTGCAGATTCATTTTGCTGACCTGCCTCCAGAAACAGGTTAGTTGCTATGACCTATGGCATGTGAACACTCACCATTAAATTTGGGTGTCAAAGAGTTAACCCACAGTGATTATATAAAGAATGGAGGGGAGGGGGGAACAGCTTAGAATACAATAGAACATAAGTTCCTTAAAGACAAAAAAACATTCCATTTTTGTTTCCCAGGTGCTCACCACAGGGATTAGAATAAAAAGACTGGAACTGTGATCTCATTGATAGAATTCTGAGATAAAATTCCTTTTACAAATGAAGGTTAGAACTTCTGCAACTCAACCACATCAGAGTTGCTTCAAGCACTGAATTCAGACTCCACTTTGCTTCTCCCCTAGCAAATCATTCAACAAATGAATTAATCTTGGAATCAGAGAATTAATCTTTCAGCAAAAATCTTTCACTGTCACAAGCCAAAATCAATATCTTGGCTTAAAGACTCCCCTTCTGTTTACAAGCATCTTATAAATCAAAGACAATATGATTTAAGGTTACTAGAAAGGGTTAGAAGTAGAATAAAACCATGGCTTGAGGATCACAAAGCCCTAAAATACAAACCTAAGCAATCCTTGGAATCAACAACAGGACCACAGATTTAGTCAGAAGTATAAGTCATGTAGTCTAGCAAAAGATGTTCTTTAAATAAGAACAATTAAGCTGAACAAAAATGTAATGAGGTGACCTGGCCAGGGCAAGATTCCTAATCACTGAAAGCCTTCATGAGAGACAGACAGGTGAATGATCATGTGACAGATCAATTAACAAGCATTAAAGCTCTTCAGTGCATAAAAATAAAACCATTATGTCCCTCATAGTGCTAGACAGCCCAGGTTTCTTCCAGGTCTTGAGACAGTTTTGAGTCTCAGCTTATCTCAAAGTTTATTTTTGAGTTAAATGGCTTCACCAGTTTCAAATCAATCCTACATATATTTGTATTTGCACATAAGTTTTTTCCATGCTGTCATTAACTTAGATGGTGAGTTACTTTTGAGCTTTTACCTTTTTATCCTGTTTCTCCCTCGCTTAGCATAGTGCCTGGCACATAGCAGGTACTTATTGATTATTGACTGACTTATTGAAACTTATTAAAAGTTGACCTGTGTCGCCTTAATTTCTCGAATCTTGGCAAATAATGTTAATCAAGTTCACCTAGGCAAACAGTGCTGCTGGACAGGAAAAAGGAAGGGATGCGGCAAGGTGGGCCTCTGAAGACTGCACAAAAGTGGTGGAGATGCAAGAGCACGCGGGCCTACAGTACTAAAGCCACCATTTCTCAAGGCTCCCAACGCCACGGGGAACCTCTGACCCGTGCACACGCACTCACCGATGTTGGCAGGAAAGGGGACCTCGTGCACGGCGGGGTCCAGGTTGATCACGTAGGGCGGCGAGCCCAGGCCGTGAAGGTATCCCGTGAGCCTCTGCGGAAGAAAGCGGCGGGAGACAAGGCGAAGGTGAAGGAGGTCCCGCTGTCCTGCGCCCCCTTCCCGTGTCACTCCCACCCCCAGCCCGGCCCCCTAAAATGAGGGCTTTTTCACGCCTCTCGATTCTGTGCCACACCTGTACAAAGGTCGTTTTCCCAGACCCAGCCATCCCCAGTACTAGGAGACACACAGGAGGCCGAGGCCGAGGTCGGGGCTGGGAATGAGGGTCCTCTGGAGTCTCCGCAGTCTCTGGTCCCGAAGAGGGATCCATCTTACCCCAACGTAAAGTTGAGTCTGCGCAGGGCGGAGCCGGAAATGACTTTAGGAGGACCGAGTCGGGTTCCGACTAGTGGGGCGGAGCTGGGGGCAGGGCCAAAGACCTGGGAGGAGATGGGGGCTATGCGTCCTCCTTTGCCTCGGGAGTCACAACCCAAACATAAGACTTCGTATTTCTCCCCGTTTTCCTGCCCTCTGAGCCTGTGCAAGAAGCAGTCAGAAATAGTTTTAGAGGGACGGAAGAGCCAACCTGCAAGCAGGGAGAGTGAAGCCAGATCTAAGCGTGCGTCGGTTCTGAAGGCTAGGGCCCCTGAATCGCAGGCCTCGAAGGCTTCAGTTGCCCATCCACGAAAGGCAAGCGACCAGAAGTCTCTAGAGAAGAGTTTAGAGAGCCGCAGTCGAGTTAGGAAGTCGCCGGGGCGGAGTGGCTCCATTCTGAAAAGGAGGCTTCAGACCTTGGAGGCGGCGAGGTCAAGGGCGGGGCCAAAGTTGGAATTCAAAAGAAGCGAGGAATCAAAAGGGAGGCCAGAAAAAGACGTGTCTGCACCGCAACCTGAGACTGGAGCAGAGTTCAAGAAGAAGCCATATCCCCGGCAAACCAAACCTGTTCCGCAGCCCAAGCTTATAGAGTCTCTGGATCTGTCTCTCCCTAAATCGAAGACTTTAGGGAGCAAAGATAATGAAATTCCGGATCTGTCGACAGTGGTGAACCAGGCAAGATTGGAAGAAAAGTTGCGCTTGAGCCTATCGGCCAAGTCGCGCTTGAGCCTATCGGCCAAGTCGCGCTTGAGCCTATCGGCCAAGTCGCGCTTGAGCCTATCGGCCAGGTCGCACTTGGGCCCATGGGCTAAGTCCTGGATCGAGAGTCCAAAGTCCTCGGAAGATGAGAGTGGGGAGGATGACAGCGATGGCATCCTAAGCTCCAAGGTCGCTGCTGTCACTGCCACAAGCAAGAAATGCTTGGGTAAAGGAGAGTATTGCGTCCTCTGTACTGGGCCCAAGCTCCCAGGCAAGGTCAAGAGTTCTGAGCATGCCAGCCCTGGGCAGGTACAGGATAGGGTGCCGCCTGTAGGGATATACATGGACACTTGCTGGTTGCCCAGAAGCTTCAGGAAGGAGGAACTGATGAGGAGCCAGTTTCCTCGTGGATTTACTTCTTTGGCCTCCACCCCTACTAGTCCTGTATACAATATCCAGCACTTTTGGGATCGACACTTGAGTACCCTGGGCAGGTGGGTTGGAAAGGACAAAAGGGAAAAACCCTTTTCTAAGCCGACAGGGGGGAAGGGCAGGTAGCTCCTTTCTGCTCCAGGCATGGTATCTGCCTCTGGTTAAGTAGTGGTAAGGGACCTCAGTTTCTAGTGCATCCCACACAGTTAACAAAAACCCCCTCTACAACATGCCCAAATAATAGTCTTAGCTAGAGGACTTCCAGAGAGGGAATCATCCAATCAATCAAAAAGCATTTATTAAGCACATATCCCATACACTGTGCTTGTCACTGGAGATAAAAATGCAAATAATACAGCAATTTTTCAAAAAGCCCAAAATATGTTGGGTGAGATGAGTATATATAAAGTCTATTATTTGGAAATTGCTCTAATTGTTACTTACATAAGTTAAATCTGCCACTCCACAAGTTACCCTTCCTTTTGGCTTCCCATTGCTCTTGGTTCTAAATTGAGCAAATCTAATCCATGACAGGCTCATCAAATTGGAAAGCTATCAAAGTATTCCACACTACCAATTCTTCTCCAGCCTAAAAATCCCTGGTTTTCCTTAAACTAATTCTCTTATGGAATAGCTGGCTCTGTCTTCTGTCTGTTGTTATTGTCCCATCCATTCCAATCAGTGATTCTTTCCCTTTTTTTATCTTTTCCAAAATAAGGTTTAAAAAACTTTTAAGAACTCATCTCCAGTTATGAGTCCAATTTAAACTTCCTTGTCAGCCTCTGAACATTGAGTTTTACAATTACTGACTCCATTCTTGCAATACTGTGGCATACTTTTGTACACTTTTATAATCTCTCCTACCTACTGGGTATGGGCTAGTTCTCAAGGACAAAAGCTGTGATGGATCCTACCAAGCTAGGAAAAGTAAAATGATTGGGCAAAATTGTCATCTTAATAAGATAAGAAAACCCTTCATTAACTAAACAATCATTCTGACTGCTTTTCCCTCAGGTTTACTCAGAGTCCCAAAATTACATTACAGAATCTGCCTCATACTGTAGCCTTCTTAACAAGCAGCAAAAGGCTACAGCAGTTGTTAAAGGCACAGGAAGAGTTGGAGAAAAAGATGCAGAGAGAACTGACCACAAAGGCACAGGTAGAGCAAGAAATGATTAAACTGAATGGGGAACTGAACCGAACACGAGCCCAAAGGAAGCAGCTCATAGAAGATCATTACCATATACAAAACGAAATCAAACCATTTTTAAGTGACAACAGTATGCTGATGGGATATCTTCCTGACCCAACCAAGAAAACACAAGTAGCACCAATTAAGGTATGGGATCAACACACACAGCAGCAGGATCAGATCAAACTCGAACAGCAGCAGCTGATCTCCAGGTATGAGTCCAATATGTTAAATCTACAGGAGGAGCTACTGCAACAGGAGGTGCTCCAAGCCCAGCTGAAAAAGAAGATTCAAGGATTAAATGCTAGGAAAATAGTTCAGCTGACCCAAGAGGAGCAGATCAAATCGCTGCAAATGTTAGAACCCCTAGTCCAGAAGGAGGCAGAAGAACAGCTTCGTAGGGCACAAGGCTCTCTCATTGCAGAGTGGAAAGCACTGAAGCATCAACTGTGTGATATACAGCTATTGTTGGAGAAAAGTAAGACTGGGAAGTATAACCATATCCTGGAGCAGGCAGCAGATAAATCTATTGTGAATTTTGCCCGCCACCTGCAAGGTGAGAGTGAACATTTGCATAAGGAAATAAATCAACTCATTCGAGAAGCCCAGGAGGTAGAGGCCCAGCGGATTAGGCTTAGAAGGCAGAAGCAGCAGCTACAACTTGAGGAGTGTTGCCTGGAGAGCCTTAAACGAGGGAGGAAGCTTAAACTAACTCGAGCTAATCCCTATCAGAAAGGACAAATCAGTCCAAAGACCATACTGGCCCCTCTCCGAAGTACCAAACCAAGGTTGAATCCATCCTAAATGGAGAAAATATTTATTATATCCCACCTATACAAATGTTTTGAGATAGTGTAGAAAGCAACTTTTGGAAGAAAAAAAGAAATATAAAATAACAGGCTATCAAATAACAATGATGAAACACAACAGTGGCAAAAGACCATACTGAAAAAAACTTTTTGTTGTAAAACTTTTGCTGAGTGACTTAATAGCTTATTGAAATTATTAGGGGAAGAAGTTAAAGATACTTAGGCCTTCCTCTACAGTACTATTTAATAATTCCTGGAGTTACCTGTAATTCCCTCACTCACTTCATCCTGATGACAAACAGCATCTTCCTGAAATCTTGCAGTACAGGCTTTCCTGGCTATTTACCAAACATTCTCTACAGTGGCTCAGAAGGAGCACAAGTCAAGCTATGGGTTGTTCATGTTTTCTTTTGGCCTCATTATCTTTCTTTAAATGATAAATTTCTTTCTTTGATGGCAACCATTTATGTTGACTCTAGAATGCTAGTGTAGACATTCCAAAATCTCAGGTTAGCAAATCCATGTAGGTCCCCACTTATTTCTCATTTTTGTTGACTTGGTCTTTTCACCCATTAGAAGTACAAGACTTACTCAAAATGCTGTTGGCAAACCCAAAACTTGATGGTGTGGGAATGGATTGTTATACTTGTGTGCCAAAGACCTAGCAATTACCTTTTGGCCCTTGGTTTGTCTTAGTGTTCCAATGAAGCATGAACTACTCTTGAAACATGTCAATTGAAGGACAAGAAAGTGACCTAATAGAATTCCCTATTTTCTGGTAGCATTGTTTTGATTTGATACTGAGTAGCTTATGTTTAATTTTTAATTTAAATGAGATGGTAGGTGAAAAGATGTAAAGATTGACCTTTTTTTTAAACAAAGCTTTGCAATGGCAGAAATATCATTGTAGCATTCTAGCCAATTAAATGATTAGGATACCTATACTAATGGGGCATTTGAGAGAAAAAGCTGCTTCAGTTCAGGTTTCCTTGGATAACTTTCGAAAGGGAAAAGCAGCAGCATCCAAATCATCCTTGATTCCAAACTTCTGAATTACCAGATTATTTTATTATATATTTTAGTTCAAAATTATATTTTTATATATGTACATTTGTAGTGTATAGTAAAACATCTAAAAATGTTTTAGAATACTTCCCTTTTTTAGGACGATAAGCATAGCTTTATTTCAGATTACTGTGGTTTTATAGTAGTTATCTTTGCTCAAAACATTTTTAGTCATAAGAATGTTACATGTAATGGCTTGCTCAGGACCAGAACCTTCAATTGTAACATTATGCAAAGAAGAAAACTAATATTCAGATGCAATTCTTATTGAATAAATTGTTCAAACATTTGTCTTTGGAATTTTGGGGGTCTTTATGAATGAGGGCAAAATAAGGATCCCCAAATTAAAGATCTCTTCACTGTTACCATTAATACTTGGAACCAGCAACTTATTTCTATTATATGTTGAAATGAATGATTCCCAAAATATTGTTGATAAAGAATAGCATTCAAGTTCTACCTGTGTGTGGCCTTGAACAAGTCAATCTCTTGGAATTCTTATTCAACTATAAATTGCAGAGAAGGTATCATCCTGTACTGGTATGGGGAAGTCTTACCTGGGAGTTCCCTATTCCTAAAAGACATTTTTTCTCCTTTTGCATAAAAATTAGTGAAATTATAATTTACTCACTGACCTGGTATGACTTCTTACTGGACCACTCTTTTCCAACACACTACAATGCCTCTTCATTATTAATAATTATTGGTTGGTTCATGCTTTTAAGTTACAAAACTTCATTCTTTATACAGCTTGCACCTCATACTTCCAGATCCTCCTCCCCTCCCTTTAAGATTTCTAACTCCAATGTTATTTCTAACATTTCTAACTCCAATGCCGATGTCAACTCTAGTCATTATTGATAGGTAGTACTTTTCCCCATACCTTTTTTCCTAGTCAATAGTGTTCCTCATGTGTGTACAGTTACTTAGACCCATAAATATACACAAATACATGTATGATCCATCAAAGCAGGGGTCATAACTGGAAAAGGTCCAAAGCTGTAGGACCAGGCTGCAAGAGTCAGTCTAGAGATGGTTTATGTACATAAACGGCTTTTCTTATTGCTTGTGCAGTTGTCATATACGTCAAGGAGTATGGGAAATAGCCTAAGAAACTAGGGATGAGAGATGAAGCACTTAAGTCTAAAGAAAATAGTTAAATATGACTAGGAGTCAGGGAGCAGGAATTATTTCCTTTTTGCTATTCTGAAAATAATTCTGCAATTCCATTCTTTTAAAACATGGGTAGACTATTTCCAGTCTGCTGGACAGGTCGTGTCTTTTTTTGATGATACTTCTGATTATCAGAGACAAAAAGTTTCATATTTCACCATGGAGGAAAAAGCTTGCTAATTTTCTTTTTTACTTGCCTAAGAAAAACACCACTAAGATTTGGATACAATGGTATTTTGAATCTCTAAGATCAAGCATCATTACTACTGTCACATAGGCACTGAGGATTCAAGACCACACAGAAAGCCCAGTCTTGAAGTAGATGGGAGGCCTTAGAAAGAATTCTTTTCCTCTAAACCAAGAATTTTAAATCTATTGTGAGTTACAGATTCTTCTCAAATTCTGGTGACTCCTCAGAATGTTTTTAAATGTGTAACATAAAATACAGATTACAAAGGAAACCAATTATATTTAAATATAGTTCTAAAAATATTATGAGAAAACAGTTCAAATACCCCAGGTTAGGAATCATTGCACTAAACTTTTCCCACATGTTCAAATATGGCCCTCAGACACTTCCTAGCTGTGTGGCCCTGCGCAAATCACATAACTCCCATTGCCGAGTCCTTAGCGCTCTTCTGCTTTGGAACCAATACATAGCAAAGATTCTAAGAAGGAAGGGTTAAAAAAAAAGCTCCTGGTCAAATATGAAGTTTGAGAGTAGCTCAAGGTATCCTAGTGAATGCATAGGTGATCTACAGGGGAGGTATTCACCTTGGTTCACAAAGGCAAATTTGTTTCTTCTATTTGAGCTATCAAATAGCAATACAAAGACGTCCTCTCAGCATTTGGCAAAAGTACCTGCGTTCATCTTGTGAAGAGTGAAGATGGAAGGGGGACAGAAGGCTTGTATTCACAAGGTGTCTAAAGGGCAGAGGAATTATCTGGAATCTAGAAAGTACAAATATCCTTGCTGTTTCAAGAAGGCCTAGTCACTAACATGCCAGTTTCTAGAGAAATTTAGGCACCTCTAAGCATCAGTCCTAAAATTCATATAGGGACTCAGTCACCATTTTGGTACTAAACTATAGCAGCAGGCACACTGACTTTTCTCTTCCACAGTCATTTCTCAAATGTTATGAGCATCTTGGGCAGAACATGGATAATGTGTTTTGAATATGGCGTAAGCAAAATGACACTGAAACCATAGTTATCACCTTGCTGTTAATGCTGAGTTGCAAAATCTCCATTTTCTCATCAAGAAACATATATTGGTTCTATGAAAGAGAACATGAAGGAGTCTGAATACTGAATTGATAGGAGTCAAAATAACTCAAATGGATGGGCAACTCAGATGTCTCATCCTCTAATTTATTTTCAAAGGCCTGGGTTAATTTGTAGCCATCAAGGACAGAATATACATCTGATTAAAAAATAATAGATATTTGTTTGCCAATTAATAGTCATAAACTCTATGTCAAGCCAAGGTGTGAATTGCCTCTAAGGGAGATTAAGGAATCTCTGAAAATAAACTAAGTTCTAAAATAATTATTTTGTCAACAATAGGTTTACCTCTCCCTGTTCCCTAGTACCCACAGAATTCTTACCTTATGATAGGAGACAGCAGGAATGTGAATATTCAAGATAAGCATCTGCCTTAAAGAGACTAGTTTAGGGGGCAGCTGGATGGCTCAGGGGATTGAGAGCCAGGCCTAGAGACTGGAGGTCCTAGGTTCAAATCTGACCTCAGACATTTCCCAGCTGTGTGACCCTGGACAAGTCGCTTAGCCCCCATTGCCTAGCCCTTACCACTCTTCTGCCTTGGAACCAATACACAGTATTGACTCCAAGATGGAAGTTAAGGGTTTAAAAAAAAAAAGACTAAATTATTTTTGACTATGGCCCAAGGAAAGGCAAAGACAGACTGCCTCCAAAAGCCCACGGTAAAATTGTACAATTGTTTTCACCTTTAATTTACTTCAGATTCAGTATCATTGACCATTTCTATCAGCATGCTGATCCCCTTGGTTATATATGCTGAGTAGCCCAACAGCAAATGGGAGTCAAAGAACAGCTAGAGACGTTAGTCTAGTAAAGGGACATTTATTTCCTTCAATGTTACCACTTACACCTCAAGTTTTAACTTATACCGGATGTATACATCACTCTTCCATCACCCCTCCCAGGCAGTCCCTATTTGCTGTATAGCCTGGATTTCAGGGCACAGTCGTGCAAGAAAGAATAGAGTAAATGCAGAAGGTTCTTCCTGTCTTGTTGCTCCTGGAACCTGAGGCCAGGTTTTACTGCCCACTTATTAGAAACAGAACTTTTTGTGAGATGCTCTTCTGAGGTGAGATTGACTGAGACAGCCAACTTAACATTTCTCCAAACTCCTGTTTTGTCTTTGTTTTTGTTGGGTTCTTTTTTTTGGGGGGGGGGGGAGGGGGGTACACACAACAGCAAACTGGAAGAATTAGTCTTCCAGAATCTGAAAAAGTGATACATGCCACTTGCCTTTATTTGTAACATGTGTCAGAGACAAGGATCAGATTCTTCATGTTCTACAGCACATGAGGCAAATAGGAACAAGGCAATGTGACCTGAATTTTGGGGGAAGAAGATTGAGAGACCATGAATAACAAGGAGCCGATACAAATGACACTCCAAAGAAAGCCAGTCTCAGAAATAAACATCCTAATAGGGACGGCTGGATATGCAGGAGGGTAAAGAGGGAAAGTCTCTTTATTCCAGCTCCAGCTAAGTGCTTACTTATATCCAGTCCTGAAATCTCAGGATGCTAGACTAAGGGGTCTCCCAAGAGAGGGCCCCATAATTACCACCCTGCAAAAGGACAAAAACCCAAAGAGAATTCAGAATAGAGGCAGCACAATGTCTGGAGGGAGAGGTAAGGTTTTAAATTGTGGAGAACAGCTAAAGTTCAGTGTGAATAAATGGAAGCCCAAGGGAAAGGGCATGTGCATTTAAGCTACTGACATACACGGCATCACTAGGAACAGCAAGACACCAAGCATACCTAGTGAGATGCCTCTTAAACAATTAAAACTAATGCTGTGCAGAACAAGCTGACCTCAGTAACAGATGTGACCCCCCCCAAACACCAGGAAAGCTCATGCTGGACAGTAATGCTTGCTTTGCACAATCCTTCCTATTCATTTTACAGTTATTCATGAACTTCTGTTGAGCCTATTTTTCAAGACTATGAATTCAGTACAAGAAGCATTTCCCAGCATATCCAAGGTATAAGACCAGTCTTAGGACTCACTCTGAGTCCATGTTGAACTGGGCTATTTGGGTCTAATCTAGCCCCAGGTCAAGGTCTTGCCACCAGAAGGAACAACTGGGCTAACAGAAAAAAATGCCTGACAAGACACTGGCACCAAACAGAGGCATCTAGACTAGTTATATATGAAGCGTAATATCATAAACTGTATGTAGTGAAGAGAGGTTGGTCTGTTTTACAGATTAGACAGTGGGTTTCAGTAGTGGGTGCAGGAGTTGGGTAAGGAAAAGCAGGAGAAAATTTTCCTGATCCCAATCCCTAAACCTCAGCTTTTAATACAGTCTAATTATAATCACTTCACCTCTAGAAGGAAACAGCCAATAGCCTGGAGTTTCCCAGTCTTCTTGAGAGAAAGAAGTTATGACATCAGCATGGTAAAGATAACAGCAGAACTTTAAGGCTGCACAAAAGTTGGGGAGACAAGACTTTCTGAGGAGTGGGAGCCCAGAAGTCCAAAGAGGAAGGGGATAAGTAGGAATGACTGAGAAATTTACTAAATAGGAAGGGATTGAGAGGACTCCCCAGTCCAAGAGCCTCTGGGCCAACAGTGCCCCATCCCTTCATGCAGAGATGCTCTGACACTAGCCTGTTATTTCCTTCCACGTTTATGGCTGGTCTTTGAGAGCTTCACTGTTTGGAAACACACTGGCATGGGTACTTGCTCTGGCTCTAGCTCCTCTCCCTCACCGTTCTCACAAGAGACTGAGCCTGCCAGGCCTTTCCCTCCCCGACGATCTGGTTCCTTTTTGTCAGGTGCAGCCTCTGGCGGCCGCTGCTGTTTTCTACTGGCCCTTGGCGACCTCCTCTTCTTGTGCTGTTGCCATCGTCTCTGCTCCTCCTGTCGATGCTGCATCTTCATTAGCTTCTCAAAGCTTTTGGTTGTGTTGGTATTTACCATGAACCAATCCTAGGGATTCAGAAGAGAAAGGTCATCAGTTCAAGACAGTGGGGAGGATTCAGAAGGAAAGGTGTGAAGAATAAGTGAAAACAAGTACAGGGGAGAGGCAAGACAGTGAAGGAAGAAAAGATACAACTCTTTGTAGAAGTCACAGATTAGAAAAGGTAGTGAGATCAGAGATAAGAATTGGGTAGGAGAGAAATTGTGCTAACTAAATTAAAAAAAAAAAAAATATATATATATATATATTTCTATAAATCTAGACAGAAGCACCTGGAGAGAGGTCTTTAAATTTTCTATATAGAAACAAAGCTGATCCTGATTTAAACATGGTAAATATTTCTGTTGGTCTGAAAACAAAGAATCACTTTAAAAAATACTTTAGAAATGGAAAATGAATGCTGGAGGGGATGTGGCAAAGTCGGGACATTAATGCTTTGCTGGTGGAGTTCTGAATTGATCCAACCATTCTGGGGGGCAATTTGGAACTTTGCCCAAAGGCCGCTAAAAGACTGCCCTTTGATCCAGCCATAGCACTGCTGGGTTTGAACCCCAGAGATAATAAGGAAAAAGACATTTACAAAAATATTCATAGCTGCGCTCTTTGCGGTGGCAAAAAAAATTGGAAAATGAGGGGATGCCCTTCGATTGGGGAATGGCTGAACAAATTGTGGTATCTGTTGGTGATGGAATACTATTGTGCTTAAAGGAATAATGAACTGGAGGAATTCCATGGGAACTGGAACAACCTCCAGGAATTGATACAAAGTGAGAGGAGCAGAACCAGGAGAACACTGTACACAGAGACCAATACACTGTGATACAATTGAATGTAATGGACTTCTCCATTAGTGGCAATGCAATGATCCTGAACAACCCGGAGGGATCTATGAGAAAGAACACTATCCACATTCCGAGGAAAAAACTGTGGGAGTAGAAACAGAAGAAAAATAACTGCTTGATTACATAGGCTGAGGGGGATATGGCTGGGGATGTAGACTCTAAATGAACATCCTAATGCAAAAACCAACAACATGGAAATGGATTTTGATCAAGGACACATGTAATACTCAGTGGAATTGTGCATCAGCTACGGGAAGGGTGGGGGAAGAGGAGGGAAATAATGATTCTTGTAACCAAGGAATAATATTCTAAATAGAATAAATAAATAAATGAATGAATTTTTTAAAAAAAGACTTTGGAGAATACAAGTTAACTAGATTTGGGACGATGGCTAAAATAACTCTCGTGCTTTTAGACAAAAAATTTCTAAACTCAATTTTAGGATTTTTCCCAACTCTAATCTCATTAAATAGAATACTAATTTTATATGTGTGATCAAAATTTTAAAGACCATACTACCAAAAAAATAGAAGAAATCATGAAACTGTTTATAGATATAATTTTATTTTTAACCAAACAAGGGATAGAGGCAATTATGAAAGAAAAAATAGGTCACTGTGATTACATGATGGAAAAAGGATTAGAATTAATGCAGTAGTACAGTAGTAGTTGTAAAAAGATGGGGGGTGGGGGGGCCATTGTGGGTAGCTCAGTGGGTTGAGAGCCAGGCCTAAATACAGGAGGTCCTAGGTTCAAATCTGGCCTCAGACACTTCCTAGCTATGTGACCCTGGGCAAGTCACTTAACCCCCATTGCCTAATAACTCTTACTGCTCTTCTGTCTTAGAACCAATACTCAGTATTGATTCTAAGATGGTAGGTAAGGGTTAAAAAAAAAAAGATGATGATATAGGCACATTAATGCTGTATTTGGAGGAGTTGTAAATTTTTTTGGAAAACATCTTTGGAACTGTCCAAACTGCAAATAAAATTACTAAAATTCCCCTACCTTTTGACCTAGAGATTCTACTGATTAGCATATATCTCAAGAAGATCACTAATAGAAAGAAAATATCTGTATACATCAAAATATTTACAGCAATACTTTTTGCAGTTGCAAAGAACTGGAAATAAAGTAGTTGTCCATCAATTAAGGAACAACTACAGAAAACTGTGGTACATGAATGTAGTGGAATACTGCTATCCAGTAAGAAACAATGAATATAATGACTACAAAAGGCCAGGTGGAGTGAACAGAGCCAAGTTAACAATATACATAATAATTACAACAATGTAAATGAAAAGAATTACCATAAAACTGAAAATGAATGCTGCAAAATTACAAAGATCAAATATAGTCCTAAAAAAGAGATGAGAAGAAACCTTTATACCTACTCCTTTGCATAGGTGAGCAGTCCATGGGTAAGCAACTGACTGCAAACATTTTCAGTCTTTTTCCAATGTACTGAGTGTTTTTCCTTTTTTTAAAATCCTTACCTTCTGCCTTAGAATCAATTATGTGCATTGGTTCCAAGGCAGAAGAGCAATATGGGCTAGGCCAGCATTGATGAAGTATTGGCACATGTGCCAAGCCGAGTCTTGGGAAGCAGCTCCATTCCCTACTCTTTCCCAACACCCAATGACATTTTTTGCATGCCACACTCCTCTGTCCAAGGGCCCAAAGCAAGCACTTCCTCCCTCTGCTCTCTTGGGTAATTTGGGAAGGGGAGGAGTCTCACAGACAGTTTGAATTTGTCCTCTGGGCAGTAGAACTAGAAAACCATCACCAACACTGTGGTCTAGTTAATAGGGGTTAAGTGACTTGCCCAGGGTCACAGATAGACATTCCTACCTAAGAAGGCCAAATTTGAATCCAGGATCCTCCCTTCTCTAGTCCTGGCTCTCAATACACTGAGCCAACTAACTGCCCTGTCTTCTTTTTCTAAAATTCTTTTGTATATGGGATGGCTCTCTGGAGCAAAGGAAAGGTAGGGATATAGGAAGAAATTTATATAATGTAAGAATAAAAGCTATCAATAAGAATTTATTGAAAAACATTAATAGTGTCACTTCTGAACATACAAATGGAGAACAGGATTTTTTTGCTTCTGACATCAAGGATCAAAAATTAAAGAACAATGTAAAACAGAAACCTCACCTCAGCATGGACAGAGTTGATGTGATATTTGACACCACTCTCTGACACGAACTCCTTCTCACACAGGAGGCACTTATATTTTCCAGCCACAAAGTCTCCCTGTCTCCAAGAGAGAGAGGAGAAAAGCTTCTTGGTGAATTCAAGAACTTACCACTAGGTCTAGGAATCCTGAGGGATAAAAATGAAGGAGGAGGGAGGTGACTTTAGCAAAGAACAGAAGGGCAAAACACCATGGAAAGGATTTGTCAGCTGACTAGCTCTGCTTTCACACCACCAAGGACATGATACCTTAAAGCTGTTGTACACCAAACTCTAATTCCACCTTCTAGAGGACCTGATTTCTGTCTTTGCCACTTGAACATCAGTGTTCCTCTCTTCCCACTTTCATACCCAAGTTCCCTTGCTTCCAAAAAGGGTCACTTACTGCAAAGTCCCTAATCTCAACTCTAGAGGTAATAATTTGCTGTTCTCTACATTAAAAAAGAAACAAAGCAGTTTGGAGAAACCCACCCTGTAATTCTTCACTATAATATCTGCAGCTACCAAGAATGCTTGAAAAGGGTACCATCCACAACAGCTAGTGTATAGATTCTCTATAAATAAAGTATAGAAACTCAGACTGTGACAAACTTCTAACCATTCTTGAACAGATCTTGGTTTGGAGGCCTAGAACTCCCTTACCACTCTGGCCTGAGATTTCCGAATGGAGCTGGAAAGTGGTGCCTCTTTCCATGATACAACCCATAGCTTTGAGCTGTAAGACACATGGATCAACATGGAAGAGAGTTCAATGAAGTAAACAACTGTTAAATTTGCATCCTGTCCTATCTCCTAACCCCAGAGGCCAGTACAATTTTGATTGATTTAGAGAATCTTCTTCACTCTGGAATAGCATCGGAGTTGGTCCTGAAAAAGATAAGTTTCAGGACAACATGGCATTTCAGGTTCATTCTAGGCTTTAGCCTAGTCTAGCAAAGTTGGATCCCTGGACCAGACTCATAACTAATATAATCTTCAACAACTTCTTCCAAAAATAGAAATGACTTGTGGCTAGGCTAGACCTTTCAAGGAATTCTATTGACTAGTTAACTGTCCAAACCCAAATCACACCTAGAGCTCTGAGACCAAACAAGAACCCAAACTAGCTTCTGAAGATGCCAGGATGCCTGATGAACTAATGTTTACCTAACTGCATTTTCTTCCATGTCAGATGATTTCAGATACAGATATTTGGGCAATAGGAGGGTACAAATTAAGGCAGTAAATAAAGTTACAAACCAATGTGCAAGTGCCCAGGTGAGCCTTGAGACCAGACACACTACTGTAGACAGATTCACAGCCCTAAGAGATAAAAGAGGAAATAGGGTTAATGCCACTCGAAATTCTTTCCCAATAGTCTGATCAAGTTCTTTGGAGACCAACATTGTTGGAAGGAAGGAGTAAGGAGACGAATAAACAGCACATCAAATATAAGAGAGAAAGAAATGACTTAGATTATCTACATACTGAAAAGCAACAAGGAAAAGTAAGAAGGGAGAAAAAGTAGAGAATCACGGAATCTCACAGGTCACTTAGTCCAACCCAAATCTAGTGGAGAATTTCTTCTACAACAATGGTAAATTGACATCCAGAATGTAACTAATGATACCCAGGGACAGGGAACTTACTGCTTCTCAAAGGAGCCTTTTCTAACCTAACCAATTCTCATCATTGGAAAGTTTTTCCTTGTCTCTCTGAGATCAAATGTATCAAACTTAAATCTTCCATATTATAGCTCTCTGAATATTTGAAGACCGCTATTCTTTGATCCCTTCAGATTTCATAAGAACAATGTGTTGTAATGAATAGTAGTAGAGCAGAATGCATCAGTTCAAATCCTATCTCTAATAATTATAAATTATGCACCAATGCAAAAATCACTTAATTTCTCTTGAGTTTCAACTTCTTCATCTTTACAATAAAGATACTTATAGTACCTACCTCACAGGGTTGTTGTGAGGCTCAAATGAGATAATACATATAAAGCAGTCTTGCAAATTTGAAAAGATTATATATATGTCAGTTATTTTTACTGTTATTACTGCTGTTCTATAATATGGTCTCTAGTCTCCTCACCACGCAAGTCACCCTCTTCTGGACATACTTTCAGTTCATCTTCTTCCTAAAATGTGATATTTGGAACTGAAAAAAAAAATACTCACAGAGTAATCTGATCAGGACCAAGTATAATAATCAGTCCATATCCATCAATCAATAAACATCTATTAAATGCTTTCTATGTGAAAGTACTGTGCTAAGTGCTAGGATACAAAAGGGGGTTGGGGGGTTGGAGAGAAAGGTCCCTGACCTCAAGGAGCATATAATATAATGGTGAAGACAATTCAAAAATAAATATATACAAACAGGATATATATATATATATACAAGCAGGATAAATAAGAAATAATTACCAGAGAGAAGGAACTAGAATTACAAGGGTTGGGAAAAGTTTCTAATATAGAAGGTGGGATTTTACTTGGGAGTTTAAAAAAAGCCAGGGAGGTCAGTAGCATTCTAGGCATGGGACATAGCCAGAGAAAATGCCAGGAACCGACAGTTCCAAGGCACTGGATAAGAGATGAAGAAGAGGGAAAAAGAGGAAATTCAAGGTAAAAAGCCTCACTTTTTTGTTAAATATGAGGCAAGGTTCTCTGCTGAGTGGGTAGGGGAAGCAGTATCCATGAGAAGTTTGAGGAAGAATGAAAATGTTTAGAAGAGCCACCATGGAAAGTGGGATAGAAAATTGATAAGGTAAGTATAAAAGGATCACCTAGCAGCAGTGAAAAT
This sequence comes from Monodelphis domestica, assembly GCF_027887165.1. NCBI lineage: Eukaryota > Metazoa > Chordata > Mammalia > Didelphimorphia > Didelphidae > Monodelphis > Monodelphis domestica. The sequence goes on along the minus strand of NC_077227.1, from coordinate 517,069,852 downwards.
CCCAGATGAATTTTTGTTAACATAAAATTGCAGTAGACTAGTCAAAACAGTTTAATGATTTTCTCCATCCTTGTTTTGACAGCACTTATGTAGGAGTGAAGACCTGACTAATCAGAGTGATCCAAGCTGAGGCTTCTTAAGATATAAATCAGTGGGATTCAAGAAGAGGGGATAGCGTTGAGTTGAATGGTTCACCAAAGGGTCAAGATGGAGAAAAGAGGTTAAGGCGGCTAGTTGTAGGGGAGATGGCCTGGGAGAGAATTGAGGGATCAGGGACTAGAAATCACAGTGAAGATGAAAAGTAGGATTATGACAAGCAGAACTATTATATCCACTGTCCAGGATGTTATGTCTTTCTTAATGATATCTAAGGTCATGTTCATTTTCTGAGTTACCGTGTCATATTATTGAGTATGAGATGAACATGGTAACAATTCCACTACAAAAGTATCTATCAATTGATTTTTTTCTCCTCTGACATCAGTGACCAAACAGAGAGTGCAGATGAAATGAGTATTAAATGTATTTAGTTCTCTAAATTAATATAACTATATATTTTTTAAAAGTAGATTCAGAGTTCATAGTGATTTTCTCTTAAAAATCCAAGTAATAAAGGTAGTATCACACAAGTGTATTGAATGCAGCTAAGAGATCATAAATGCTTAAATCAGCTCTCAACTTGTATAGGAAAACAGGTTGGTTTTTTTTAAACCCTTACCTTCCGTCTTAGAATCAGTACAGTGTATTGGTTGTAAGGCAGAATAGTGGTGAGGGCTAGGCTATGGGGGTCAAGTGATTTGCCCAGGGTCACACAGCTAAGAAGTGACTGAGGTAAGATTTGAACTCGGGACCTCTCATCTCTGAGCCTGGCTCTCAATCCACTGAGCCACCCAGCTGCCCCCAAAACAGGTTATTTTGAAATGAAGAGCTAAGAAGCAAACTACCATGTTACTCCTACATGCCCAACAGTACTATATATACATAGTAGACTCAATAAATTCTTACTAAATAAACAAATAAATAAATAAATAAAAGAAGAAATCACCTGGTTGGGACAATGGACACGATGATACATCTTGATCTCTGACTTCCATTTGTATAGTACTTCCTGGCTGAAGGTAGGTAGTCCAGGACGAGTGTATTTCAGCTACAGGTCAAGAATATAGCTTGTCAGAAAACCCAGACCCTGCCTAATATACTCCTAAGTATTACCCCAAGTCCCTCATGTTGTTAAGTATGGAATTCCAGAGTCCTGCATGAAATAATAATAATGATAATAATAATGTTTTATATCATGTTTTAAAGTATTCAAGGCAATTTACATATGCCAGGACATTTGATCTTCTTAATGACCCTGGGAGATAAGTACTATTTTATTATCCCCATTTTATAAATGAGGAAACTATGACTGAGAAAGATTAAGAGAATGCCCTAGGGTCACACAACTAATAACTAAGGCCAGATTTGAATTTGTCTTCCTGACTCCAGGCTCAGCACCTTGCTATGAAACCTAGGAGCCTTGATATGAAAAAATGCTTATGTTTCTTAATTAAGTAATCATTAGACTTTTGTTGAATCGGATTGAACTTGAATTCAGGAACAAGGCTTATTCCTTAATCTCTCTAGTCCTCAATTTCCTCCTCTGTAACATAAAGTCAGACTAAATAACTTTTGAGGTCTTCTCCAATGCTAAATTTATGATCCTATGCTCTCTTGATTAATGCACTATTAAAATTAAACACAGAATACAAACAGTAAGTTTTCAGGAAGTCCTCTATTCATAGACTTCTGTGTGTATATTATGGCTTGTGATATCAGCATTTATCATGCTATGATCATTTATTTAAAGACAGAGGGGACCTTTGAGAAGAATTCTTAGGAAGCTACAAAGATAGGTACTTTATCCTGGTTGGAAGAGAAACAAGTATGAAAAAGTAACTGAATTTTTTTTTTTCAAAATAGTACTTATTTTCAATTCAAGAACTTGAGATAATGACTATTCACTATTAAGTCAAGAAACTGTAATGGTTTTTAGATCAATGGAAAAGTAAGTATAAGTGTCTGTGCTATGACCCTTTTGTTAAGTTGTTTTTTTTTGTATGATACTCAAAGTCCTAGACTAGATCCAAGCTGTCGCCCTTCATTAATTAGAACCACAGACAAATCAAAGTTCTGGCCCATCTTCTATGCAAATTGGTGATTCATGAAACAGCCTCCTCTTCCATTATATATCACCTTGCCTCCTACCTAGATTCTGCTCCTTTCCTAGGTGATCTAAACACGGTGTAGCTTCCATACCCTAATTCTCCTAAATATGGTCATTAGACAAGTACCCCAATGAAGTAAATGCTAAGCACAGACTCATTCTATATAGTGGGATTCAAGGCTTTATTAGAACTAGTCTAATTAAGACAAGTCCTGAAGGAAAAGAATGAAAGATTATGTAGCACCTACTCCAGGGTCAGATATTTGGAACTGGACTAATTTTCAGAATGGGGATACATGTTAGTCTTGGCACCCTATAACAAGGACTTGCCAAAGTGAAGTCACTTTATAAAAGTGAGCATAGTATTCAATAGGATGAGTTTGGTTTCAACCTTACCTTCCGGTCATCAGGAACTAGGTCCTGAAGCACCTTCTTCTTAGGCCACTCTTTGGCCAGTTCAGCATTGGCTAGCTCTTGCAGGTAGTATACAGCCACCTTGGCTGATCGCCTCTGCACCCGACCCCCAGTACCCGTCTCCAAACTTAGCTCTCTTAAGCCCTCTGGTCGACCTGACTCTGGAAAGAAGGGCATCTGGAGATAAGAATTGGAGATACTTGGGTTAGATGATCGATCTTAGTCAGAACCAGAAAATACAATTACAATATCACCACCACCAAATAAATATTCAATACAACTCAACCACTATTGGATCATTTAGCAAACCTAGCCCAACTTTACAAATGTAAAATCTACAATTCAAAACAAAAAGGAGCTAGTTCTTAAGTCAGTAAAGATGCTGTACCATTTATTATAATAGAAGGATATATTTTCTTATTTGCTCTGGAAAAATGTCCACAAATACTGGTCCTCCCCAATAAGACACTGGGCAGAAGTAGGACTGTGTAAGATAATTATAAGAAACTTTCAGTCTCCAGGAAGACCATATCGACTTACTAAAAATGTTCTTGGCTCTGATTTTTCTGATTTATTAATATTCCAGAGATGGAGGAGGAAATGAGTATAAAAAAAGGTATGTGCCAAGAGTCAAAAAGAAAGAAGAAAGGAGAATTATTAGGCAGTTAGTACTCACGGGTCCATGTTCAGACCGCAGGTGATACATAAGTCCAGCCTTTGATCCATATGCCTTCCCACAATGGTGACATTTCAGTGTCATCTTCTCCAGCTCTGCAGCCTCTTTGCCACATTTTCGGATGTGATACAAGTAGCCCATGATGCTTGTGAAGCTGCCAGAGCAACTCTAAACATGAGAAGGAGGTCTAAAATCTAACCTTATTCCCTTTGACACAGTCCCAAATTCCACAGCCTCCACACCTCCTGTTGACATTACAACATGAACATGCCTTTCCAACATTCCCTGACACAATCCTTTCTTACTCCCAACTCAATCTCTACTCCAAGCCCCAGCATGACTACAACTAAAAGGAGAACATGTCTTGACTAAAGACTGTAGCTATGTAGTGATCCAGCCTAAACCAAATTTCAAAATATAGACCAACACAAAAACTTCAATCCAGACTTCCTAAGAAGCTGAATGGTTGGATTCTCTCCATCCATTTCAAAAAGAAGAATAAACCATCCATGAAGTTGGGGAGTGGGAAAGAATCTCTAGAGAGAAAAGGAACTGAAAGAAAAAAGCAGTCTTGCAAGGGGTTACAATAATGAGGCAATGGCTAGAGGGGAAAGAAGAACTTCATTAGGTTTGAGAAAACTAGAAGGAAAGGGAACTATCCTTGAAGTTGTTGGGATGGGGAATGATTCTGGAAGACAGAACAGAATGTATTCTTAGGGTAAGAGAAGCTGTTCCTGGACTCATACAGACCAATGGAAGCAAAGCTGAAAGGTCAAGAGACTCCAGTTCAGAAAAGGCTCCTACCTCCCGTGTGCACTTGAGCTTGCCCATCCTCTTCAGGACCTTTCGGAGTCTCTCTCTCTCATTTGGCTCATCTAACTCTCCTCCATCTTTTAGGATGGGCTAAGAAGGAACAATAAAAGACAGGAAGTTGGAAAAAAGGCAAATATTAATTAGTAATAACTAAATAACGACAATAGCTAACATTTATATACAACTTTAAGGATTGCAAAGTGCTTTATAAATATCTCCTTTTTTAGTCAGACAGCAAAAAAGGAGAGAAGAGAATATGCCCAAAGAAAAGCAAGCGATAAGTTGTCTGAACCCCCAAACCAACAGAAATTGCAATCAGAATATAGTCTCTGAGCCCTGCCTTTACCTTGGACCAGTCATCATGGGCATATCTATTAATCTGCCTCAGATTTTAGTTCTCTCACTATCAGCTCATGCTGCTATCCAACCCTCAGTCTCAAACACTTTCTCTGGGAGCTTTTTACCAATCACGATGATAAGTGTCTAGGCCCTAGGCACTTTCCCTGGCCCAGTGAAACAAGAAGCTTGCTTACCAAATTATTATGGTCTGCCATGACATGATACTTCATCCCTGCCAAAGACCGAAGTTGCTTCCCACAGTGGTGACAGGTGTACATCTCCTGAAGGGTTAAAGAATCCCTCAGTGCCATAAGTAAACAAAAGCTAGCAAGAATAATCAACAGAGAACAAAAAGGACACATAAGCCACAAAATCTGCTCAAATCTGCTCAAATCTGCATATATGTCACCCCCCCAACCCAAGACATACCAGGTACACATAACCCAAACTACTCACATATGCATCCAGGAGGATAAGGAAAAGCAGCTCATTAGCATGTATTTACTGTGAAACAGAAGCTCCTTGAGGGCAGAGACTATTTTGTTTTTGTATCTCCAATGTTTCCCACTTGGCTCAATCCGCAGTAGTTGCTTAATAAATGCTTGCTGAATTAATCTGAATTGCCTAACAGTATTTAGAGCCAGAGATTTGGGGACATGAGTGCAAATGTTTCACAGTCCCATTCTCACCTGTCTGCAGTTTCCCATGTGCTTCTTCAGACCCTCTACTGTCTTTCTCACCACTGCCCGACAAGTTGGACAAGAGACTCTTCCTTTATCCAAGATCTCCAGATACCACTGTTCCTCCAAACTGCCTGTAAAGGAAAGAAGCACTTCACAGATGGATGAATGGATGCTTCCCCAAAAGAGCACAGTCACATAACTAGAGAAAGACATTCTCCAACAATTGCCTTATTCTGTGAGAACAATAAAATGTTTTTGTATCTCATTCTTAGGGAGGGGACCCAGCATTAGGGCATGATGAGTTATAATAAGGAAGGGAGCAACTAGGTGGCTCCTAGAGACAAGATGTTCTGGGTTCAATTCTGGCCTCAGACACTTCCTAGCTATGTGAACCTGGACAAGTACACCTTATCCCCATTGCCTAGCCCTTACATCTCTTCTGCCTTGGAACCAATATACAGCATTAATTCTAAGATGGTAGGGAAGGGTTTGAAAAAAAAATGCTACGGTGAAAAGATTTGCCTCCAAAAGAAACATCAAACCTATCAAGGACTCTAGGTATAGTCAGAGTAACTTCAACACTTCAAAAATTTGGCTTTTTTTCAATTGTGAGTACTGCCTCTCTTGATTCATCTGTACCTTCAGAAGATGCTAGAGCAAAAAACATTATCTGGTGCTCAGTCTTTTGGTAGTAACATTTTCCAAATTCAGCTAGGCTAGTTCTTAGAGAAGTGTCCATAATTAGACTCATACTCAAAGCTGTTCCATTTGGTAGACTCTAACAAAGCTTGTGCTTCCCTGCCACAGCCTCTGAGAATGCTGGGTAACCTCCACACCAAGATCAAGAATAGGAGGACTTCAGTGGAATGTCAATTCAACTAACAGAAGTAACTTCCAATACTCTTAGTTTCACTACAAATATACCTGGAAGGATGAGATGAAGACATATGTAACATATAGCAGTGCTCCCTGGACCATCAGTCCTGCTTCCAGCCTAGCCCCCATAGCCACCATCCGGAGATGCAATCTCTTTGAAGACTGACCTTGGCAATTGCTTCTGCAGGTACTAAAACCCTTGCCTTCTTTGCAGCTACAGCAAAGACTTGGAAAAGGAAATTCTAACAAACAAATTCCTTGGCACCATTAATTAGTTAAAAGTAAAAAGCAAATAATGTTTTTTTTCTATGAAGATGAATTAAAAGAATACACTGCATTACCATCCTCAGTATGGTTATCATCTAAGGATCATGTGCTCATTCTATCTATATGGCCAGGACTCAGTACAATGCTTCACTCATATTAAGTGCTTAATAAATATTCATTCATTCAATAATTCATTCAACTAATGAAATCTTCCAACAATAAACATACCTGCTGGATAACTTGGTGGATCTTTCCGGATATAACGGCTCTGGGTTCTAGGGCTATGTGGAGCTCTAGGCCGCTGTTTCTTTCCTATTGCAAGAGACATTTGAAACCAAAAATATCAGTTTTTCTGGCCCCAAAAACTTTTATCCCCAAAAAAATTCTGACTTCCTTTCAAACCATAGAAAAATCCAGAAATATAGAAAGGCAGTCCAAAGGTCTTTTCCAGTTTCTTAGAAAGGAACAGATTCTCAGAGCTAGTAGGCCAGACAAGGATTTGAAAACCAGTACTAAGGCCTACTTTTTACCTCTGAAGGACTCAAACCCAGCCACCCCATGAAGGAAGGCACATGTCATTTCCTTTACCAGAAAGCTTTTGCTTCTTCTGAGGAAACTCTTCATAGTCTTCATCTTCTTCCCCACTAGTCTTCCTCTTCCCTTTGCCAGTCACTCCACCTGTAACTAAGCACAGAACAGAAAGCAACTCAGCTTGAGGCTATCTAAGCCTACTGTCAGGACATCCATTATGTTTTAATGTACTTAACACAAAATCCAGGGGAAAGGTCATTAAAAGTCAGAAACCTCACAAAGATATTTATGTACATTTCTAGGTAAACGTATGAGCATAACTTCTGCACAAAGACCACTGAGTTCTCACCTTACTCTTCATTCACATATAACAGAGGAACAAAGGTTGAAGAACTCTACATGGACATACATAGACATACCTATAAACCAACCTAAAGAATAACTTGTTAAACCATAAGTCAGGGAACAGAGAGGTCAGCAATTAAATCTAATCACTGAATCAGCAGGGAGGATCAGAAATTGCTGGTTTAGAAGGATTGTCAAGAGTGGTTTCAGCTTTTGCTGCTACTAAGCTGCTATCTTTGGCTCCAACAATCAGAAATTGCTGAGTAGAGTTATCATTACCATGATCCCCTAAGTTTATAAGCTGTTACCAGAAACTTTATGTTTAGTACTGAGATAGCTAAAATAAAAGTTTTATAGACAGGAAGAACAAAATGTTAGTAATGCAGGAGGGCACAAAGCCCTAAAATGTGGTTATGCCTAAGAAATATAGGTTAGCATTTTTTTAAAAAGGAATTTGTATTTATTAACTAGAAAGTCAACTCCCTATCCCAGGAGGAAGAAACATTCCTGTAAGGAATACAGGGTTCATACCTTCACCTTGGGGTTGAGAAGCTGCTTTGATCCCTCTCATTTCCAACCAATATGTCGGTTTTCGGATAGACGTACGACCACCACTCACCAACTTTCGGGAAGAGGAAGAGAATGCTTCGCTTTGGGAGTCATGGCCAGTTGAAGTGTCCTGGAAGTTGCTATCCTCTGTGGCACAATGGATTCTGGTAGTAACACAATACAGAGAAAGGTACACACCAAAGAGTAATGTTTCTATTTGCATATTCCTAAAGCAAGCGGCTATAAAATCAGAGCATCAAAGAATATGTTTCAATGTCAATCAAATAAACCTTAAAACAAAATGTAAGACAGATTTAATGATATACAATCACAGTAAGGATGCAAGATAATCAAGGGAAATGGCAAGCAATTGGCATCAATGATTATAATTATTATTACACTTACAAAGTTCAAACTAAGCACTAGAATTAGAAGGGCACTGAAATTTGGTAGAACAGGAAGCTACTTTAAATGCCATATAAGGAGCTCTGGATCCAGAATCCAAAAGAAGTCAGGAGAAAACTAAGGAGTAGACAAAAGTGACAGAGCAGAAAGAAGACAATTTATGGCTCCCAGGTTATCCCAATTCTCCCTAGATCCTGAGTTTTAAGTTGCTCCATCTTATTGCCAAATTCCATTATCAGACTCAGAAGCACGTGTGATCTCATTATTGGTACCTCCCTCCTACTGTGCTGAATATCATTCATCTAATTTCTTCTATCTTGCACAGACTCGTCCATGTCCTCCCATAAATCTTCCTCAAGGAGTTTAAACAGTGTTGAGCTTTTCATCTCCGGACACTTCAAATCCAAAAACACAGGGTGTCCCTCAATTCCTTCCTCTCCCTATATTACCAACCCACCTCCTTTTCTGGTCATAGATCTCTGATTACATTTTTTATATTGTTTCTCCTGAATAATTTTTCATTGATAAGCATCATACAACCTACTCACATCCCCAACCCTTTATATGCATGAATGATCCCATTCCATTCCATCTTTTCTAACGGATATCTTCTCTATCACTTACTCTCTCACAAATCTTCAATTTCTCCCAATCTACTGTTTTCCTATTGTTTATACACATGCTGTCTTCTCCACTCTCCAAGAACAGACCCATCTATTCCTGCTATTATTTTTTATTTCTTTTTGTGGTTACACTCCCTTGAGTGTGTAATCTATAAACCATCTATAATTAACATCTCTACTTTTTTTCTCTTCTCTTAAGTCCCTGCTTAACTCTGCAGTCTGGCATCTGACCTCATCATTTAAATAAAATCATTCTCTACAAAGTTGTCAATGATTTCTTAAATCACTAAATCTACAGCCCTTTTCTCAGTCCTCATCCTTCTTGACCTCTATACAGCTTTTCACACTGTCAATCTCTTCGCTCTAGGTCTTCATGATACTTCTCTGACACTCTCCTGGTTCCCCTATCTGACCATTCTTAGTTTCTTTTGCTGGAAATTCATCTCCTAACAGCTATTCCCCAGAGCAGATCTCTATACTATTTCACTTGGAGATCTCATCAGCTCCCATGAATTGATCTCTATGAAGATGATTCTAAGATCTATTTGCCCAGACCCATCCTCTCCCTTGACTTTCAGTCTCACATCTCCAATGGCATATTGGACAGCTCAATATGAATATCTAAGAGACATCTTAAACTCAGTCCTAAAGGAACTCATGTCTCCTTCAAAATCCCCTTCCTAACTTCCCTGATACTGCAATGGGTACCAACAACTTGCTAGTCACCCAAATTCACAACATAGGTACCTCACTGTCATCATAGTCAATCAGTTGCCAGATTCTGTCACTTTACCTTTATAACATCTCCCCTTCTCTCCTCTGACATTGCCACCACTCTGGTGTAGGCTCTTATCACCCAATACCTATACTACTGCAATAGGCTACTAGACATTCTGCCCTCAGTCCAATATATCTTCCATTCAGCTGTCAATCCTATCTTCCTAAAGCATAAATTTAACCATTTCACTTCTCCCAAGACCCATTTGATCCACTCCAATGGTTCCTTATTGCCTCTAGGATCAAATATAATATTCCTTGTTTGGCTTTTAAAACTGTCCATGATCTGGCCTCTTCCTATTTTCAGCACCTCATAGACCTCTGCCACACTTCCCAATATTCAGGGATGCAGTGACACTGGCCTCCCCGTTGTTCCAACTTTGGCCATTTTCTGGCTATTCCAGGTACTCTCTCCTACAACATCTCTACCACATAGCTTCCTTCAAGTATCAGCTAAAGTCTCACCTTCTTCAAGGAGCCCTTCTCAATCCTTAGTATTAGTGCCTTCCTTCTGAGATTATTACCATCTTACCCTCTCTTCAATACTTAGCAGAGTAGATGCTTAATGAATGCTAGTTGACTAACATATATCATGTATTTCTCCATCATTCTTTGAGTGATCTACAAATTTAGTTCCTCGGGGAGCATTGTGTTTCATTACTCACAGATATATGGCACCACCAAAAGAATAGTAAAGTTAAAATATATGATCTTTTGTTTCCAGGAGTTTAGTGTCATTAGAATCACTACATTGCTGTTTTCCACAGTCAGCCCAAACTACTCTCCTTCTGGTTAAACTCTGGACCCAACTCATGATTCAAGTCCACTGTCTAGCCAAGATATAACTTTTCTGGGTGGTCCATCCAATATCATAGTTTGAATAACAAGCATACTTCATCCACTTGGGTTTTCCTGTGTGAACAGTTAGGCAGAACTCTTCTGAGTACTTATGAACCTAATTCTAATTTAGAGGGTTCTTCAATGTTCCCAAGTTTGATACAAATCAGTAATGTCCTCAATGCTACCTACAGAAACACTTAAAGGACATATCTAGGGAAACCCTCCTCTTCAATGTGGACTGCAACCTGGGCACCTACACAATGGCAAATGTCTCATTTTATGCCATATTTGACATTAATCATGAAAGGGTCAAAGAAAATTATCTCAATTGTTATTATTTTTAAGGAATCTTAACATATCTACGTGAGATCCCTTTTCAGAGAAGAGGTTATTAAAAGGCAATTTGCTATTTTAAAAAAATCAAATGCTTTTTAATAGTCACCAAATAACAAACAGTTGGATTCTTGCATCTTTCAGTCAAATCTTCAGACTGAATATGTGGTTTGCTTTAATCTGTAAAAGTCATCCTGTTTCCTTCTTGTGACTTCATCAAAGGTACCCTTGGGGGGCAGCTGGGTAGCTCAGTAGGTTGAGAGCCAGGCCTAGAGACGGGAGGTCCTAGGTTCAAATCCGGCCTCAGCCACTTCCTGCTGTGCGACCCTGGGCAAGTCACTTGACCCCCATTGCCTAGCCCTTACCACTCTTCTGCCTTGGAGCCAATACACAGTATTGACTCCAAGACGGAAGGTAAGGGTTTAAAAAAAAAAAAGGTACCCTTGATGAATTTAAGATTATTCTCACAAAGATATAGAGATGAAAGTATAAATAATGCCAATAGTTACTTATATTTTGTCACCTTTTTTTAAGGCAACATTAAAAGTCCTTGATTTTTTCCAAACATTTATGATACTCCTCCCCTCTTTCATAGATCTTGAGAATCCATTCAGCAATGCCTTCAGAATTTTGTTGCCTCCAACACAGATCTGCACAAATATGGTTTAAGCCAGTTGCTCTTCCCCATCCTCTTTGCTTTAGTCTCATTTTTATTTCCTCCTGAATGATATCAGGAACTGTGATATTGGAATTTAAATGAAGTAGCTCCATCACTGATGGCAAAAGGAGTTTGTTACAGAAATTTTGATCTTTTTCCTTTTTCATCTTTCAACTTCCTCCTGGGGCCATCTTTAAATGGCCTTAGAATGCTGGCTCTCTCTCCAAGTTTTCTGTAAACTTCTTTTTATCTTCAATGCTTCTTACTATTTTATGAGATGATGCTACTCACAATCTTCTATCAATCATTCTCCTCCATAAGATTTTCAAAAGAGCTCATGTTTTAATTGGCATTGTCCTTGGCTTTCATATTTCTCCACTTGGCAAGGGGACAGAATACTTCATGGCTGAGATAGTGAATGGTAAGTTCTTTTGGTCTCCTTGTGATGAGTGATTTGTAACAGTTAAGCTTCCTTAGGAAAGAGTAAAGGTATGTGTCAATTTCTTTACTTTTATTCATTTCCCATTTTTGGCACCAAATAGCTTGTCAGGTACAAGGTGCCTCAATTGCAAGCCATATTTTCTCTCTGACTCTTTCTTCTAAACTGCTATTCATTCTGATATTTGTTCTAACAAGTTTATGGTCTATTTCATTCAAAGAGAGTGAAATCTGAAATGTCTTCCACATCAACAACTATCAGTTTCCTGTCTGTTAAAAAAGAAGCAATTTTATTCCTATGACATTTGGTGTTTTGACATTTTGAGCATTTCTCGACTCTCTTTTTTGTTGCTATGGTCACTTCTTAAAATTTCCATATTAATTTCATTTTTGCAAGTAAAAAATCTTATAAAACCAAAACTCCAAAATATATACCCAAATAAAAGAGTGAAAAATCATACTTTCATCTGCATTTCTACTCCCAACAGTTCTTTGTCTGGAGGTAGAGAGCATTCTCTGTCATAAGTCCCTCAGAATTGTTCTGGATCACACAACTGATTTCTTTTTCCCTTATTACAACTACCCAACCTCCTATGTATCCAAAGACCAACTCAAATGCCACTGACCTTGTGAAGTCTTCCATGAATCTCTCTAACTAGAAGTGAAGTTATGATACTTCATATTTCTCTCAAGAAATATACACAATTGGAGGCAGCGAGGTGGCTCAGTAGTTAAAGAGCCAGGCCTGGAGACGGGAAACCCTGGGTTCAAATTTGGCCTCAGACTTCCTACACAGGGCAAATCACTTTAACTTCCCTCACACAACTTTCTTTATGGGGCTGCCTTGGAACCAATACACTGTTGTTGATTTTAAAAGGGAAGAGAAAGGTTTAAAATATATACATATATTTAATACATATGTGTATTCACACACAATTACCCCTCCAATTATAGTATAAATTCTTATATAAACTGTGGAAATGGAAATGCATTAGAAAAATATGTGATCGATCATACAGTATGATGGGGATATGATTGGGGTTTTGATCTACTGTAGATATGAATAACATGGAAATAGGTTTTGAAAAACGATAGATGTATAACCCAGTGGAACTGCTTGCTGGCTTCAGGAGCCAGGAGGAAAGGGGTTAGGGGGAAAACGGATCACAAATCTTGTAACCATGGAAAAATATTCTAAATAAAAAAAGAAAAGAAATAAATTCTTATATATAATAAAATTTTAAATTATTATAAATTCTTATGGCATGGGCAACAAATCTAATTTATGTTGATATCTCCTTGTCCCCACACCTAGTAGGTACAACACATCTAATAGAAGTAAAGAGGGTGTAAAGAAGGTGCTAGACTAAAAGTTCAATCAGGCCCCTTTCAACTTTAAAGTCCTATGATTTTGCACTTAATAATAACAATAACATTTAGGGCTGCTAGGTGTCAAAGTGGATAGAGAACTAAGCCTATCATCTTCCTGAGTTCAAATCTGACTTCACACACTTACTATCTGTATGACCCTTGGCAAGCCACATAACTGTTTGCCTCAGTTTCCTCCATCTGTAAAATGAGCTAGAGAAGGAAATGGCAAACATTCCAGTATCTTTGAGAGGGGAAGTAGATGAAGTTATGACAATGAAATGTTAGAATAACCACAAAAGAGTAGAGCAATGTTCAGACAGGGGCTTAGACAAGTAGAGCTGTTTTAATACTATTATATTAATTGACTACATGGTTAAAAACAACCACATAATTTAAGTTTTTTCAAATATAAACTTTTTTCTGTTCTTTGTATATTGATATGTTTGTTAAGTTCAGAATTATTAAAGAACTGTTTTAAAGAAAGAGAAAAAGTGTTAAAAAAAATTCTAGTATATTTGCCAAAAAAACCTAAACAGTCACCAAGAGTTAGACATTACTAAAAAACAACTAAACAACAAACAATATTTATACTTCTACCTAGCCTGTGAGGTAGTATAATTGTTATGGTCCCATCTTACATGAGGAAATTGTGGGCCAAGAAATTACCAGAAACTTGATTATTTCATGGGAACAGGATGGAAACCATGATTGCCTAAGGTCATTTTCAACAGGTTTTCTACTCCATCAACCACAGTGACTTTCACTTACTTATTCAGATGCCCTCTATCAATCTTTCCTTCCATATCTTAAGACAAATTCATAACTCCTATTCAAAGTATCTTTCTCTAAATTCCCTGTTCTTTCTAAATAATACCACGAACTTTCTTCCAACTCATTATTCACTTTCGCCTTCTTCTGTTATGACATCCAAGGCCACTAGATAGGTTAATGAATAATGTTGGTCTAGGAGTAAGAATGCCCAGGCTTCATTCAATCCCACCTCAGGCACTCATTAGCTATTTGAGCCTGTAAAAATAATTAAGCTCTCTCAATCTCAATTTCTTTATCTTTAAAATGAGGAAAGTAGCTATAGACCTCACCTCATTGAGATGTTGTGCTATAAATAAGATGAAATAATGTAAAACTCTTTGCAATAACTAATTTGCTATTATGCTAAGAAAGTTTTTTAAATGCCCATAGACCCTGACCCATAGATCCCGCTGCTGGGCATATATACTTCAAGGAGGTAAAAGACCAGGGGGCAAAGGAAGATAAATCTTATATATGCACCAAGATATTTACTGCAGCAATTTTTGTGGTGGCAAAGCTGCAAATAAAATCCACATACATTGGGGAATAGCTAAACAAATTGTGGCAAAGGAATGAAATGGAATATTACTGTATCATAAGAAACCATGAATACCAAAAACACAAAAAAGAAGCATGAGAACTTATATGAATAGATGCAAAACAAAATAAGCTGAACCAGGAATATATACACAACAAAATCTGTTAAACACTAATTATAATGACCATCCCTATCTTTGAGGGTGGCTTGCTGAAACAATGCCCCTTAATTTGTGAGAGGGGAGGTAGGGAAGTTTTCAAGAAAAATATGACCCAAAGAAGAAATATGAGAATTCACTGGCCTTTCTTTACAGAAATAGGAAACGCTGGAAATGAAACACTGCGTATACTGTTGGATTTGGCTGCCAGGTCGGTTAGTTTGATGAACTGCTTGTAAGGAATGGCCCTCAGAAGGGGATATATTTGAAAATGAAGGTGACTAAAAGATAGTGATCATTTTTAAGTAATAAAAAACAATAAAGTAAATAATAAAAACAGTATAAATTCAATAAAAAAATAAAAAACCTCAAAACACTAAATATCAGTTGTTACTGAAATTGCTTTCTTCTCCCAGGCAATGATGCCCGATATTTTTTCCTCAAAACTCCACTCTCTTCATGAAGCTCTGCTCTCCACAAAGCTTTATTCTGCATGTTTTTAAACCTCTACAGCAAAAAAAGTCTATATTTTCTGGAAGAAAAAAAAGTTGAGCCCAATCACCTATTCCCAGTTCTCTTCCACTTATATAATATAAACTTTATGAGCAGTGGCCTCCCCTCTGTTTATGTCAATAGATTCCTAGGCTCAATAATGAAGAATCTGAATCTCTAAAAACTGGGGAGATCAATCTCATCTATTGTCTTCCAAGTAAGAAACAGGTTTGAAAGCAGAACTGCTTTAAAAAAAATATGAAAAGCAAAGAGTAAGAAACTATTTTCAATCTATATAAGATTAAGAGACAGAAAAAAAAGGGGGGGGGAAGGGGTAGTTAGGTAGCTCAGTGGATTGAGAGCCAGGCCTAGAGACAGGGGGTCCTAGGTTCAAATCTGGCCTCAGACATTTCCTAGCTGTGTGACCCTGGGCAAGTCACTTAATCCCCATTGCCTAGCCCTTACCACTCTTCTGCCTTGGAACCAATACATAGTATTGATTCAAAGACAGAAGGTAAGGGTTAAAAAAAAAAAGATTAAGAGACAGAAAAAGGAAGAAATGAAAGGAGAAGACTATACCTATGAATGAGTATACCTAGACTCTGTCCTGTATCTTCTCCCTTTCTCTTTCTACATCAGAAATTCTTAACTTTTATAGAACCCCTTTAGCAGTATGGTGAAGTCTATTTATCCCTTCTCAGAATGTTTTAAAATATACAAAGAAAAATACATAGAATCACAAAAGAAGTCAATTATATTGACAAAAAGATGTAATTTTTCCTCCCTTCCAAGTTCACAGACAACCCTGCCCCTCCTTTTGAAATCAATCCACAGATACTTTGTATGTCTGTGGATCCCAGGCTAGGAATCTCCATTTTATACCCTATCTCAGGAATCTCATCAGCTCCTTGGAGTTCAACTATCAATCCTGGGCAGTTGGCGCCAAAATTTACAAATCTAAACTGTATCTCTCTCCTAAACTATAGGCCCCAATCTCCAATTGCCTGTTAGCCATTTCCACTTGGATGTTCCATGGGCATCTCAAATTCAACAAGTCCAAAACAGAACTCCTTTTCTTCTAAACCTACTAAACCCCTTAATTTCCCTATTACTGTTAATCATCACTCTATGGTAACACAGTTTAAAGAGGGGAAAATTTTGAAAAGAGAATGTGTAAAAAAAAAAAAATAGGCCTAAGACAATTCTAATGTGTACCTACACAAAGGGAACTGGACACTTTCAGACATACAGAAAGAATGGCACCACCATTTTTCTAATAACCCAGTTTCACTATATATTTATTTTAAATAGTTGAGGAAAAAAAGTTTTATTTAGTTATAACAAGGTGTTCAGCTAAGATAGACATTGAAAACCCCTTGAATTGATTCAGCTGAACAAAATTCCTACTGTAATTCACAAGTCAAAAATCTGAAAATCCCTGGGCTCCTTGTAGCTGCTTTGTACCCAGGCAATAAAGAAGTGATATTAAGTCTCCTGAATCTACCATGTCTTTTTTTTTTTAAAGCCTTACTGTCTGTCTTAGAATCAATACTGTGTATTGGCTCCAAGGCATAAGAGTGGTAAGGGCTAGGCAATGGGGGTCAAGTGACTTGCCCAGGGTCACACAGCTGGGAAGTGTCTTAGGTCAAATTTGAACCCAGGACCTCGGCCTCTAGGCCTGGCTCTCAATCCACTGAGCTACCCAGCCACCCCTCTGAATCTACCATGTCTTGAGGAATGTCTTGGTACCTTTTAAGGCTAGCTAACCTGAAAGATGGAAGGGTTAAGATACTATACTTACCCCAGCCAATATATTATTTCTATGGATAGGATATTGAATTTCTTCCTGATAAAGTAATAATATTTAAAAGGAGGTGTTTCATTCATTACTATTTTTTGTCTATTCGGTCTTGGCCATTTAATTTTTTTTTTTGCTTTTCCTGACATGTATTCCATTTTTCTAGTTCTGCTTTCTCCACTTAGCATTATTTTGTAGAATCCCAGATTTCTTCTTATTCTTCATAATATCTTAATTGCATTAAAGATTCAATTTTAGGGTATGTCCATCAATTGGGGAATGGCTGAATAAGTTGTGGTATGTAACTGTAATGAAATGCTATTGTGCTATAACAAATGATAAGCAGAATGCTTTTAGAAAAACCTAGACTTACATGAACTGATGCAAAGTGAAGTGAGCAGAACTAGAAAAACATTGTACACAGTAACAGCAATATTGTATGAACAATTGTGAATGACTTATTCTCAGCAATTCAGTGATCCAAAATAATCCTTAAGGACTTTTAAGGAAAGATGCTATCTAACTCCAGAGAAAGAATTGATGGGAGTCTAAACAGACTATTTCACTTTATTTCATTTGGGAGGGGTTGGAGTTCTCTTCTACAAAATGATTAATACAGAAAAATATTTTACATGACTGCACATGTAAAATTTATATCAGACTGCTTACTATCTCAAGGAGGGGGAAGGGAAAAGAATTTGAAACTCAAAATATAAAAAAAGTGTTTTTACATATAACTGGGGAAAAATAAAATCTTTAAAAAAAAATTCTATTCTATTAATTTACCATAATTAACCAGTCATGTATTATTGGGCATTTCAATTGCTTCCAGTTTTTTGTAATTATATGCAAAACTACTGTGAAAATACTTGAATGGAACCTTTTTTGTTTATTTTTGAAAACATTAAACAATGGAATCTGTTATTTATCTAACTTTTACTATATGTTGTCACATTGCTTTCCAAAAAAGATTCTACAATTTTGTATTTTCATTAGCAATGATCACACAGACCTGTTTTCCACCACACCACTAGGAATGTGTTTTGCTGCTTTTAATTATTTTTTGCCGATCTGTTATTATAATTCTGTATTTCCTACAGAGCTCAGAAGAGCTCCTTTGCCCACAAAAAGGGCTATACATATATTTGTTAAAAGAACAAGTAAGTGATATAGACTCAAAATGGACTTCATAATTGGATAGGAGAGATAAGGGTTAGAAAAGAGTAAAAAAATCAAACCAAATTTTTAAAATCTAGTAAAATGAGAAAAATGAAGGTGCCAATGACAAATAATTCTTATGGAATAAGTACCTGAAAACTAATTTTTCTCTGATTATTAGTGTCTCTGGGTAACCTCATAAACTTTCCTTTGAGGCTTCTGTCTTTATGCAGATGATTCCCAAATCTAACTATCTAGCCATCATCTCCCTCCTGATTTCCAGGCCTGAATCTCTAACTGCCTACAGGACGTATCTGTCAACATATCCCACTGATATTTCAAATTCAACATGTCCTAAACAGAACTCCTCTTTCCATTCAAATCCCTCTTCTTAATTCCTTATTTCTATGGCAAACATTACCATCAATCCAGTTCTGAACCTTGTTGGTTATTTTCTACTCTTCCTTTCAACCTTAATCTCATATCTAATCAGTTATCAACTCTTGTCAATTCTAACTCCACATTTCTCACACTGTTCCTTTCTTTATAATAGGTTACCTTCTAGTTCAGGTTTTTGTTATTGCCTCACCTGAACTATTAAAAAAGCCTAATTGGTCTTCCTGCATCCTATTCCACTCTAATCTATCCTTCACATAACTGCCAAATTGATACTCCTGAAGCTAGGTCTGACCATGACATTTCCCTACTAAAGAAGCTTCAGTGGATCTCTGTTCTCTCTCTCTAGAATAAAATATGAATTCTTTGGCCTTTAGTATCTAGCTCAAGTCTATCTTTCTAGACTAGTTTTGAGTTACTCCCTCTCACCCATTCTACGCTCCAATCAAACTGGCTTACTTGCCGTTTCCATCTGACATCCCATCTTTGCACAAGCTCCTCTTCATACTTGGAATGCTCCCTTTACTGTCCACCTCTTGTAATCTCTGGTATCCTTTAAAGTCCAACTCAGATGTCACCTCTAGATGAGACTTCCTTCTGCTTTCTGGGGCCAGGTAGAACAAGTAATTCTCCTTCCAAAAAACAGCCACTGACATACTTGAAGTCAGCTATTATGTACTCTCAATCTTGCCCAGGCTGTTCTAAGCTAAACAACCCTCATTCCTTCAACTAATTAACATATAGCAAGATCTTGAAGCTCATTCCCATCTTGGTTGCTCTCATTTGGCCAGTTTCCAGCTTATATTTAAATGTAGTTTCCCCCAGGAGAAAATAATCTCATTGGGGGAAAATGGCTACTCAAGTCTTCTCAGTACCCTGCACATATCAAGTATTTAATAAATACCTGTCTTTCAAGCAAGGGCTGGGCAAATTTAGTAGGTCATAGACTGGAATTTTGTTTGGTATAGGTTAGACTCCATGATTTCGGAAATCCTTTCCAACTTCTGTACAATTAGAAACTATACATTTCTAAAGAGAGGTTGATGTTATGCCTGAAATGATAGACAAAGTTCAAAATGACTTTAAGAAAACTGCTAGAAAGAAAATAACTGGTAAGGATTTTCTTTTCACCTTTCAAATTTCAAACTCCTTCATGCCTTTTTCTTGGGCAGATTAGTCCATACCTCTTTCTAATTAGTGTCGTCTGAGTTTTCTCATACCTTCCTCTCAACAGTGAAACAAAAAGTCCAAAGGTTAATTCAATCTTGAGGGTTGGTGTTGTAATTAATGTAATAATAATGTAAAATATGTAAAAAATGTAAAATAATGTAAAAAAAAAAGTTTTAACATAAACATGGCCCTTCTAAGTTATCAGGAAGATCCAAAGCCAAATAGCACCAAGAAATCTTTGGTAAAAACATCTTTTGGATAGAACATACCAAAAGAAAAGACCAAAGAAGAAAGGAAAAACTTTTCTGTCTTTTGCATTTGATAATAAGTTTACCTCCAGCAATTCTCAAGGCAAATTTCTTCTCTGCCTATACACTTAAAGCAACCATGCAAAATTCAAATAATTAATCCCAAACTTCTTTCCCCAAATTATATAAAAACCCTACTAGAACAAAAGCAAAATAACTACCTTCAATGAAACAGCTAATTAATGAGTTTATCATCATAATCTTGACTACTTTTCACTAAGCCTCTGATCTCAAACAGAAAACATCTATCTCTTCAACTTCTTTCTGGTCTTTCCTATGATAAATGTTTTAACGACTCATCTACAATCTCTCTCAATTCAAATATCAAGATCTCATGAAACAAATTACTGGATATGACTGTCCATGTCATTAAAAACAGAAATATCGAAAAGCCAAAGGCTCTCTTTTGAAGGAAGTCTTTAAAGCTGGGAACCCTCAAAAGCATAAATTTAATAACCAGTTTTAAAGAGAAATATTTCCAAAACAGAAAAAATTATGAGTTCATAACATTCTTACCAGTGCCTTAGGACAACATGTCTGGTGGCAATGAACATCAAAAACCTTAAGAAATACAGTACAAATATGAAGTGGGTCATAGTTCCAACTTTTATTGTAATTCATTCTTTTCTGCAGGCTAATTTGTTTTCAAGCCCCAAGCTTGATAACCTGCTTTATCAAACAATTACACCAATTCCAGGAAACCTCACTTACTTCTTGGCTTCCACACTCCTCTTGTTCTTCGGCTGCCTGAAGTGTGTGGGTCCAGAGGCCTAGCAAATCACAAACATGGAAGTTACTATTATATGGAGAAGGCAGCACTGTGAAGTGGATAGGACAAACCTCACAATCATAAACCCTAAGTTTATGTCCCTCCTTTGACATAGACAGGCTCGGTGATCCTGGAAAAGGAAATCACTTAACTTCTCAGTGTCCCCACGCAACTCTAAGTTTCGGAACAGTGATCCAGTGGCATTACTTGAGGGAGATTTTGTCACCAGGAGGTCCCTACACCAATAAAGTCCTATGTAACCGCCACCAGAGACCTCGGGATCGAATCTGCCCCCACGAGGAAGAAACCCTCTGCTCACAATGGAGGTTGCGTTCTCCTAGGAAAATCTTCACCTTACCACCCAGGGCTGGGAACGCGTCCCTCCAGGCTCCGGAATGAGGGCAGGATGTCTTCGTCGGCCTCGACCCGGCGTCGGCTTGAGGCCTAACTAACTGCGCCAGATGCACCGTTCCCACCCCCACCTCGGAACCAGAATGCGGGGGCGGGAAGGAAGCCCGCCCTCGGGGCTCGAAAGCGGGGCTGAGGGCTGATGTAGGACGGAGGGGAAGGAAATAAGGAAGAGGAAGCAAAGGGTGGGGAGCGCGGAGGCGGCTACGGCGCTGCCCACGGAGAGCCTCCGGCCTGGGGCCCGAGACCCTGGGGCGGCCCAGGCGCCCAATCTCCTCTCTACCACCCCCACTCCCCGGCCCAGGCGGCCTGAGAAACAGCCGAACGGCGCCAGGAATGTCAGTGGAGACGGCCCCAGGTTCGCAGTGAAGGATTGGGGGTTCAAGACTCCAGAAAAGGGCACCCCCCCCCAAACCCGTCTACTCACAGCAGCTACCGCAGAACGTCCGGAAGGCATCGCCCCCTCCAGCCTTTACTTCAGCTACGTCATCACAGAGCGACCCCAAGAGGCTGGGGAGGAAAAGAGAATAACGTCACATCCGCTCCCTTCCCCGCCCGCGCACCGGAAACCAATGTCATGTGATGACGTCCACTTTTCTCCTTTTTGTATAGCGTCCCTAAATATGTTCCATTGATTATAGATGTTAAAAGTGTAGAAGGAATAGACTTTAAAGACCATGTAGGCAAACCACCTTCCCTAACCCCCACCCTTTTTTTTTTTATATAGATAGAGAAACTGAGGATTAAAGAGGTTCTAGAAAACATTTTAGTTAGAATTTGAACCCAAGTCCACCCCGGAGCTCAAGACTGAGACTGGTGGCTGCTCTTGTAGTTACCCTTCTGGTGCTTGCTAGATACTCAGATTAACACACTTTATATTTACTTCATTTATTCGAAAGAAGTTAGACCCCCAGATAATTTTCTTTTCTTGGACACAGGCTTAGGGATCATGCAAATGGGGTGAGTGGTGGTGAAGGGAAAGCTAAAAGATTGGCATGGAGAAGAGCAAAATGATTGAGTACTTGAAGAGGATTTTCTTGGCAGCTCTCCTGGATCTTCTTTGCCCAATGCACAGAACTGAACTTCCCTCTAAAACTAGGTGTTTTTCCAAGGCAGCTTACCTGTTCTATCACCCTAACAATCTTGCTGTTGAATCTTCTGTCTTGACACTGATCCTACTAGAATGACTTTATGTCCCTTGCTAGTTTAGTTTTGTTGGACTTCTTTATAGATCCACCATAGCATTCCCTTTGACCTTGGAGATGTGTAGTGGCAGGATGATAGAAAAGGGAAAATCTTGTTATTGTGCAACTGGGGATGTGAGCCTATGAGATGGTCTAGACTCAGAAATTCTGTTACTCTTTGGAACTTGGGGCATGGATCGGAGAAATGATCTAGAATGGGAAGTCTTGACATCCTTTGAAACTGGGTTATTTAGGGGTGGTCCAAGTCTTAATGTTTCTGTCTTCTTGCCATTGCTCTCTGGCCTCTTCCTCTCCATTTTTGTGGCTAGACCAGTTGTACCCAGAGACTTGACTATGTGCATCCCCTCATTTTCAGAACCAGGATGTACATGAGATGGTTGCTTGCTTGGGCAGCCTTGCTGTTTGGGTGGCTTTGTTCTAGAAGCATGTATCTGTTGGAAAGAAGGCCCTGGTGGGTAAGCCACACCTAGTGCTTTCTTTACATTGAGACAAAGCCATTTTACAAGTCCTGTGGATTTCTCAGAATGATTACTTGATGGAGCTACTTTCTGGGACTCCATAGTCTTCCTCTTTGGATGTGGCTTTATGTCATTGGGTGTACTTTGTCTCAGTCCTTCTTCAATTTTCTGAGTTGTGATTCTTATCTCCTTTGGAATCTTCACTTTTTCTAAGTCAAGTTCAGCTTTAACTCTAGCCCGGCTACCTTCATTATCAGTATCCAGTAAAGAGTGGACTTTTGTAAAATCATACTGCCCGGGCTCTCTTCCTGCTTTTGCAACTTCTACTCTCCTGCCAGGCAAATTTCGTTTGATATGAACTTGAATGGGTTCAGAGGCTTGGGAAGGCTCAGGAGTGTGGAAAGTCTCAGGTCCTAAGTCTTTTCTATGACAGGGGCTTAGAGTAAAGTTTTTCTCAGTGACATTACAAGTAGAGACCTTAACCTTCCTCTTCTCTGATGGGTCAGACTGTGATGATTCATGTCTTGTTGACACCAAAGGTCCTACTTCTCTTTGATGCTTTGGAGTTTGGTTTCGGGTTCTCAACTTAAAGCCAAGGTGAACTCGAAACTCCCCATGTCCCTCAGAGTTACGAACAAGGCGGAGCTGTGGATAGACAAGAAGCCAGGAACTAAGGGAGCCATGGAATTTGTGGGGGCAACTGGGACCTGAACATCTGCCACATTGCAAACACACGGGGTACTTTAGGACCATTCCTTTAGTTTGGGATGGAATGAAATGGGGAGACAATTGACTCTTTAGAAGCTGTTCTGTTATTTTCAGCTGCAGGTCCTGTAGTAGCTGGGTCTGTTCATGGGAAGAGGTTACTGGTAGAGGCCTATGCTGAGATTCAGAAGTTATCTGTGAGCTGATACATGGTTTTTCATTCTGTTCCACTGAAGCAGGATCCTTTTCAGTATTATTCTGAGGTAGCTCACTTAACTCTGAGGGGACCTGTTCCCTTTCCTTCATAGGTTTACTGCTACCTTGGGCTTCTTTTGTAATAAAGTTGGGATAGTGGGGAGTTGTATTAGACCTGCAATACTTGAGCTGTTCATTGGAAGCAAAGTTATTCCTACTGAGCTGGCATCTCTGAATGTTAATAGAATGTGAAGTCTTAGGAGGGGTACCCATAAGCTTCTCTTGCTGGCTTTGGAAAACCATTTGCCTTGGCGAAACAAAATGCCAGTTAGGGGCATATAGACAGGGAACTTGAGGCGGTTTTTGGACATGAGCCTTCTTGATGTGATATGCTTTCTGTATCTTAGCCAACAGGTTCTTCTTTAATATGGAAGTAGAGGATGATCTCCTTTCCACTCTTCCCTTTGAAATTTGCCGTTCCAAGGCTTTCACTTGAGTCCCTGAAACAGGGCACTTTAGATCTTTCCTGGTCCTTAACCCTGGGCAGAAATTATTCTTTGATCTACAAGGTAGTAGAGGAGACTGGAATAGATGTTGAGAAGTCAGCCTCAAGTGGGATAAGGAATGTGGGCGCTGCACAAATAGAGGTCTGAGAAAAGTTGAAGGTTGTTCTGTATTGTAGAATTTGCTAGATGGTCCAAAAAACAAGGGCTTTTGAAGCACTATGTTCTCAGTCAAGTCTAAATGTTTTAGTTTACTTGATGATCTAGAATTTGAGATGTGCTGAGGTGTAGAATCTTTGCTAAAATGGGAAGAGTCCTCAATTGGTGACTGCAACTCTAGAGCCAATTGCTTGGAATCTATGACTTGAATTCCTGACGTTGGAGTCAACTCCACAGAGTTCACATCTTGAATACGTGGCCATGGGGTCAGCTCCACAAAATCTTTGACTTGAACATGTGGCTTTAGGGTCAACCCCTTGGAATCTGTGAGGTTATCCTGTGACCCCAGGGTCAGCCCCTTGGAATCTGTGAGTTTAATCTGTGACCCTGGGCTCACCCCCTTGGAATCTGTGAGGCTAATCTCTGACCATGGGCTCAGACCCTTGAAGTCTGTGAGTTTAATCTGGGACCCTAGTCTCAGACCTTTGGAATCTGTGAGTTTAACCTGTGATCCTGGGCTCAGACCCTTGGAATCTGAGAGGTTAATCTGTAACCCTGGGCTCAGACCCTTGGAATCTGTGCAGTTAATCTGGGACCCCAGGGTCAGACCCTTGGAATCTGAGTGTTTAATCTGTGACCCCAGGGTCAGCCCTCTGGAATCTGTGAGGCTAATCTCTGACCATGGGCTCAGACCCTTGAAGTCTGTGAGTTTAATCTGGGACCCTAGGCTGAGACCCTTGGAATCTGTGAGGTTAACCTGTGATCCTGGGCTCAGACCCTTGGAATCTGAGAGGTTAATCTGTGACCCTAGGGTCAGACCCTTGGAATCTGTGAGTTTAATCTGTGGCCCTGGGCTCAGACCCTTGGAGTTTGTAAATTTAATCTGTGACCCCGGGGTCAGCCCCCTGGAATCTGTGAGTTTAACCTGTGACCCTGGGTTTAGACCCTTGGAATCTGAGAGGTTAATCTGTGACCATGGACTCAGCCCCTTAGAATCTTTGAGGTTAATCTGTGACCATGAACTCAGCCCCTTGGAATCTGTGAGTTTAATCTCTGACCATGGGTTTAGACCCTTGGAATCTATGAAGTTAATCTGTGACCCTGGGCCCAGACCCTTGGAATCTGTGAGGTTAATCTGTGACCATGGGCTCAGCCCCTTGGAATCTGTGAGTATAATCTCTGACCATGGGTTTAGACCCTTGGAATCTATGAAGTTAATCTGTGACCCTGGGCCCAGACCCTTGGAATCTGTGAAGTTAACCTGTGACCCTGGGCTCAGCCCCTTGGAATCTGTGAGGTTAATCTCTGACCATGGGTTTAGATCTTTGGAATCTGTGAGGTTAATCTGTGACCCTGGGCCCAGACCCTTGGAATCTGTGAGGTTAATCTGTGACCCTGGGCCCAGACCCTTGGAATCTGTGAGGTTAATCTGTGACCCTGGGCCCAGACCCTTGGAATCTGTGAGGTTAATCTGTGACCCTGGGCCCAGACCCTTGGAATCTGTGAGGTTAATCTGTGACCCTGGGCTCAGCCCCTTGGAATCTGTGAGTTTAATCTCTGACCATGGGTTTAGACCCTTGGAATCTGTAGGGTTAATCTGTGACCCTGGACTCAGACCCTTGGAATCTGTGAGTATAATCTCTGACCATGGGTTTAGACCCTTGGAATCTGTGAGGTTAATCTGTGACCCTGGACTCAGACCCTTGGAATCTGTGAGTATAATCTCTGACCATGGGTTTAGACCGTTGGAGTCTGTGAGGTTAATCTGTGACCCTGGGCCCAGACCCTTGGAATCTGTGAGGTTAATCTGTGACCCTGGGCCCAGACCCTTGGAATCTGTGAGGTTAATCTGTGACCCTGGGCCCAGACCCTTGGAATCTGTGAGGTTAATCTGTGACCCTGGGCCCAGACCCTTGGAATCTGTGAGGTTAATCTGTGACCCTGGGCCCAGACCCTTGGAATCTGTGAGGTTAATCTGTGACCCTGGGCCCAGACCCTTGGAATCTGTGAGGTTAATCTGTGACCCTGGGCCCAGACCCTTGGAATCTGTGAGGTTAATCTGTGACCCTGGGCCCAGACCCTTGGAATCTGTGAGGTTAATCTGTGACCCTGGGCCCAGACCCTTGGAATCTGTGAGGTTAATCTGTGACCCTGGGCTCAGACCCTTGGAATCTGTGAGTTTAACCTGTAACCCTAGGGTCAGCCCTCCAGAATCCACATTTTTAATCTTTGGCCCTGAGATTGGCCCCATGAAGTCCACATCTTGAACTGGTGATCCTGGGGTCAGCTCCACATTATCTGTGTCATGTTTCTCTGGCACTGGAATTGTTGCTATAGTATCGGTACCTTGAACTTTTGAACTTGAACCTTTGCGCTCCAAAGAATCTACATCTTTCTTCTGTGGCACTGGAATTAGCTCTCCCTCATCTATACCTTGAACCTGTGGCACTTGATTCTGTGGTCTTGAAATCAGCTCCATGGAATCTCTATCTTGAACTTGTGGCCCTGAGTTCAGCCCCAAAGAATCTTTGACTTGACTGTGTGACTCTGAATTCAATCTTTTAGAATCTTTGACTTGAACCTGGAATCCTGGATCCAATGACACAGATTCCACAGTTTCTAGCAAGTTTGTACTATCGTTGTCTATGGCAGTTTGAAGTTGTCCAGTGCTCAATTCTTCATCCTCATTTAGGGCTTCTATTTGTTGCTTTTTATCATTATTTAGAAGATGAGTGGCCCTCTTCCCTATACAGAGTTCTAATTTCATTTTTGTGTTCTCCTGTAGGAAGATGGCGTTCCCTGGGATGACATCCACTCCTGAGCATGAGGCATCCTGTGTAACATGCAGGAGTCCTGGCTGGTGCTCTCTGTCTGCGTTAGGTGATATTGGAGCTCTTGGTCTTGTCTGGTTTGTTCCCAAATCAGTTTCCAAGTCCATGGAAAGTAGAGAGCATGAGACATTTGGAGCCTTTTTGTTGGCACTCTTTACAGTGTTCTGATGGAAAGACACAAGTCCCTGGGGTCTAGGACTTTCTGGTTTATGGCTTTCAATCTGCTCCTCAGTGATAGAGTTTAGTATTGCCCATGACTGCTTCACGGCTGTGGGTAGTACTGTCTGATCCCTCAGTGTACATACCTTCCAGGCCATGTGCCCCTCAAGCGCTAACCGGGCTGAAGGTGTTAGTTGAATTGGAGCCCAGCCTGAGAGTTGGGGTCTCTCATTAAGATATGAACACAATGGAAGATTTGAAATTTTATGAGCATTGTTTCCATCCCCCTTGTTTGTTGTCTTTTTCTCTTGCGTGACCAAAGAATCAGGTCTAAGAGAGAGCTTTATGGTTCTGAAAGATGGAGAAACTACCAGACGCTGGGTAAGCTTTCTCTTTATGTGGAGCTCCAATGAATTCTTGGTCTCTATGGGGACCCAGCTGTCCTCTTCCCTCTCCACTTTGGTGTCACTGAACTTCCATTTATGAATGTGGTTTCTATAGGTACATTTGTCCAGAAAGATATTCTTCCCTGTGGTATCATTTTTAGCTTGAGGAAACAGAAAAGGAGGCAGAGAGAAGACCTGTGCTTGTCCAAAGTATTTTTTAGAGGGGAGAGGCACACTTTGGCTCCGGTGTTGTAGACTATTGCTAAAAATATAGGCGAGGGATTGAGTTGCACCGAGATTGGCATGAAGTGAAGAAGTTTTCTGAATTCTGTCAAACTCAGGGCTGTAGCCCTCACAGCATGTCAGGGCTGGTGAGTCCTGAGACCCGTTAGTAGAGGAGCTGGAGGACGGAATTGAGGACATTTGTGAAGAGAAGGATAAATTCATGAGGCTGGATCTGAGAGAAAGAGAGGAAGAGAGAGAGAAATATAGTTATCTGTTGTGGAATGGAAAAGGAAGTGGGGTAAAGATGGACATTGCACAGAGCCCCTTCTCTCTAATTATAGAGAGGGAAAGGAAGAATTCCCTTCCTACATTTCAGTCATCTATGGGGCTAGATCCTCTCTCAAGAAATGAGAGATAGCTTTTATCATCTAATCAGGGAGATGATGACCACTGTCGACATGAAATTTGGATGCCTCAGTTTACCCCTGCCCTTTGAGAATCCCCAGTGCCAGGCACACCTGTTTTGGTTTGAACTATGGACTTTAAGACCGTTTAGGAACCCTAGCATGTTTGGGAATTTGTGGACCTAGTAAATGTTAAGTATGATGAAGTCCCTTCTCTGGAGTCCTACTCCAGAGTTTGACCTTTGCCTTGGATTTGTTACAGCTGACCATTCCCTACTTCTTTAGCTGCTGGCTGCAAAGAGGTTTGCAACCTGTTTGGGGTTTGTCTGTGCAGGCTTTCAGTACCTAGTTCTCCAGAGGGGATAAGGACCCCCAAGTTCTGTTCCTCTTTGGGGAGTTGTCAGTCTAGAGCAGTTGGCTCTCCCCACTTAGCACGGTGTTCTCTCAAGGTGGAATTGGTATTGATGCTGGCATTTAGTGGGGTGCCTTCTCCCAAAGGGATATGGTTCCCAGAGTCCCCAGGGTGCAGGCCTTGTGTGGTATTTAGCGCTAGATACTGTGTGGTGGCCCAAATAGTGAGCCTATTCCTTTTCCTGATTAAAGAGTGGTTTTTCTGACTACTTCAGTAGTTCTGTGTTGTTTCCAAGTTAACACCATGATAGTTCCCATGCTCCCTTTGATGAAAGTACCCACCAAAGATCTGATTCCAGGAGCCCATCCCTGCCCCCAACCCTAGAGGTACTTTTCCCTAGGGTGGTAACCCCTGACCTTGCAATGTCCAGGTGCTGGAAAATATGCTGGAAGCTTTTATCCATTGACCAGAGAGTATAATTCTGGGCCCAGCCCACAGGAAGCCCTGAAAAACTGAATGAAATGAGTGCCAGTCAGTAAAACTGAAGGGATAAAAATGGTGATAGCTAGTATCAAATATAACTTGTGAAGAGCTCTTAATGCACATAGTAGGGGGACAACTAGGTGGCTCAGTGGATAAAGAAACAGATCTGGAGACAGAAGGTCCTAGGTTCAAATATGGGTTCAGACACTTCCTAGCTGTGTGACCCTGGGCAAGTCACTTAACCCCAATTGCCTAGACCTTACCATTCTTCTACCTTAGAACCTTTACCTGTACCGATTCTAAGACTAGTTCTTTCTAAGACTAATTCTAGGATTCTAAGATAAGGGTTTTAAAAATAAAAAATAATAAAGAACATCGTAGGGTAGGCTTGGAAAAGGACTGTGGACATGGGGAGGCTAGGAAGCCTTACTCACCAGGCCAGATCAGCTCCTGTACATCCTGTATGGACATTGTCCTCCCAATGTGGAAGTGGAACTAGGAATAATGGGGGACAATGTTAATTAAGAGGATGATGCCTTTAGGATTTTGTATTTTTTAAACTTTGGGCTTGTTTAAAGCTGATGTAATCTAACACCTTCATTCTGGACATTATAATAATGTCTGACATTTACATAGAGCTTTAAGGTTTGCAAAGCAAAGTGTTAAGCTTTAGTAACAAATTTCTTTTGACCCTCACAACAACCTTGTGAGATAAAACTATTTCATATATTATCCTAACTTTACTATTAATGACACTAACACTCAAAGGTAAGTGATTTACATTGCTACTTAGTAGAAGAGCTAAGAATAGAATCCAGGCTGACAGTTACTCTCCCATTCATGTAGTTTCAGTGCTTCTTATTCCTTCTAGAATAAAAGCATTTAAAGTCATTGACAATTTGGCTCCAGCCGAACTTTCCAAATTGATTTCTCATTGTCTCAAGTATTCTACTTTGGTAGTGTGGAACTCAAAAATGGGCTTACTAAACTACAGATAAGAATCCCTTCAGGCTGTATTATCAACTCAGTTTTTTTAAACATAATATCTTTTTTGTTTTGTTAAATATTTACTAATTACATTTTAATCTGGGTTGGGCTGCCTTCAGAAATTGCCTGTATGCAGCCAATGGGACCTGTGTTTGATACTTCTGCTCCACATCACAGTCAAACTGGCCTACTGCAAGTACCCAGCGTTATGTCTTCCTGCCCCTGTGCTGAGCTAGGATATAGGCTTATCTCCATGGGAGGAATGCTCTCTTTTACCTGGCTCCCTCCATGGTTCAGTTTAAGTGCTACCTCCTCTAAGAGGCCTTTTCCAACTCATCCAATTGTTAGTGCCATGCCTAATCCCTAAATTACTTTGTTTGATTTTACATCATAACTGTATACATACTGTATGCCACCAATGTACCTAGAAGAGGACATGACAAAGAAGAAGTAAGCAGTCATAAATGCTTATTGATTTGAACCTGGTTTCCAGTGTAATTTCTCTTAATAATACAATGAGGAGAGGAGCCTTCAGAATGAGAATCCACCACGTAATGGCTTTCTTTTTCTCCCACTCAATCACTTTGGACTTTAAGAGGAAAGGAGATGAGAAGAAATGGGAGGAACACAAAAGCTATGTGCACTCCCTCAGATGAAGGGATATATTTGTTCATTTTAGGAAGAAAAATAACAAAAAATGTGAAATCATCACTTCCTTCCCCTCTTTACCTGCTTCCACAGTTACTGAATCTCTACTAGCCCCCCTGCCAGCTTCTCACCCATTCCCTGCCACTCAGGTCCCTAAAAAAATTTAGCTTTTATTTACTATACAGCTCTTCTTGATGAAACAATAAGGATTTTGGTACCTTTTGTGACATGTTGGGTCCCTGGTAATCTTAGCTGTTTTAAAGTCTGAAAGAATACACATACACACACATAAAAAAAACAAAAACCAGTCATTTAGTAAGGTACTCTAAAGAGAAGGGGAGATCTTAGCCCTACCATATCTTACCTTAAGGTGAGAAAGTTTGGGAGGGAGGCAAACAAAGAAAGAATCCCAGAGACTCAGAGAGGTAGAACAAGTCTTCTACCAAAGATACCCTCCCCATATTTCTGCCCTTTCCCAGGATAGGGGCAAGGATTGTAACTCCATGTACCTCGCTGAACTTGGCTGACAATAGCTCTTGCCTTCGAGCCCCAGGTAGCAGTGACCAGACCCCAATGACAAGGAGACCAAGTAATAGAAGGAGACTGAAAGATGGTGGCAGTGGGGGACCAGGCCCCAGGATTGGCTCCATCACCCCACCCCATGCCTCCTTTCAGTCAAAGAGCCACAGCTTGCAATGTAGTAATCTCACATGACATCACAATGAGTATTCCAAGTTGAGGTAAGACAAAAACTTGGTTCTTGCCTTTCCTTTATTTGGTCACTCCCAAGGTCTCATCTGTTTCCTCTCCCTATGGTAACCAGGAGGCTTTCAATTGCTTATCAAAATTCAAGAGAAAATACAAACTTCTTTAGTCTAAAGAACAGTCTTCTTCTGAGTAGGTTTGAGAAATAACAGGACAAGAGACAACATTTCAAAAGAGCAAAGCTTCTGAACAATGTATAATTCTAATGAATAATCTCATTCTGAAGAAGAAATAGGGGAATCAGACTCCTTTCATTAAATAGGTGGTGAAATATGGGTATGGAATGATACATACAGCATCAACCTAAGTCCGTGGTGGCAAACCTGTGGCACATGTGCCAGCAGGGGCACTCAGAACCCTCTTTGTGGACACGTGTACCATCACTTCAGCACAGAATTTGCCAGAGTTCATTATTAGCCAGAGGGACATGGAGCTGAATTTCTCCCCTTCCCCTCTCCATGCATGCCTGAGGACATTTCTCATATCACCCACCTCCTAAAAGGTTTGCCATCACTGGCCCAAGTCATTGTGTCAATTTTGATCTCAATTTTTCTTTGCTACATGAGAAGGTTCACTGGGGGAAATGGGAGGGGTATATTTGGAAATGACTGTGAGGCAAAAACAAGAGATCTTATCAAAACTTTTTTTTAAAGCACACATTTAATTTTTTTAATAAAGAAGAATTGTAGAATGTCTCTGTAGCCTTTAAGTCAATTTTGGGAATGTTCCCTACCAGAAGACCCAGACAAACAATATTTCCTGAGATATTATCTATGAGATGTGGACATTGCTGATTTTGTCCCCCTAAATGGTACATAACTTCAAAACTCTCGTTTATCTCGTTTGTCTCGTAATAATTGTTCTGAATCTCTTACTCCTCTTGCTACTGAATGCATTATGGTTGAAACTGTCTGGATTTGGACTCAGGAGAAGGCTTATTTTAAATGCTTCCTCATGGAATCACCACCATTGGGATCTATTGCTGTTTGGAGAGTGAAAGTAGGAGCTTTTATCAGCCAATGACTTGATCAAGAGCCAATCATTTACCTCTCTGAGGTACAGTTTCCTTAGCTGTACAATGGAAACAATGGGTATAGGGAGTACCAAATTTCTGACTCATCAAACATTCATTAAGCACCTTCTTTGTGAAAGACATTAGCAGGGTTCTAGGAGTACAAGAACAAAACAAAATAAAACCAGACCATGTCCTCAAGGAACTTACATTCCATTTAAAAATACTCCATATAAATGTCAGGAGTATCTCCTATATTTAAAACTATTTCACTAAAGTTGAAGCCATCCAATATAAATGTCCTCAGTTCCTCTTTTCATTCTCCTATTCTGAGTTTCATTACTCTCTCTCTTTTTTAGTCACCTTTTAGTCATCCCACCAAACTGCTACTTCAAGCCATCTTGTCAGGAGCTTAAAACTCTCACTGTCCCAGATCCAACATTGATACCAGGGTAATAGAAATATGATTGCAATGGCTCCAAATTACTGGAGAATTATAGTAAATTCACTGACCATACTCCTTCATTCTGGAAAATTTCCTAACTCAATCTACTCCTCTATATTGAGATGAGATAAGCAATATACATTTCTGTGATTATCTGGTTTGTTGAACTTAGACAAGAGAAACTGTCAAGGACTCCATTTTCAGTAGGTACTTTGTTTAACCTCCTCCTACTTCTTTGTCTACTTTTTTTTTGTTTTTTTCCCTAGGAGACAGTCCCAAAGTTTCTTCTTTTAAAAAAGTATCCCATTTATAACCATTTATCTGTGTTAGAGAGAAAAAGAGAAGGGGAAAAGGATGAAAGTGAGTGAGAGAGAATTGAGAACATATATGAGTGTGTGTCTTTGGCTCCATCTATGGATTTGTATGTTTAAATAGGTCAATTTCTCTGATGCTGGTTCATACTTCTCTATGCTTCATTATAGGTCACAGTCTCTCAGATTATCCATCTGGCCCCCATCTCCTGCTTTTAGGCAGCTTCTGCAATGCTTATCTTGTCACAAGTCCTGATCACTACAAGCCTCAATCACTGCCTGAACATAGTACACAGTATTGTTTGTAATCAAAACTGGCAATATGAAATGAACCTTCCAAGCTATGTACTATTTGTTTCTCTCTTCTCTCTCTACTGCATAGACTAGAGTGGGACTTCCAGGAGTCTCTGGAGGGCAAAACTGACACAGAGAAGCAATGTGAAGGGTGCAGGACCAATCACTGCACACCTCTATGCAAAAATCTTGCTACCCTTGATATTCTCTTTCTGGTTTTCTGCTTCCTCAGGTGCTTACTGAATCCCCTGCAAAGGGGAGAGATAAAGTTGCAAGCCTTCTGATAAGAAAGAAAAGAAAATATGTAACCAACAGAAACTCTCCACTCTCCTTCCCTTTTTCAATAAACAGTCACCACTCTAGGTTCTGGAACAAATGCTGGTCCAGCATAGATCTGCTATGATGACTGCAACATAGGTAATTACAATAGGAAATCCTTTGTAACCAGGTTCAAATGGCCTATAGCAGTGATGGCAAACCTATGGCACAGGTACCAAAGATGGCACATAGAGCACTCTCTATGAGCACTGAACCACCCTCCCCCACCCCTGCAGAGTTAGTTACTAGAAAGGCAGAAGAACTTGTATGGAACTGTTCCCCTCCCCTTCTCCACTGCACCTAAAGACATTTCTTTCACGTCCTTGCCCTTCTGCCCAGCAGCCCAATCAGAGCACACAGGGGGTAAAATGAGCAGCTCACAGGTAGCAGAGCTGGAGAGGAGCAGAGTTCTCAGGCCACTCCCCTCTCCCTCCCTACATTCCTCACTTCACCCACCCAGCAGCCCAATGGGAGTGCTTCCTCCTTTCCCTGTGTGGGGTAATGGGAAGGGGGTGTGGCACGCTGGGGTCCAGTGCACTGTCTCTGAAAGGTTCATCATCACTGGCCTATAGGGACCTTCCTGTTGGACATGCTCAGGTTACCATTTCTGATTTCAGTGAATCAATAGGAAGAGGCTCCTTATTCATTATAACCAGATTTGATGTCAGTGGATATACAAAAGAAAGGGGACTATTCCTTTCAATCTCTCTTTCTTTCTGTCTATGAACAATCGGAACTGTTTCTAGCTACTTCCTAAGAAGGAAGAGGGGAAGGGCAATTTGCTATTATGCCATACCCTGACCTCCATGCAGCCATAAACATGTGATAGTATGATGATGATAATAGCATTTACAGAACACTTTTTACAAAGAGTTTTACAAACAAATACATCATTTGTTCCTATAATGATCCCTATTTTATAGATGAGGAAACTGAGGTATTGGAGATTAAGTGACTTGTTCAGGATTACATAGTTAGTAAGTATCTTAGGAAGAATTTGAATTCAGGTCTATATCCAAAAGTACATGTCTTGCCTGAGCAAGCTTGAATCTAAATTTGGGTTTCTTCTTTTGTACTTATTCTTTCTGGATCTTAGACATTCTACTGGTGGATATCGTCACATGTTAAGAAGTTTGTTTTTGGTTTGTTTCAATTCAAACCTAAATTGGTCACTTCACAATTTCCACCTATTATTCTTTCTTCCCTCCTTCACCTAACAAACCTTTTTCTCTAGGATAAGCATCCCTTGTTCCTTCATATGTTGGGAACTCAGTGTCCTCCACCATTCGGGTGACTACCTTCTTGTCACTGTTTTTTAACAATGCCCTTATTAAACCATGGTGCCCAGAACTGAACATAACACTCCACTGAACACTTCAGCATCTGCTGCCAGTTGGGGAAGATCTGATATCAGGGCTCAACCTGACCAATCAGCAGAGCAGAGAAGAAGCCCTTTCAGGACAGAATAGCCTAAACCCAGAGATCCAGAACATAACTACAGAAGCAAGATTATAGGCAATTACAGGGGTGGGGGAGGGAAAAATATGAGTAAACAGAAAAAGAAAAAAGAAATTACAATAGATAGCTTCTATCCAGGTAATGAACAAAGAGCAATTGGAACAGAGGAATACCAGGGAACACCAAGCAAAAACACAGAAATTCCAGTGAAATGGACACAGACTTCAGAAGAACTCAAAACACAATTCAAAAAAACAATTAAGAGAGGCTGAAGACAATTGGGAAAAGAACTTAAAAAGCAAAATAAGTCAGCTGGAAACTAAAACAGGAAAATAGTGTCTTGAAAACCAGAATAGACCAGCTTGAAAATTAGGCAAAGAAGGTGAAAGATGGTCTACAAAGAAAATCAGACCAGAAGGAAAAGGATGATAATCATAACATATATCCAATAATTTATACTACAACATACTGCATACACCCACTCATGAAGATGATCATATGAAAAGCTTACTTCCACACATGAAGAACAACTCATGAATACTGCCAAGCACTCATGAAGAATTTATACCTTACTTCCATGCACAATGAAAAATTTCAATCTTACATACATGCACATGTAAAACCTTACACGCATGCATGTTCCTGATTGTTCTGGTATGGTCCTGAATGTTAAGGACTTCAATCAAGAGTTGATGACAGACAAAACATGGCATGCAGCACAGATGAAAAAACCAAGACACATAGTTTACTACAATCAACATCAAAAGACATGGAAGGACTTGAAATTTTGGACTTGTGATCATGAGGTTATGTAAAATTGTGACATACATGTCAACATCACATAAATACGTACATATACTACACATAAATACAATGTGGAAGGTAATCTCATGGACTGGGTAAGTATCTAACATATGCATAATTGCACAAAAAATTCATATTGATATATAAATTTTGTGGAAAATTCAAACAGACAAAGAAATTTCTTGTTTGCATGAGTTTGCACAGAAATCAAACAATGTATTATATTTGTATGTATGTAAATCTGTATAGATATAACCTATGTAATATGTAAATACTAATGTACTAACAAACTACATTAGAATAATTTATTAATGTTCTAATGACTAACAATAGGAACAGCTTAGAATATTTGTTAAAAGTCTTAGGGAATGTAGGGACAGACATAAACTTAAGTATAGAAGTTAGATTATATTGTGATTTGTGTTAACAATTGTCAGTGATAGAAAAATTTTACTTAGTTGAATTTATAGACATAAGGAGTTAAGACAGTTGCATATTCAAAATACTGTTAAAATTGTTTAAAAATTGTTTCATGGTTTCTTATTATGTTTAAAAACTATATTCATGTAAAATCCCTACCTAATCCATTTTCCTATACCCAAATTTAGCATAGAATTAGGTAGACAGAATAACTAAAATAGATTAGGATTTATTATTTTGGGAGGGTAAAGGAATGTTAACATAATATAGGGTTAAGAATTAGATAGTTAGAAATGTAACAAAATATATTTAAAAGGTAAGTAATGTCAATACTGGATGCAGGTTGCATCCTTTCCAAAGACAAATGGGGGATTGTGGAGGAGAGAATTTGGAAAGCCTGCAAAAAGGCTGGAAAAGCAAAGACTCCAGAACTGTCAATCAAGGAGAACATTCTATTTGGAATGAGGACTGGAAAAGACAGTTAGGAAGAAGGAGTCAAACTGGAAATCTTGGTCTCTTTGCCTTTTACACAGAAAAGAAGGAGTCTCTTTGCCTTTGAGACAGAAAGGAGAAGGGGTCTCTTGGCTTGGGGACAGAAAGAAAGAAGGACAAAATCCAGCTCTCTCTTAGTTTTCTGCTGTGTTGTTACAGTGACTGAATTTCCAGACCTGTTAACCCATTTTCCCAATCTGAACTATATTTCACCATCATCCTACCTAGGAACTATGCTAGTATTAGGGAAAGCCCAAATGCTCTTTCCCTCCATTTTCTTATCTTTACCTTTCTCCCCAACAAATCCCTTACTTATCTTATAGAAGAAAAAAAGAGCGATTTATTTGATAAAACTCACCCTGAGTTGTTTGAGTGAGATCAACAGAAGAATCAACTGAAAGGGCAGGGAAGAAAGGAGGAGGGACAATGAGGGAAGAAAACCAGGGAGGGTAAAGGGAGGAAAAAGGGA
This sequence comes from Monodelphis domestica, assembly GCF_027887165.1. Classification (NCBI taxonomy): domain Eukaryota; kingdom Metazoa; phylum Chordata; class Mammalia; order Didelphimorphia; family Didelphidae; genus Monodelphis; species Monodelphis domestica. The sequence goes on along the minus strand of NC_077227.1, from coordinate 517,032,216 downwards.
GGAAGTGAGGAGATTGGCAGAGCTTATCTTTAGTTATCATTTATCATTCAAATAATCTCTTATTATAATGACCAAAAATAATTAGAATCCTACAACTAGAAGCAAATTACTTCACAAGTCAGCAAGAGTCTATAAAACAAAATCAAAAGAATGAAAACATTGAGGAAAATATGAAACACGTCATTGACAAAACCACAGACCTTGAAAACAGTTCCAGGAGAGACAATTTAAGAATTATTGCACTATCAGAAGATCATGCAAAAGAAAAAGCATGGACATCATCCTACAGGGAACTATCCAAGAAAACTGCCCCAACATTCATGAAAAAGAGGGAAAAGTGAAGATTTAAAGAATCCACAGACCACTTCCTGCATTTAATTACCAACTGTCAAGGTCCAGGAATGTTATAGCCAAATTCAAGAACTACCAGACCAAGGAAAAAAATATTACAAGCAGCTAAGAAGAAGTCATTCAGATATCATGGAACCACAGATAGGATAACACAGGATATGGCTGCATCTATAGTGAAGGACCAGAAGGCATGGAATATGATACTCTGGAAAGCAAGGGAAATGGGTCTACAACCAAGAATCAACTACCCAGCAAAACTGACTATATTCTTTTAGGGGAAAGTATGATCATTTAATAAAATAGAAGACTTCCAAGCATTCATAATGAAAAGACTGGAGTTAAACAGAAAATTTGATGCCTAAACACAGAACTGAAGAGAATTACAAAAAGGTAATTAAGAAAGGGGAAAAAGCCCAAACTTTTTTTAAGGGACCCAATAAGTTCAAATGATTTGTATTCCTATAAGAAAAGATGATATTGGTAACTCTTAAAAAGTGTTATTATCATCAGGGTAGCTAGAAGAAGAATACTTGGAACAGTGACAAACTGTATAGGATCAAATGTCAAGACATATATATATATATATATATATATATATATATATATATATATATATAAATATATGTATGTATGTATGTTAAATATATATTACATATATATAAGAGACAAAATGGGTAAGCAAAATGGTGGGAGTAGGAAAGAAGATCAATACACTGAAAGGGTAAAGAGGTTGGTGATAGGAAATACTTAATTCTTATGTGCATTAAAATTGACTCAAAGAGGGAAGAATAATCAAATCCATTGGGGCAGAGAATTGGTTCATGCCCTATAGAGAAGTAGAAGGGTAACAAATGGACTGGTGGGGAGGTAACCAATACAAGGGAGGGTGAGAGAGAGAGAGAGAGAGAGAGAGAGAGAGAGAGAGAGAGAGGTTTAAAAAGGCACTAAAGAAAAATAAGAAGGGAATAAGAAGGGAGGGAGGAGAAAGGGAAGTAAAAGAAGGGTGGGGATTAGGGGACTAATTAAAAATAAAATGCTGGTGTAGAAGGAAATAGTGAAAGAAGAAAGGGCAGAACTAGGAGAGGAAATAAAAATATTCGGGAATACACAGGTGATAATCATGACTCTGAATGTGAATAGGATGAATTCACTCATAAAACAGAAGCAAATAGCAGAGTGGATTAGAAACCAAAATCCTACAATATGTTGTCTATAAGAAACACACATGAGGCAGGTAGACACACACAGGGTAAAGATAAAAGGCTGGAGCAAAATCTATTGGGCATCAACTGAGAAAAAGAAGGCAGGAGTTACAATCATGATATCTGACAAAGCCAAAGTAAAAATAGATCTACTTAAAAGAGATAGGGAAGGTAATTATATCCTGATAAAAGGCAGTATAGACAATGAGGAAATATCAGTACTCAACATGTATACACCAAATGGTATAGTATCCAAATTTTTAAAGGAGAAACTAGTGGAACCCAAGGAGGAAATAGATAGTAAAACTATAATAGTGGGAGACCTGATCCTTCCTCTATCTGATCTAGATAAATCAAACCAAAAAATAAATAAGAAAGAGGTAAGAGATGTGAATGAAATCTTGGAAAAATTGGAGTTAATAGACATGTGGAGAAAAATACATAGGGACAAAAAGGAATATACCTTCTTTTCAGCAGCACACGGTACATTCACAAAGATCAACCATGTATTGGGGCATAAAAATATGACAAACAAGTACAAAAGAGCAGAAATAATAAATGCAAACTGTTCAGATCATAATGCAATAAAAATAATAATTAGTAAGGGCACATGGAAAGCCAAACCAAAAATTAATTGGAAATTAAATAATACAATTCTCCAAAATTGGTTAATTAAAGAACAAATCATATAAACAATAACTTCATTGAAGAAAATGACAATGATGAGACATCCTATCAAAATATATGGGATTCAGCCAAAGCAGTACTCAGGGGTAAATTTATAACCTTGAGTGTATATGTTAACAAATTAGGAAGGGCAGAGGTCAATGAATTGGGCATGCAAATTAAAAAACTAGAAAGTGAACAAATTAAAAATCCTCAGATGAAAACTAAATTAGAGATCCTAAAAATTAAAGGAGAAATTAATAAAATCAAAAGTAAAAAAAAAAACTATTGAATTAATAAATAAGATTAGAAGCTGGTACATTGAAAAAAACAAATAAAATAGACAAAGTACTCTTCAATCTAATTAAAAAAAGAAAAGAAGAAAATCAAATCAATAGTATCAAAGATGAAAAGAGAGACCTCACTTCTAATGAAGAGGAAATTAAGGCAATCATTAAAAACTCTTTTGCCCAATAATATGGCAATAAATATGGCAATCTAGGTGATATGGATGAATATTTACAAAAATATAAATTGCCTAGATTCACAGAAGAAGAAATAGAGTACTTAAATAATCCCATATCAGAAAAAGAAATTGAAGAAGCCATCAGAGAACTCCCTAAGAGAAAAGCCCAGGACCAGATGGATTCACAAATGAATTCTATCAAACATTCAAAGAACAACCAATTCCAATATTGTATAAACTATTTGACATAATAAGAAAAAAGGAGTTCTACCAAATTCCTTTTATGACACAAATATGGTACTGATTCCAAAGCCAGGCAGATCGAAAACAGAGAAAGAAAACTATATACCAATCTCCCTAATGAACACAAATGTAAAATTCTTAAATAGAATTTTAGGAAAAAGACTCCAGCAAGTGATCATGAGAGTTTTTCATTATGATCAGGTGGGATTTATACAAGGAATGAAAGGATGGTTCAACTTTAGGAAAACCATTCACATAATTGACCATATCAACAAGCAAACCAACAAAAATCACATGATTATCTCAATAGATGCAGAAAAAGCATTTGACAAAATACAACACTCATTCCTATTGAAAACACTAGAAAGTATAGGAATAGAAAGGCCTTTCCTAAAAATAATAAAGTATATATATATATATATATATATATATATATATATATATATATAAATAAAATCATCAGCAAGCATCATCTACAATGGGGATAAATTAGAAGCATTCCCAATAAGATCAGGAGTGAAACTCCTGATGCCCATGAAAGGATGCCCATTATCACCTCTATTATTTAACATTGTACTAGAAACACTAGCAGTAGCAATTAGAGAAGAAAAAGAAATTGAAGGTTTTAAAATAGGCAATGAGGAGACCAAGCTATCATTCTTTGCAGATTAGTATGATGGTCTACTTAAATAATCCTAGAGAATCAACTGAAAAGCTAGTGGAAATAATCAACAACTTTATTTTATTTTATTTTGGATTTTTTTCTTTTTAATAAACACAGCTAGAACTTGGCAGAGCTAACACATTAAATCATAGAGAATTACAATAAAACTATATATGCACAACCCAAAATTTCCCAAAAGGAAATTTTCATTTGAAAGCTAATGTTTAATGCTATCAATTCACAAATATACTAATTTAAATACCCAATCCCAGGAGTTATTTAAAACACACATTGCAAACATACAAATGATCTATTCTTTCCACTTGCCAACTCCCATTCATGTCAATGGGTATTATGTTTTGGTTTGGAGAGAATAGATTCTCCTTAGACTGAAAGTTAGCAGGTGTTTCTTTACAGTTAACTTTAGCAAAATTCATACTAAATAGTAATTAACAATGATCTTCTCTACTAGTCTACTAACAAGGAAACACCTTCAAAATCACATTTTATTAAAGTTTCTGTACTAAAATGTAGAAAAACTTAAATACACAAATATTGAAAAGGTAAAAATTCCTCAATTTTTTTATTCCTGGTACCACTACCACAATTTACAGGGCAATATACCTGATGTAATGAAAAGAAAAAAAGACAAAGCTACAACAGATAAAAGACCTCAGGAATGTACATCTAATTGACACTACATTGCATTCATCAATAGCTGCACTTTTTGCAAACTGTGGCTATGAAATTCCTGAACAAGAAGGGTTTCCTATTTAAGCTGCAGTAACTTTTCTGACTATGGATCATCGTTCCTTCTGTGGAAGATTTTTACAGTTCCTCTGATACATTTGGGATGACTGTCTCAAAGTAACCTTAAGTTTTCCTGAAAACTCCTTGCTCTCTCTCCTGCTAAGAACTGTAGCCCTTTTCTGATGAGTTTTTAGAACCTTCTGCTACCATAGCCACCACTTCCAACACCAGATCCATAACCACCACCATAAGGACTGCCTGAGATCCTTCCACCAAAACTGCCTCCTTTCATGGTTCCATAATTTAATTGCTGCTGCTCATTATAATTTCCAAAATCATTATACTTCCCATTGCCATCATAGTTACCACCACCAAAATTTCCTCCTTCATTGTAACAATCATATCCTCCACCACCACCACCATATCTACCACCTTGGTTTCCATATCTAGGTTCACCACCACTACCATAACTCCTTCTATGGACCATAGTTGCCACCATCGCCACCAAATTCATTATATCCACCATCTCCACCTCCATAACTACCTCTGCTGCTGCCACCACCACCACCACCACCACCTCACAGTTATGTCCATTAATAGTATGATATTTCTGAACAATTTTGTCAACTGCATCATGATCAACAAAAGTTACAAATGCAAATCCTCTGTCGATCTTCCATAATTTCTGTAGCTTTGATCTTGCCATTCTTTTCAAAGCAGTCTCCTAAATTATATTTTGTATCTTCTTTAATACCACTAACAAAAATTTTCTTCATGGTTAGATGTGCACCAGGTTTTACAGAATCCTCTCTAGAAACGTCTTTCTTTGGTTCTAATAGACATCCATCAACCTTATGTGGCCGACTACACATAGCTGCATGTACCTCTTCTACACAAGAATAAGTCACAAAGCCAAAGCCTCTGGAATATTTTGTTTGGGGATAACTCATCTGTGAGAGTGCCCTATTTTTCCAAGTGTTCTCTTAAACTATCATCCAAAGTTCCAAAGCTCAAGCCACCAATAAACAGTTTTCACAACTGCTCTGGTACCTTTGGATCATGACACCCCACCCTGCAGCGGCAACAGAGGCTGGAGTCAGACTGGGGACCAATCAACAACTGCAAAGTTGCAGGATACAAAATAAACCCACATAAATCATCATCATTTCTATATATTTCCAACACATCTCAGCAGCAAGAGTTAGAAAAAGAAATTCCATTTAAAATCACCACAGACAATATAAAATACTTAGGAATCTATCTGACAAGACAAACACAGGAATTGTATGAACACAACTACAAAACACTTTCCACACAATTAAAACTAGATATAAACAATTGGAAAAACATTAATTGCTCATGGGTAGGATGAGATAACATAATAAAAACGACAATCCTGTCCAAATTAATTTACTTATTCAGTGCCATACCCATTGAACTACCAAGAAATTGATTTACTGAATTAGAAAAAACAATAACTAAGTTCATTTGGAAGAACAAAAGATCAAGAATATCAAGGGAAATAATGAAAAAATGTGAAAGAGGTGGGCCTCGCAGTACCATATCTTAAACTGTACTATAAAGCAGTGGGCATCAAAACAATTTGGTACTGGTTAAGAGGGAGAAGGGAAGATCAGTGGAATAGACTTGAGATTAATAACCTGAGCAAGACAGTGTATGATAAATCCAAAGAGCCCAGCTTTGGGGACAAAAATCCACTATTTGACAAAAACTGCTGGGAAAATTGGAAAACAGTATATAGGAGAGATTAGGTTTAGATCAACATCTCACACCCTACACTAAGATAAATTTAGAATGGGTGAATTACTTGAACATAAAGAAGGAAACTATAAGTAAATTAGGTGAACATAGAATAGTTTACCTGTCTGATCTATGGGAAAGGAAAGATTTTTAAGATTAAGCAAGAGTTAGAAAATATCACAAAATGTAAAATAAATAATTTTGATTACATTAAATTAAAAAGGTTTTATACAAACAAAATTAGAAGGGAATTAACAAATTGGGGGGGAAATCATAAGAAAAACCTCTGACAAAGGTCTAATTACTCAAATTTATAAGGAGCCAAATCAATTATACAAAAAAGAAAGCCATTCCCCAATTGATAAATGGGCAAGGGACATTAATAGGCAATTTTTAGATAAAGAAATCAAAATTATCAATAAGCACATGAAAAACTGTTCTCAATCTCTTATAATTAGAGAAATGCAAATCAAAACAACTCTGAGGTTCCACCTCACACCTAGCACATTGGCTAACATGACAGCAAAGGAAAGTAATAAATGTTGAAGGGGATGTGGCAAAATTGGGACATTAATGCATTGCTGGTGGGGTTGTGAATTGATCTAACCATTCTGGAAGGCAATTCGGAACTATGCCCAAAGGGATTTAAAAGATTGTCTGCCCTTTGATCCAGCCATACCACTGCTGGGTTTATACCCCAAAGAGATCATAAGGAAAAAAACTTTTACAAAAATATTCATAGCTGGGCTCTTTGTGGTAGCAAAAAATTGGAAAATGAGGGGATGCCCTTCAACTGGGGAATGGTATCTGTTGGTGATGGAATACTATTGTGACCAAAGGAATAATGAACTAGAGGAATTCTATGTGAACTGGAACGACCTCCAGGAATTGATGCAGAGTGAAAGGAGCAGAACCAGGAGAACCTTATATACAGAGACTGATACACTGTGGAACAATCGAATGTTATGGACTTCTCTATTAGCAGCAATGCAATGATCCAGGACAATGCTGAGGGATTTATGAGAAAGAACGCTATTCACATCCAGAGAAAGAATTGTAGGAGTAGAAACACAGAAGAAAAACAACTGCTTGATCACATGGTTCAATGGGGATATGATTGGGGATCTAGACTCTAAACGATCACCCTACTGCAAATGTTAATAATACAGAAATAGGTCTGGATCAATGACATACATAAAACCCAGTGGAATTGCTCATTGGCTGGGGGTGGTGCAGGGTGTGATGGGGGGGTGGGGGAAAGGGTGTGGGAGGAGGGTAGGGAAAGAACATGATCCATGTAACCATGGAAAAATATTCTAAAGCAATTAATTAAATATAAAATTTCAATTTAAAAAATGATGAACAGGAAAACTACATTATATTTAAAGGTGCCATAAACAAGGAAACAATGTCATTATTAAATATATGCATTAAATGGTAGAACATTGAACTTTTAATTTTTTTTAATAACTCTTACCTTCCATCTTAGAATCAATACTATGTATTGGCTCCAAGGCAGAAGAGTGGTAAGGGCTAGGTAATGGGGGTTAAGTGACTTGCCCAGGGTCACACAGGTGGGAAGTGTCTGAGTCAAGATTCAAACCCAAGATCTCCCATCTTTAAGCCTGCCTCTCATCCACTGAACTGCCTAGCTATCTAAATTTTTTAAAGAATTTGAAAATAAGTCATTGATAATAACACTGTAATCATAGGAGACTTGAATATTTCTTTTTCTGAGCTGGATAAATTCAACAATTGCTCTCATATTGGAAAATAAGTTTTGAAGGACTTATGAATCCATAAGTTTTTAATACATTTTAATCAAATTATTTCTATAGATAAGGATCCTAAAAACCTTCTCAAAATCATATTCTAGGCTATAAACAAATCACATATAAATGATAAAAGCCAGAAATGGTAGCAAATATTTTACAAGCCATAACTCAATAAAAAGAATGGTAATCAATAAAGCTAACTTGATTTAAAAAAATAAAATTGCCAAAGAAAAAAAATATAAAAAAGATAAATTCACAGCAAGTAGTGAAAGAATAAAGGTAATTATTACAAACTATTATACACAATTATGTGCCAATTAAAATAGAATTTAAAAGAAATGAATAATTATCTAATATACTATAAACTAAAAAAAGAAAAAAGGAAAATTATATATCTTAATCTAATCTCATAAAGAGGAATCCAGCAAGCTAATGTAGATGAGGGTCAGTTGGACCTACAATTGAATTGTTTTTTTTTTTAAACAATATTTTATTTGATCATTTCCAAACATTATTCATTAGAGACAAATATCGTTTTCTTTTCCTCCCCCCCCCCCCACCTCTCCCATAGCCGATGCGTGATTCCACTGGGTATCACATGTGTTCTTGATTCAAACCCATTTCCATGTTGTTGGTCTTTGCGTTAGAGTGTTCATTTAGAGTCTCTCCTCAAACATGTCCCCTCAACCCCTGTAGTCAAGCAGTTGCTTTTCCTCGGTGTTTTTACTCCCACAGTTTGTCCTCTGCTTGTGGATAGTGCTTTTCTCCTAGATCCCTGCAGATTGTTCAGGGACATTGCATTGCCACTAATGGAGAAGTCGGTTACATTCGATTGTACCACAGTGTATCAGTCTCTGTGTACAATGTTTTCCTGGTTCTGCTCCTCTCACTCTGCATCACTTCCTGGAGGTTGTTCCAGTCTCCATGGAATTCCTCCACTTTATTATTCCTTTTAGCACAATAGTATTCCATCACCAACATATACCACAATTTGTTCAGCCATTCTCCAATTGAAAGGCATCCCCTCATTTTCCAATTTTTGGCCACCACAAAGAGCGCAGCTATGAATATTCTTGTACAAGTCTTTTTCCTTATTATCTCTTTGGGGGTACAAACTATGTGCTATGGCTGGATCAAAGGGCAGACAGTCTTTTATCACCCTTTGGGCATAGTCTACAATTGAATTCTATGAAATATTGATGCTAAAAAAAATTGTTCTTCATAATAAAGAAGGCTGTTACCTCAAACAGGAAACCAAACTGGTAATAAAAAGCTTTTCAATGTAATTTTAACAAAAATTACTACAACATGTCCAAAAAAACATTACTTATGACCAAGTTTAATTTATAACTGTAATGTAAAAACAGTTCAGCATTGGAGGAAGCATTATTTATAATCATATAAATAATAAAAACAATAGAAAACATCAGGATTACATCAATAAATTCAGGGGAAATCTTTAGCAAAATACAGTCCACATTTATGTTAAAAACCCTAGAAAAGTTAGGTGAGAACAGGTCCATCTTTAATCAAAAAGACCTAAAAAAAAGACCTAAAACTTAGGTAATGTTATTTGTAATAAAGAAACAATGGAAACTTTTCCAATAAATATAAGGATGTGATATAGATACTGCCTCTTCACACTATTATTTTACATAGTACTAGAAACACTTGCTTTAGTGCTGTGGGGTGGGCCAGCCTCCCACAGGGGATGGGGTCTTGGAGGTGGGATGGTGTCGGCGAAATGATGGATGGGACGCAGCTTTCGCATTCAACCCACAGCACAGGTTTCACAGGATAAACTGCTCTGCCTTGGCTGAGGCCTGGCTTTATTTTATACCCTCATGATCACACATCAACTTGGCACACAGTTTCATTCCCAACATACATGTTTCCATGGAACCTAATAACAGACAGGAAGCCTAGGGAGATAGTCAACAAAACACTGTTGCTAAGGGCAGGATCAGTGGGTAGAATCAACATGACCCAGATATAGGTTAGGGAATTCAGAGCACAGATTTGCTAGAAGTTTTTATGCCTAAAAAAGAGGGTCCTATCTAAGTGGGTTTATAAGAATCCTTAGGTTTAATTTTGTAAGTGGGCTCTCCTGGCAATATCCTGGGGGGACAGAGTGGGACATCTGTATTAGCCCTGCAAGCATGTTGCTCTCATGTATTTTTGGGGGGCTATGTAAGAATAATAATCATAGCAATTCCAATAATAAGGGAGTGTTAATAAAGAAAGTCACTTTGAGGGATTTCAATAGGTGTTTCCATCCTTCCTGGAGGCTGCTTTGCAGTCCCCGGTTTCCATGTGGACCATGTCAAACAGCGTGATCTTTGATAACTCCCGGCACTTTAGCAATAGGCAATAGAAATAAACTGAGGGTGTACATATTAAGAAGAAAAAGAAGTATTCTTCTTTGCAAAGTATACAATGGTATACTTGGAAAATATAGAGATCCATCAATCAGCAAATCAGCAAACATTAAGCATCACTATGTGGTAATGTGTTAAATTCATGTTATTATCAATATAAAGCATCATATATAAAGTGCTGCATAACAAAACTTATTCTATTTAATCTAGTCTAGAACCTTCATTTTAAACAAGAGAAAATTGGGGCCAGGGAAACTAAGTGTCTTACTCAAACCACACTAGTGATTGAGCCAGAATTTAATCAATGTTCATCCCATTGAACCATATTGAAGAAAAAATATTGATGCTCCATTCTGCACTTTAGGCATAAGATTAATACTATTGGATTTTCAAAGCATTTCTGGTTTAGAAATATGTCCAAATTGACATAGTTTCCCTCAATTTTCCAGGCATGTTCTCCTAACCCCAAGACAATTTAAGATAATAGAAAAATCTTTAGCAAGGAAAGCCATCAAAATACAATTTGGGCTTAACATTGCAGAGCAATAATTACTATTTAATTCTCTCCTTAACTATTCCCCTCAGGAAGCCTCATTGGGTCTCATCTTTGTGACCAGTATTCAAATCTTTTTTGAAAAGTAAAAGGGGGAACTTCCTCCACAGGTCAATCTCAGATACTTTTGTAATTGGGGCTATCTAAAAGGCACAGTGGATAGAGTACCAGAACTAGAGTCAGAAAGACTCTTCTCTTCCTGAGTTCAAATGTGGCCTCAGATATTTACTAGCTGTGTGACTCTAGGCAAGTCATTTAACCCAATTTGCCTCAGTTTCTTCATCTGTAAAATGAGTTAGGGAATGAAATGGCAAACTACTCCAGTATCTTTGCCAAGAAAACCCCAAATGGGATAATGAAGAGTCCAGTACAACTGAAAACAACTGAACCACAATAACAACAAAAGAAATGAGTAAAACCAAATAGGTAAAATTTTCTCTAGCATTTCTTTAGCAATTGAGTTTAAGAACCTTGTCCAGGGTCACATAGCTAGAAGGTGTCTGAGGCTAGATTTTAACCCAGGAAACCCAGTCTCCAGACCTGGCTCTCTTTTCACGGAACCACTTAGCAGTCCCATATCATACATTTCTGAACAGATCCCTTCACTGCTGCCTGCATATCAAGTCACCCCCTTATAACAAAGAATTTTTCAAAGAAAGGGAAAAAACCCAATTAATCAAAAAACAACTACTGTATCAAATGAGTTTGACAACATATGCAATATTCTGCCCATAATAAATTCTCACTTCTGCAATCAGGGGATAAGGTGTATTTGTTAGATTCTTTTCCAGGCTAAGCTTAATAATCATTTTAATTACACAGTGTTTGGCTTCATTTTTTATTGTTCTTTCCATTTCAGTTGTGTACATTGTTTTCTTGGTTCTCTTTACTTCATACTGTATCACTCCAAAAATCTTCCCATATATTATTGAATTCTTAATATTCATTGTTTCTAACAACCTAACAGAATCCCATTACATTTATATAACACAATTTGTTTGGCCATTCTTCAATATTTTGAAAGGAATCTGGATAAAAGCAAGGGGGGCAGGTGTTTACTATAGCAAGAAAAGTTTCCTAACCATCCAACCACACATGTGTGACAAATTCCTTAGCTACCTACTCTAGACAGCTAGGTGATGTTGGAGATAAAGTCAGAAAGACCTGAGCCCCAATTGCCTAGCCCTTACCACTCTTCTGCCTTGGAACCAATACACAGTATTGATTGGGAGGTAAGAGTTTAAAAAAGAAAGAAAAGTTGGTTTTTTTGTTTTGTTTTGTTTTTATCTTGGGACCAATTATATCATCTTTATTCCATATATGGTAAAAAGCCAAGGTCATTCTATAGCTTCAAACTAAGATATCACAAATTTCTAATCTTAGGACTATCTGGACACAGGATGCTGAAGACAACACACAACTTCCCTTGGCATTGCCAAGGCATTTTCAGAGGATTTTCTTTGTTATATGATTACTGATTCTCATACTCAAATTGTTACATCAACAATAGGACTTTTACTTACTTCTAAATCTATGGTAACAATTTATCATTATAATACTGGGCATCTAATCTGATTACATACAGAGAATATACAGTTATACAGAGGCATAAAACTGTGAATATTAACTGGTTAGAGTTGCTTAATTTGACCCACCTCCAGAGACCCAGGTCAAAGAATGAACCGATACAATCTAAATGCATAAAGAGTGGTTTTCTAGGAGGAGCAATTCCAGAGGGGGCAGGCATTCCCCTATTGAGACATAAAGACTTCAAAGGAAATTGAGAAACAGTTTACACAAATGTTAACTGTATCAAAGCAACATGGTACAACATGACAAATGTAGAGGTGATGGCCACTTTAAAAACTGTAGCAGATGAAGATGGAACAAGAGTTTCTGAGGATAAAGGTAATGTCAATAATGGTGGCTGTTCGCCTAAGTCCTCTGCTAGAGGTTGTTGAAGGACATTCGTCAGGGCCCCAGGATTTTAGCAAAGATTTGCTAGTAAGATCAATGAGGCCACAGTCTGTAAATGAGAATGGCTTTGAAGGTTCTTGGTAATTCTGATATACTGTTATCAAATACTAAAAAAATAAGACTTAAAATAGGAATAGCCTAGATAGGAATAGCCTGAAAAATCCTGAATAGCTGGGAGGATAATTAGAGGTTAGGTCATAACTTGGGTCTAATAAAATGGGGACATCATTTGGATATTCATACTCATGGAACTTATTGTCTACAGATTTGTAAATTATCATGATAGGGGATAATGAATCATTCCAAGTTTCTTAGGAAAAGCAGGACTGATTAATGAGGGCACAAGCCCTGCTTTGTGCAGCAGTAAAGAAGGCAAGAAAATGGTATTACAGTTTTGACATAAGAACAATGGATCCAAGAGTTTTTTCCTTCAGACTTAAATAAGGTAGGAATTGTTCACAGTATTGGAACTAATCTTTTCCAATATGGCTGTGTACCTCCAGTTCAATGAAACTGTTTTGTGTAGACTTCATAGAGTTTGAAAATCCAGTCAGAAAAAAAAAAATCAAGAGATCCAAACTGTGCATTAATGCCTGTTTTGTTTAGCTCTTTTAGTTGTCTCTACATGGATCTGATATAAGAAGAAATAGGATGGGACAGCTAGGTGGCTAAGTAAATTGAGAGCGAGGTCCAGAGATGGAAGGTCCTGGGTTCAAATCTGGATTCAGACACTTCTTAGCTTTGTAACCCTGTGTGAGTTACTTTATCTCCATTGCCTGGACCTCACCAATTTTCTGCCTTGGAACCAATGCACAGTAAGGGTTTAAAAAAGAAAAAAGAAAAAGGGAGGTTTCCTCTCAGTAGTGAGGTATACACTAAGAAAATGGCTTAGCACAGAAAGAAGGATGACCAAACAATATTTCATAAGGTGAGACATATAATTCCCCCTTCATCTCAACTGCAAGTAGAAGAGAGCTAAAAACATAATAAAAGTTCATTTGCGGTGGATTTTAGCCTAAAGTGTCCCTTTCATGGTTGTAAGTCCCCTGTTTATCCTCTCAACTTGTAAACAGAACTTGGTATACAGATATAGTGAAATAGAAAGCAAAGGTAATCTGATCATCTTCATTAATTAATATCAAATCTCTTTGCATTTGTGTAGCCTATCTCTAATGTCAACAAATTTATCATTATGGAAACCGTTCATGATGTTTAACAGTTTAAAACCCTTTAAATGTTGTAGTTATAAATTTTATATTTCAATTAATTTTTCCTATTTACCATCTTATCTAAACTTGTTTAAACTTTCAGACATAGAGACTTGAGTTTTTATCCATCAGATTCTCCCATTCAAACCACATGAAAAATTATGTCACCATTATAACATTTCAATTCAACCCTTTCCTGTGGTAGGATCAAAATATACTTTCCCTTATAATTTTGTTCATTTATCGAGTATAAGAAGGAATTTTAATTAAGCAGCTCCTCATTTATATTAATTTGAGTGTCTTTAGTTTGATATTTATAACTGTGTAAGAATAAAGTTGTAGACAAGAGTCTTTGTATGTAACTAGATTAAGAATATAGACCAAGGATAACATCTGAGTTGTAATTTATAGTGCGTGTATTATAGTAATTTTAAGTGTGTGTGTGTTATAGTAATCATAAGTTACTATATTCATCCTGTTCCTGTGTGTGAATCCATTTTATAATGTATTTTATACCAAACCAATTTATATAAGAAGTTGTAGAAACCAGAAGGTCATCTAAAGGTCATGAAGTAGCTGCACTCTTTGCGGTGGCAAAAAATTGGAAAATGAGGATTGGGGAATTGCTGAATTGGGGAATGGCTGAACAAATTGTGGTTTATGTTGGTGGTGGAATACTATTGTGCTCAAAGGAACAATAAAGTGGAGGAATTCCATGTGAACTGGAATGACCTCCAGGAATTGATGCAGAACGAAAGGAGCAGAACCAGAAGAACATTGTACACAAAGACTGATACACTGTGGTATAATCGAATGTAATGGACTTCTCCATTAGTGGCAATGCAGTGATCATGAACAACTTGGAGGAATCCATGAGAAAAAACATCCACATTTAGAGGAAAAACTGTGAGAGCAGAAACACAGAAGAAAAACAACTGCTTGATTACATGGGTCGAGGGGATATGATTGGGGATGTACACTCTAAATGAACATCCTAATGCAAACACCAACAACATGGAAATGGGTTCTGATCAAAGACACATGTAATACCCAATGAAATTGTGTGATGGCTGCAGGAAGGGTGGGGGGGGGGGAAGGGAAATAATGTGATTCTTGTAACCAAGGAATAATGTTCTAAATTGACTAAATAAATTAATTAAAAAAAATAAAAGTCATGAATACCAGGAGGGCCCAAAATGGTCTCTTGAAGACCTTTTGCAGGGGGCAGGGTGAGATGGTTGGGGACAGATCTGAAACTATAAAATTGTGTGTGTTTTGCAATTCAGAAACTCAGATTCAGCTGAGTAATCTGCAGACCTTCTATGATTTCTCTATCACAATAAAGCCAGATTTTTGCCCGTTAGCATATTCCAGCATCTTAATTTTACATGGGATAAAGGGTTTTTAAATAAGAGTACTTTTAACAGAGTCTTCAAGATCATAGTAATATCTTTACCCCTGTGAAGTCTGATAAAAAAAAAAACATATCTTTAGGCAACTTCCCAATTCTGAATTATGATTTCCATATCCAGAACTTGAAAATTTTCTAAGCTTCAAATTCTAGACATTAAGAGCACAATTCAGAATTAAGATTTGTTACTTCCAAAAGTAATCCAAATATACCAACCAGTTTATAATTATCAACCTTTAACATATATACTGATTATTTTGAAATAGGAATAATTTAGAAATGGCCAATGGACAAATTATCATATGCTTATTTTACAATTATTTTAATATCTGTCTTTTATCTCAGTCCCATTTCAATATGGCCAACATGATGATAGGGTAAAGAAAGTGAAGGACACGCAAGTGAAAATGCTGGAATACTGCTATCGATAAAGCCTGGTATATCTCTATTATAATTCTTAAGTGTAGTCTCTAGAGATTCTATTGTTTGACTACATCCAATTTTTAACTAATTAGCTAGCTTACTTAAAAACAATATTTTCAGAAAAGTCTTTAAATCAAATCACTGAAGAGACAGACATTCACAGACATGAAGGCAGAGCAATTTGAACAATTCTAACCCTAAACATACACCTACAGACTAGTCAAGAAGGGATTTATAAATTTGCCTATGCCTGCACAAATTATTAGCCCTCTATAACACACACACAGACACACATTCAATAAATAAATCTAGGAACTTTTGTCACAAGCTTATGGAATAAAAAGAAATATCCCTATTCACATAGACTGGTCATAGACTGACCTTGAAATGGTTACAGATTGACTCTTGAAATAGTCACAAATTGACTTTTTGAAATGGACACAAACAATCCTTGAAATGTTCACAAATGACCCTTGAAATCCTAACTAAAAGATGATACTTTAGAGTTTTTAATGTTAGCTCAGAAACAGCAACGAGGAGAACTTGACTGGGTTGGAGTTCCAGAACAAAGTTGCTCCAGGCCCCCGATTATCCCTAGGAGATTCATTTTTTGTTTGTTTTGTTTTGTTTTTAAACCCCTTATCTTCTGTCTTGGAATCAATACTGTGTATTGGTTCCAAGGCAGAACAGTGGTAAGGGCTAGGCAATGGGGGTTAAGTGACTTACTCAGGGTCACACAGCTGGGAAGTGTCTGAGGCCAGATTTGAACCCTAGGAGATTCATTTGGAGGGGCACAAGTGCTAGGAGTTTGAACTTCAGGTCCATGTAGGTCATCAATTGTTGGAACTAAATACTGGGGCAGCAATTTCTGAGCTTGAACTGACATTTTATCGTAAAAACTGTAAATTACAAAATATTAGAGTCTAACTCCACCACCACCCCTCAGCCAAAGGTGCTGATTTGAATCACCCAAGCTTTTATAGTCTTACTCAAACTTCCCCAGAAAAGGTGGAGTCAGCTGAATGATTCTTCCAAGGACTTGAAGGTGGGTGGAAACCATAGTTTTCATCTTCTAAAAGCTTTCCTTCTTCAAGAAAGTACAGTTTTTCTTGTCTTGGGGCCAATTACGTCATCTCATCATCAGTTGCATATATGGTAAAAAGCCAGGGGTACTCTATAGCTTCAAAGCCAACTGAGATGTCATAAATTTCCAGTCTTTGAGCACCTGGACACATTCCAGGTTGCTGAAGGCATGCAACTTCCCTTGGCAAAGATATCTTACTAGGGAATTTCAGTGGATTTTCTTTGTTATTTTACTCACAGTATAATTATTTATTTATTTATTACTGATTCTCATACATAATTATACAATCAACAACTGGGATTTTTACTTACTATTAAATCTATGGTTATAATTCATCATTATAATAGTGGGTATCTAATAGAATTATGTTCACAGAATATTCAGCTATACTGAGCCATTATAAAATAGTGATAAACCCAGATTAAAGTCACCTAGCTTATCTTGTATATCTTTTAAAACAAAGTCTCTTTTGTCCTACCACAGAGTCCAAGTCATATCAGGGCCGAGATTATCCTTCAAATAATAATAATTCACAAAAAGTTCTACTCTAATACCTCACTCATGGTGACATGGAGAAGACTCTGGGTTCCTGAAGAATGAAAGTATAGGCAAGTTCTACCAGGCTAGAAAAGCTTGGAGTATACTCCAAAACTACATTGGTAAATATTTAACAACCAAGTTTCTTGGGAAACTATTCATGACAAGTTTAATTTGCATTATTTTCTCCATCACTTTGTTAAGTCTAGACAATTAACTGAATAATAAATCAAGCACTGATTTGCTGTATTTGCTTATTTCTGATGTGAAATACATTGAAAATTTAACAATCAGCTCTCAGGAGCTGGCTCCTAAAAATTGACTCCAGAATGCTCCTATTATAGTCCCTGAAAAAGACCAATTTTGTTTTCCAAGGACCAGTTAGACATAGAGAGGTTCTGTGACAAGGAAATCACTTTTAAAAGACTGATATATATTAATTTAAGGTGGCCAAGGAATTCAGCTATGTAATTCCTAAATGAAAACTCAAGTCAGCCGTCAACCTTTTATGGAGTTTTAATTACAAACAGGAGGAAGAAAGGAATTAGAGATAGAGAGATAGAGGTAGAGAGAAAGGGGAGAGAAGGGAATAGGGCTTAAATACCCCTTCAGTTTAGCCTGGGCCAAAAGGCCCAAGCCCTTAGATAGCTGGGGCAAAGAAAGGAGATCAGTCCCTATTACTCACGTGACCAAAATGGAGAAACAGTCTCAGAGGCCCCCACCTTCAGCTTCCTTCAGAGCAAGCTTCTCAGAGCACCCTGCAACCACTCCGACAAACTCCTAAAAAAAACCCCCACCTTGTCTTCAGACCCCCCTATCC
The DNA here is from genome assembly GCF_027887165.1 of Monodelphis domestica. Taxonomy (NCBI): domain Eukaryota; kingdom Metazoa; phylum Chordata; class Mammalia; order Didelphimorphia; family Didelphidae; genus Monodelphis; species Monodelphis domestica. The sequence goes on along the minus strand of NC_077227.1, from coordinate 517,013,947 downwards.
TTAAGGAAACCATCCAAGTTCCCTCCCCTCAGTTCTCACATCTACCAATCACCTGTCCATCAATTTCCCTGTGCCAATGGAGGCTCTAGCTTAACCCAGGACTGCCCAGAGGTCTCTGGCTTTGTACATGTCTGTTGTGTAGCATCCCAAGCATATTCACATCTATGAAATATAGATGACTGTATTATTACTGTGTCTCCAAGCATGAGGCTTTACCAATAAGGTTTGTGAAGGTAACCTTGACCTGATCACGAGACCTATTGCCCAACACAAGTCCATTAACATGTTCGGAGACTTGCCCGGGAAAGTGCGGTTATGTCCTACACGCCCAAAAGGTGTTCCCTCCACTGTACCACCCAATCATGATTGTCTAAGATATGTGATGTAATTGTTACATGATTAGAGGCATCCCTCTGCCTTCTCATCAATAAAAGCAAGGCAACCCCTGGAATTTTCTCTTTTTAGGAAGATTCTTTACCTAGATAGGATTACCGTTTCTCTCTCTCTTGGAGAGACTTGGAGGAGAACTCCAAGTCCTTTCCTTCCCCGAGGCTGTGACCATCTCGGCCTGCATTCTCTATCTTAATCTCCTCAACCACCTTGTATTCCATTATCCTCATTTTCCGCCTTAAGGAAAATCATAGGGGTTGCCTGCCCTATCCAACCACTGATTTGTCGGTGTCTTTCATTTCCACCCTGGTTCTCGGTTCCTACCTCTCCTCGGGTCCCATCACAAAGGTGAGCCCCTTCCCTTGTGGGACCCTGCTGGTCAGGGAAGTCCATTAAGGAAAACCCCACATGTTGAAGGTCATATTTTCAAATAATTAAATCTTTGATCCTTTGCTACAGCCCTTCCTAAATCCTGTTAACCTGAGTAGGGTAGAGATTGGAATAATTAAATTTTGATCTATGCTGCAGCCCTTCCTCAATCCTGTTAGGACTGAGTAGGGTGGAGATTGATTCCAAGTATCTCCATTGTATCAATTCCAAAATCAATCATGACTCAAAGAAATTCCTGTTCTATGCTTAAGCATAGGTCAAAGTCCTTTCCATTGTTCAGCAAAAGGTTTCTGTCCTAAAGTAATCTTAAGAAGGGAGGAGGGGGAAACTCCCATGCCAATGGGGTTCACATTCCAATAGCCAAGACCCACTATCAATAGGAAATTTTTCAAGTATGAAATTTCCCAATGGTGAAATTTCCAACATTTATATGTCTAAGAAATTTTGAGGTTTACAATTCATCAGTATCAAGCAGACCACTTGGTAGTGGATTCTTTGGCTACCACAACCCATGAAACAGATCAATGCAAAATGGTCCTTAGTTCTCCGTGGTCTTCTACTGCTTCTGCAGTGTCTTTGACAGTATTTGTGAAAGAAAAGGCTGATTCATATGCTATGAATCACAGTTTTCTGTCTATCTATAATTTTAACTTGGCCCTTGGTACTCTACTTGTGAAATTTCTGTCCACTGGTCATCAAATGGGCATAATGTTGAGATAGCTCAGGACTCTTTTCCCAAGAACCCTAGGAATAGTACTGTATATCACACAACCCATAAGCTCTGTTTCTGTCTGTCCCTCATAACCACCATGGAGGGGAACAAACCTGCTAGAAAAGGGGTCTCCATCTATATCACTATCAATACCAACTACTTACTAACTGCTATTACTGTCTAGGTAAGCCCAAGAACCACAGGAATAGCAGCTCTTCCCAGACCATCAGCCATGCTTCAGCCCAGTCCTTTAAGTTCTTGTATAGGGGAGTCATAATTATGGAGGTAAGATCTGGCAACCATTTCTATAGGTACTTCACTCCCTGCCTATTCATTAGCCACAGTTCCTAAAAATCCAGAAAAGATCTACCAAAGACCTTGATGCTGTCAGATGACTCAACATCAAAAACAGATATGGCTTTATAAATGGAAATGACATTAAAGAATATGCACTACCATCTACTTTGCATTGCACCCTAAAGACCCCTGGGTCTTACCTTACCATCTGACTTGCAATTGAAACATATATATATATATATATATGTATATATATATATATATTGCTTCCCCCTATAAGAACATGAATGGGACAGTTAGGTGGTACAGTGGATAGAGTGCCAAGCTTGGAGTCAGAAAGACTCATATTCCTGAGTTCAAATCTGGCCTCAGACACATACTAGCTAAGTGACCTTGGATAAGTCACTTAACACTATTTGCCCATTTCCTCTTCTATAAAATGATTTAGAGAAGAAAATGGTAAACCACTCCAGTATCTTTGCCCATAAAACCCTAAGTCGGTTCACTAAGAGTCAGACAAGATTGAAATGACTATACAACAAAATTAGGATGTGAGTTCCTTGAGATCAGAGAGTGCCTTGTTGTTCCATCTATATTTCCAGGGTTTATGGTATGGTGCTTTGAAAGTAATAAACATTTAATACATGCTTTATTAATTCACATTACATTTGGCTCATGTAAAAATTGGATCATATAAACACTGACATGCTCAATATATAAACTAAACCAAGAGAAAGAAAAGTTCCAGCAAAATGAAAGAGTGGCTCATAGATACTCCTTGGAGAGACAAAGAAAGGATGATAGGATGGATGTCTGCTTAGAGCAGGGGTCCCCAAACTTTTTACACAAGGGGCCAGTTCACTGTCCCTTAGACCAATGGAGGGCCAGACTATTAAAAAAAAACAAAAAACTATGAACAAATCTGTATAGCGCTGTCTGGGATAGCAGAGGCTGCAGTGCTGCCTGTGATGGGCCTGTCACACCTTGCACAGGTCCATCACCACCACCACCACTATACTGGGCAGCAGTATACACAGTGCAGAATCCCCTCCCCCAGATTGCCACTCACCATGCTGACATCTTCCATTGTGCAGCCACATAATCCTTTGCCTGGAGCCTCCTTCTTACTCTCAGAACAAGGTGCCATGCAAAGGATTATGTCACTGGAAGCAGTACTGTATGTGAGCAATGCCACCATAGACAATACTCCAGGAGCACAGAGTGTGGAGCTCCTCTCACTGACCACCAATGAAAGAGGTGCCCCTTTCAGAAGTGCTGTGGTGGCCAGATAAATGGCCTCAGGGGGCCGCATGTGACCTGTGGGCTGTAGTTTTGGGACCCCTGGCTTAGAGTATAGGGAAATCCCCCATTATATAGTGTAGCTACCTGCAGCTACAAATTAATATTTTCATGGGTGGACATCTGAGAAGGAGAATGGAAACTGAGGGAAAATGGGTGAAGGGGGGGGGGAGACAGAGACAGAGACAGAGACAGAGAGAGAGAGACATAGAGAGAGAGACAGAGAGAGAGAGACATAGAGAGAGACAGAGAGAGAAACACAGAGAGAGAGAGAGAGAGAGAGAGAGAGAGAGAGAGAGAGAGAGAGAGAGAGAGAGACAAAGAAATAAAGACTCGGAGACAAGAAGTTAAAAAACAAGGGCTCCATCATGCTTGCTCCTCTGATGGTATTGAGAGAGAGGGTGCTGCACATGTTCCCAAACTTTTATTGAAGAATCCAGGAATGTGGAGTGGGAGGTAGTTAATGAACATGTGACATGGCATAGAATTTAACATTGGCTCAATTGATAACCATGTAATCATAGAGGAGGAGGTTAACCAAGCATGTGACTTGGTATAGAATGTGGTCTAACAAGGAGGTAGCTAGTACCCTGTGGCTGCTAACATCCTGCCCAGGAATTCTTTTGACCTTTGGACTGCAAATCTGGAAATACAATAATCAAGAAGTAACATGACCATGAGTCTGGTATATGAACATTTGGGTTACAATATCAATATCAATAATACTTTCAGGATGATACTTTCAAGATGGGATGCCACACATAAGATTATGAATTTAGAACTATAAGGGATTTCAAAGGCCATCTAATCCAACTTCTGTATTTTACAGAGGGACTTGGTGAAGTGGGTTTTAGCATATGCCCCCAAAGTAATAAGAAACAGTTTTGTGAGAAATTTGGTTATCTCTTATTGCAAAGTTTATGATAAATATTTGCAAAAAGACCACCAAATGCACTTTAAGCTCCAACATGGACATCAGAGGATGAAGAAATAGAGAAATTTTATAATGAATTGGATAAGACTCTCTAACTTAAATTAGTATATACCTTCATTCTCAATGGCTTCATTGCAAAGGATAGAATAAATGACTATGGAAAGAACTAAATCAGAAAGCATGAGTTAGGAGGAAAGAATGAGAGAGGTTAAAGATTTGTAAGCTATTCAAAATCGTCATGCTTCTATATTATGGGTACTTTCTTTAAGATGGAATTGCCAAGGAGGCTGTATAATAGAGTATAGAAGTATATTTAATCAAAATAAATAGAATTTCTATAGCACTTCAAGGTTTGTAAAACACTTTCATTATGTTATCTCATTTGATCCTTATAACTCTGTGAAACTGGTGTTACTTTTATCCCCATCTTACAGATGAGGAAACTGAAGCCAAGGATAAATGACTTGAAGGGTAAGTTAAATGACAGGTTTACCCCCTAGTGAACCTCCAAGGCAGGATTTAAAGTCTAATTTTACTGAAGTCCAGCATTCTATCTATTTGTACCATCTATTTTTTCCACATTATTATTATTTATTTAGAATATTTTTCCATGGTTACATGATTCATGTTCTCTCCCTCACCCCCCCACCCAGAATTGACAAGCAATTCCACTGGTTTATACCTGTCTTATTACTCAAAACCTATTTCCATATTTTTCATATTTGTAATAGAGCAATCTTTTTAAAACCACAATCCCAAATCATATACCCATATAATCAAGTGATAAATCATGTGTTTTCTTCAGCATTTCTATTCCTACAGTTCTTTCTCTGAATGTGGATAGCATTATTTCTCATAAGTCCCTTAGGATTGTCCTGGATCATTGCATTACTACTAGTAACAAAGTCTATCACATTTTATTATTCCACAGTGTTTAAATTTCTGTTCTCCTGGATCTGCTCATTTCACTCTGAATCAGTTCATGAAAGTCTTTCCAGGTCATAAAGAAATTAAGCAGTTCATCATTCCTTATAGCACAACAGTATTCCATCACCATCATATACCACAATTTGTTCAGCCATTCCCCAATCGATGGACACCCCTTCATTTTTCAATTTTTTGCCCACCACAAAAAGGACAGCTATAAATATTTTTGAACAAACATTTTTTTATCTCTTTGGGGTACAAACCCAACAGTGGTATGGCTGGATCAAAGGGCATGTATTCTTTTTTAAAATTTTTATTTAATTAGTTAATTTAGAATATTTTTCAATGGTTACAAGATTCATGTTCTTTCCCTCTTCTCCCCCAACCCCCTATTAAAGCTGATGCACAATTCCATTGGGTTTTACATGTGTCATTGATCAAGACCTATTTCCCTATTATTGATATTTATACCAGGGTGATCATTCAGAGTCTACATCCCCAATCATATCCCCATCGACCCATGTGATCAAGCAGTTGTTTTTCTTCTGTGTTTCTACTCCCACAGTTCTTCCTCTGAATATGGATAATGTTCTTTTTCATAAGTCCTTCAGAATTGTCCTGGATTATTGCATTGCTGCTGGTTGAGAAGTCCATTACGTTATGTTGTACCACAGTGTCTCAGTCTCTGTGTACAATGTTCTCTTGGTTCTGCTCCTTTCACTCTGTATCACTTCCTGGAGGTTGTTCCAGTCTCCATGGAATTCCTCCACTTTATTATTCCTTTGAGCACAATAGTATTCCATCACCAACAGATACCACAATGTGTTCAGCCATTCCCCAATAGAAGGGCATTCCCTCATTTTCTAATTTTTTGCACCACAATGAGCGCAGCTATGAATATTCTTGTACAAGTCTTTTTCCTTATTATCTCTTTGGGGGTAGAAACACAGCAGTGCTATGGCTGGATCAAAGGGCAGACAGTCTTTTAGCACCCTCTGGGCATAGTTCCATCCAGAATGGTTGAATCAATTCACAACTCCACCAGCAATGCATTAATGTCCCAATTTTGCTACATCCCCTCCAACATGTATTTCTTTCCTTTGCTGTCATGTTAGCCAATCTGCTAGGTGTGAGGTGGTACCTCAGAGTTGTTTTGATTTACATCTCTCTGATTATAAGAGATTTAGAACACTTTTTCATGTACTTATTAATAGTTTTGATTTCTTTATCTGAAAATTGCCTACTCATGTCCCTTGCCCATTTATCAATTGAAAGGACATGAATTCTTTTAAAGCCCTTTGGGCATAATTCCAAATTGCCTTCCAGAATGGTTGGATCAATTCACAACTCCACTCTATTGCACCATTTAAATGCCTCTTAAGAGCAAAGAACTACTTATTTGATGCCAGTTTGTTGCAGCATGAGCTTATGTTTGCTATGTGGTACAAAGTGGGGGGTGTTGTCCTACCGATTAAATTAGTGACCTCTCTATTTTACTTCTGGAATCCTCAGGTCAGAGCTGGCAGTGTTCAAACTTCCATAAGGCTGCAGCTGCCTCAGTCTGGGAGTCATACCAAGAACACTAAAGCATGCGTCAAGGAAAATGAGCTTGCAGCAGATTTCATCAGGATCCTGAGCTTGGCAGCAGCATGAGGGCTGATATCAGACACTTCAGTGGAAACTTCTGTGACTAGCAGTGGAATCTTCATACTCCAGATTTCAACTGCTGATCAGTCAGGAAGTAGCTGTTGCTATGAATTGAGGTGGTAGTGAAGAAGGAAGGAATAGCCATCCCTGACAAAAGAAGATTGTTCCCTTTTTGCTCTTTCTGACTTTGATCTTGGGAGTGTGCCACATAGCCTTCTTCTACAAATGGTCTCTGCGTCTCTAACCTTGGTCAAAATGAGGTTGACAACTCATACCTTACCGAGAGTAATTGCCACTGCTGAGGAATAGAGATTCTAGACCTTTTCTGGAGTGGCTATGGAGTTTAATGTCATTTCAATTCCATTCAGTAAATGTACTTTAAATTAAAATGGAAATATGTAACCCTTTAGGTCACGTGAAATTAAGTAGGATGTAAGCATTTTAATAGGATGGGGACTGAGCCATTTTTTAAATAAAATTATGAAATGTTATGATGATCTTTGTATTTTCATAAATGACATAAGCTAGAACCTGGGCCAAGACTGTGGGAGGCTGGGATCTACAGGAAAATCCAGGCCAAGCTGTTCCTGCTACTACAGAGACTGAGAGACAATAATTGATCTGGAAGGCCAAGAGACTCAGGAGTCCACGCAGGTAGTCCATATCTAGACACGTGTTAGAAGAACCAAAGGGCACATGGAAACTGAGCTCAAGCTCAGAACACCACCTGGTGTTTTATATAGAGATATAGTTATTCCTGCCCACCCACTTACTTTTCCACTAGTGCCCACATAAAGAGGAAAATACCTGGACCCTTATGCATATTTCATGAATGACAGTTCTGAAACAAAACTCTGCCCAGTGTTCAGAGAAACTAGACCCAGCAAAACAGTGCAAATTCAGGCAGCAGTTCCCAGTTCTAAACTTAGCAGATTGTGCTCTGTTGACAGAACACAGTCTACATTAGGTCCCTATAGGTGTTTCTCTCCCATTCTTTTTGTACAACAAATTAGGATTGTCTTTGAAAAGGATAACTAAATGCTCTCTAATAATCTTTTGAACCGCTATCTAACTTGTCTTTATTAAAGAAGTAACAGATGTTTACAAGGCCAGAAAGACTGAAATAGAAAGAGCTATACTAAAACAAAGAACATTTCTCTATCAATCTCTACCGTGGATATTCTGTGGTTTGAAAAATCCATAGACGTGAATTTGAGCAGGCTTTAAACATTACCAGCTAAAGTTTGTACATGTGATGAAGGTGGGAGGAGAGCAGCTTATTCATCCAAGAATCAAACACTGTTTGTTCTAAAGTTACAGCAATTAAAATTGTGCAACCAGGGATCCAACTTGAGATGATGTGCCATATCTTATTCTCTAACTATCCAGAAGGTCCCTCAAATATAATTAATGTAACTAATTATATTCTGTCTGTAACATTTCCTCATGCAAGTGTTTGACAAAAAGTAACCCCATGGATTAATTTGATTTATAAAAACTGTTTTATCTTTACAGCATCTTAGAGTTCTTAAGAATGCCAAGCTTGAGAATCTCTTTGAAGACTGCTTATATGTAAGGTGAGTGTTTTGTTTCTGTCCATATGGGATGAATATATATGGTTTGCTGAGAGACATGAAGAAATATCTCTGGAATCTGGCCCATTTTTCTCCAAAGAAGACTTTGATTCCTTCTTAAAAGAAAATAGGAGCAAAGATATTGGTTGCTCTGTTCTCTTTCAAGAAGGAATACAAGACTAGAATTATGACTTTTTGAATCCCTAAATAATGCTGGTCTAGGGGCATGATTTTTAGAGATGTAAACTATTTCTCTAGCCAGTCTTTTTTTTAAACCCTTGTTTCTATCTTAAAATCAATACTGTATATCTGTTTCAAGGCCAAAGAACAGTAAGTAATGGGAATTAAGTGACTTGCCCAGGGTCACACAGTTAGGAAGTTTCTGAGGCCAAATTTGGACCTAGAACTTCCCATCTGTAGGCCTGGCTTTCAATCCACTGAGCCACCTACCTACCTTCTTGGCCACTATCCCTTAAATGGTAGGATATTCCCAAACTTAAACCCACCAAGAACTAAAAAAAATTACAAATAGAGAATACTGAGTAAACTTAGTTATCTAAGCAGATAGTACACAGAAACTGGAAATACCCTATAGAGTCAAATATACCAGAAAAATACATGAGTGAAAGAGTTCTATAATGGCATCTGGGTGGCTGGGTAGACAGAGAACCAGGCCTAAAGATGGGAGGTCCAGGATTCAATTCAAGCCTCAGACAAATACTTATTAGCTGTGTGGCTGGACAAATCACTTAATCCCAACTCCTAGCCTGGTAACTCCCTTCTTCCTTAGAACCAATACTTAGAATTGTTTCTAAGAGAAAACAGGAAGAAAGGAAGGAAGGAAGGAAGGAAGGAAGGAAGGAAGGAAGGAAGGAAGGAAGGAAGGAAGGAAGGAAGGAAGGAAGGAAGGAAGGAAGGAAGGAAGGAGGAGCTCTATACAAAAGAGTGGATTGAGGTCTTATTCAATAAAGATAGATCTTGATCTCATTCAAAACGAAATTAACTAATGCCCAGTGGACTTATGTGTTGGCTAGGGGGGGTGGGGGGGAGGAAAAGAAAATGATCTATGTCTTTAACGAATAATGCTTGGAAATGATCAAATAAAATATATTTTAAAAAAAAAAACGAAATTTACCATAGTCTCTGGGAAGGCTAGCTGAAAATCAGGGATATATGCTAATTCATTACTGCCACTTCCCAAAGACTTTTCTCTTTCCCCAAAGATTTCTCCCCCAAATTGAATCTGAAACTACAAGTGTATCCTGCTTGAAGGAGTCAATTATGTCTCTCCTTAAAAAACTCTCACCATTTCTGCCCCTTATGTGGGCATGCAGAATTGAATCATCTTCCTGCCCACCAGTTAGGAGATACTTATCCAAAATACTCTGAGTTTGAAACCTATAAATACATAAATAAAAGTAGCTTCAATAGATTTGATTCCAAACATAATGTAAGTTTGTTTCTTCAATAATTTGGATGCTATATTCCTGAATGATTAATTCCCTGCTGAGTTTGGCAATAAGAGTTTGCTCTCCTCTGGATCCCAGCATTCCACTCAGGATGTGAGACCTTCTGAAATCTGTATAGGGATCTCAGTGAAGAAACGTTCTTTACCCACCAGATTCTTACTCCAATTTATACAAAGATAACCTTTTTGTTGCCCAATCTGCCAAACTAACAGTGTCAACAAATGTATATTCCCCAGCAAGTTGAGATTCAATCTTACTGGAGAAGCTGGAAATTAGTGATAATTTCTTTTTTTTTTCCCAACACTATGTGAATTAAATTTTCAAAGGAATAGTTTCAGAGTGTTTTTCACTGTAGCGTGAATTGAATTCTTTTTATCAATGTGTATTACCCAAACTATTGTGGCTGTGTGAATTATTGCAGCTACCTTGACTTTCTTTCCTCTCTGTATCCTATATGTAAATTGAGATAGAGCTGAGGCAGCTAGGTGGCAAAATGGATAGAGCCAGCCCTGGAGATGGGAGGGACTAAGTTCAAATCTGGTCTCAGACACTTCCTAGCAGTATCACTTAACCCCAATTGCCTAGCCCTTACTGCTCTTCTGCCTTGAAACCAATACTTGGTATTGATTCTAAGACAAGAGGTGAGAGTTTAAAATTTTTAAGATAGAGCTAAGAGATCAAAAGTTTTCTAACCCCCAGGGAAAACAGACACCTACGTAGGTGTATACACTATGATTACAAACCTTGCTTTTTTTGGGGGGGGGGGTATACTGCAGATGACCCAAGGAAACATTTTCCTAGGGAAAGATCTTTTGATCTAGATAAATTAATGTATTTAAAATAGTGCTACCAAATAAGGGGCCTCCGAACACACAACTTTGATTGTTTAAACAGAAAAAAATACAATATGAACTGACTGAGCTCAGTTCAATACTAGAATAAAACCAGACATTTAGTAATTTATTCAATGGTTAACATAAGGAGGTTTCCTTAGTGATAGCATAAGAAAGGTTTTCAATAAAGATACTGTTGCCAAAAAAAAGAGAAAAAAGAAAATTCACAACTGCCCACTTTACTTCTTAGCCAGTCAACAAGCATTAATTAAATGAGGACTAGTCATTGTGAAGATACAGAGGGCAAAAACACATTACTTGCCCTCAAAGTGTAAACATTGTGATGGGGAGAAAATGCAACAACTACTCAGATAAAACATACATACAGAGTAAATAGGACATAATCGCAGCGGAAGGCACTAGCAGAGAAAGGAGGAGGAAAGGCTTTTTGTAGGAAATGAGATTTGAGTTAGGCCCTAGAGGAAGCCAATGAAGTCAGGAAGCAGAGGAAGGAAGCATGTCCTCAGAGGTGAGGAGGAAAACATTGCAGATATGGGGGAAAGTCCTCAACAAGGCACTGAGTAGGAAGATTGCCACAAGGGATAAGAAAATCAATTTCCCTTGACTGACAGGTTCACGGACAGGGGAATAAAGTATAAGAAAACTGGAAATATAGGAAGAAACCAAACTGTGAAGGACTTTAAAAGCCAAATAATTGTCTCCCTAAGTTGTATCCCAAAGCCTTATCTGAGAAATTTGACAAATTCTTCCCCATTCAACTGCTTTCCTTTTTATTCTAAATGCATTAATTTTGTTTATGCAAAAGCTTTTCAATTTATTATACCCCAAACCATCTATTTTTATCTTTTGTAAGTGTCTTTATCCTTTGGTTAAGAATATATGCCCTACAGTTTTCAGATGAAGAAATCATAATTATCAATAATCATATGAAAAAGTGTTCTAAATCCCTTCTGATATTAAAGAAATGCAAATCAAAACAATTCTGAGGTACCACCTCACACCTAGCAGATTGGCCAATTAGACAGTAAAAGAAAATAATAAATGTTGAAGGGAATTTGGTAAAATTGAGATACTAATACATTGCTGGTGGAGTTGTGAATTGATCCAATCATTCTGGAAGGCAATTTAGAATTATGCCCAAAAGGGATTTAAAAGAATGCATGTCCTTTGATACAGCAATATCACTACTAGGCTTGTACCTCAAAGAGATAAAAAAAAAAGTTTGTACAAAAATATTTATAGCCATGCTCTTTGTGATGGCAAAGAATTGGAAAATGAGATCTTGTCCTTAAACTGGGGAATGACTGAACAAATTGTGGTATATAATGGTGATGGAATAACATTGTGCTATAAGGAATAATAAACTACTTGATTTCTATAAAAATGGGAAGACCTAGGTGGGGGGAAAGGGAGGGAAGGAACATAAGTCTTGTAACCATAGAAAATTATTCTAAATCATCTAATTAAATAAAATTGAAAAAATAAAAAATAAATGGGAAGACCTCTATGAACTGATTCAGAGTGAAATGAGCAGAACCAGGAGAACATTATATACAGTAACTGAAACATTATGGGATAATCAAATATGATAGATTTTGCTACTAGTAGCAATGTAACGATCCAGGACAAAACTGAGGGGCTTATGAGGGAAAATGCTGTCCACAGTTAGAAAAAGAACTGTAGGAGTAGAAATGCAGAAGAAAAACATATAATTTATCACTTTATATGGATATAGAACTTGGAGTTTTGCTTTTAAAAGATCGTTCTATTTCAAAAATGAATACTATGGAAACAGATTTTGAGTGATAATACATGAATAACCTAGTGGAACTGCTTGTCAGCTCCAAGAGTGAAGTGAAGAAGGGAAGGAGACAACATAAATCATGTATCCTTGAGAAAATACTTAAAAATAAATACTTTAGAAAAATAATATATGCCCTAGGGGTAAAGTGGCTAGGTGGATAGAGAGTCAGACCTTGAGACTGAGGTCTTGGGTTCAAATTTTGCTTCAGACACTTCCTAGCTATGTGAGGCTGGGTGAGTCACTTAACCCCCATTGCCTAGCCCTTACTGCTCTTCTGCTTTGGAGCCAATATTTAGTGTTGATTCTAAAACAGAAGGTAAAGGTTAAAAACATATGTGTGTGTATGTATATATATGTGTGTCCTACACATAGCTGTGAAAAGTTTATGATCTGAATAATAATTTTCTTTTTATGGTATGATCTTAATAGTCAAATCCATTTGGAATTTATTGCAGAATATAATTTAATTTTTTCTTTTGTTTTATTACTATTGCTAGCATTACTAGAATCATGGCAAATAACAGGGAGAAAAAGGAGCCTCCTTTTTAACTTCTTTATTAATGATAAAACTACTAGTGTTTATTTACTGTGTGTATGCTAGCTTTTGATTTTAAATAGAAATTTTATATTTTTTAAATCCCTCTAAAGCTATACTTTTTACAGGTTTTTTAAAAAGTATAAATAAGTATTATACTTTGTCAATTGCTTTTTCTACATCTGAGACAACTATGTGGTTTTGGGTGTTTGGGTTTTTCATATGATTAATTATTTTAATTGTTTTTCCTAATGCTGAACCAGCCTTGCATCTTGGTATAATTCCAATTTGATTACAGTGATTAACTTTTTGGATACATTACTGTAATCTTTTTGCCAACATTTTATTTATATATATAGAATTGATATTCATCAGCAATATTGTCCTATAGTTCTTTTTCTTCTCTAGTTTAGGTAGCAAGTCAATATTTGTCTCATAAAATGAAGGTGATGTAATGTTTAATTTCACAACTTTTCAGGATATTTTTTAATGTTGCATATAGTTTTTTTATATTTTATTTTAAAATATTTTATTTTCCCAATTATATAACAATTTTCAGCATATATTTTATGAAATTATAAAATCCAAATTGCCTCCATCCCTTTCTCCCTTCCCTCCCCCTCTAAAAAATGGCAAACAATTTGATCTTTTCAGAGTAATTTGAGTAGCATATATATTAATGTTTTTTTAAGTTTGATACAATTCTCTTATAAAATCATATGGATCAGGAAATAATTTTTCCTTTTGTAATTTAATTATAATTTTTTCAAATGCCTTTTCTGAAGATGGTTTGTTTAATGTCTCTCTTTGGTGTTCTGTTAATTTAAGTATTTTTAAAAATAATGTCTTCTGAGTGCTCAGCTTTGTTGGCATATATCTGTATTTAACAGGTTCTGATAATTCCTTTTAACAATTTTTTCTGAGTGTGTTTCTACTTCACCTTTTAATTTTTTATTTTATTAGTCTTATCTGTGATTCTTTTTTATTTGCTAAATTTTATTTTGTCTAATTGTCAAGCATTCATTTTTCTCCTCCATCTTAGAAAAATGAAAAAAAAAACTGGTGACACAAATTAATACTGTCCATGTCCAAAAATGTGTCTCATTCCACATATTTAGTCCATCACCTCTCTGCAAGAAGTGGGTAACATTCTTCATTATCAGTCCTCTAGAATCCTGAATGATTATTGGTTTCTCCCAGAGCTCTGTCTTGAACCCTGTTCCCCTCTCCCTCAGTGATCTCAGTTCCCATAGATACAATTATCATATCTGTGTTTATGATTCTCAGACCCACTATCCAGTCTTAATCTCTCTTTTGACCTCCATTCTTACATCTCCAGCTGCCTATTGGTCATCTTGAACTGAATGTTCTACAGATATCTTAAATTGAATATGTCCCAAACTATCTGTCTCATCTGAAAGACACTGGCCTATAAATAGTATGCCCGGCACTGGCACCAGGGAAGGGAAGTTTCAGTTCAATGATAAGCCAAGCATCCTAATGGAAAAAAGGAGGGAGGGAACAAGGGAAGGAAGGAAGGAAGGAAGGAAGGAAGGAAGGAAGGAAGGAAGGAAGGAAGGAAGGAAGGAAGGAAGGAAGGAAGGAAGGAAGGAAGGAAGGAAGGAAGGAAGGAAGGAAGGAAGGAAGGAAGGAGGGAGGGAGGGAGGGAGGGAGGGAGGGAGGGAAGGAAGGAAGGAAGGAAGGAAGGAAGGAAGGAAGGAAGGAAGGAAGGAAGGAAGGAAGGAAGGAAGGAAGGAAGGAAGGAAGGAAGGAAGGAGGGAAGGAAGGAGGGAAGGAAGGAGGGAAGGGAGGGAAAGAGGGAGGGAAGAAGGGAGGGAGGGAGGAAGGAAGGAAACAAGTATTTATTAAGCACTTGTAATGTGCTACCATTTGTAGTTGCTACTACAAATATTACTATGTGATGAACAAATATCTCATTTAAGTCTTACAACAACCCTGGGAGATTGGTACTATTAGTATACTGATTTTACAGTTGAGAAAACTGAGGTTAAATGACTTGCTCAGAGTCACATAGCTAGAAAGGTGTCTGAGGATGAAATTTAGGTCTTCCAGACTTTGGGCCTAGTAGCCATTTAACTGCTAGTGAATAGGATTTGCTGCTCTAGAGCAAAAGAAGATGTGTTACAACAGCCTTGGTATGTCCTCTGAGAAAGGAAGGTCTTCATTTGGTTCCCAATTCCTGATATAAGCAAAACCAACCACATTTAGACTAGTTGGAGCCTAGGTGGCAACAGTGGATAGAGCATTAGACTCAGTCAGAAAGACAAATTCAAACCTAGTCTCAAACACTTGCTAACTGTGTGACCCTAGACAAGTCTCTTAACTACCTCAGTTTCTTCTACTGTGGGGATAATAATAGCACCTACTTCCCAGAGTTGTTGTGAAGATCATAGCAGAGTACTTGTAAAAATTCCTTGGTATAGAAGAGATGCTATATAAATGCTTATTCTTTTCTCCTTTGTTTTCCTAGGCCTTGCAGGAATAACTTGAGTTCTCTTATTTGGTCATGTGAGTTACAGACTAATTAGGAATATGATAATGATTATAAGAATACTTTCCTCAAAATATGCCAGAGATTTCAGCATTTCCAAAGGCTGGATTTGTTTCCATGTTCTTCATAATTCATAAATTCATAAATTCTGATAATGATATCTGTACCCTTTTCATGGCACAATTTGAGTGCAGGCTATATATCAAACTTTAGCTCTCAGGATATGGACAAACCTTCCCAGACATGAGTGAACAGGTCTAATGTGCAATTTATTCAACTAGCTGCAGCCCCTTTGGGCATGTTCTACTAGTGTAATGGGGGATGGAGCATGCCAAGAGCATCTCAGATAGATAGCACCTCTCCGTGTGGAGAAGATAAGGAGATTGCTTCTATTAGAGTTGAGATGACATGTAGAGACATGGGAACCTGTGCTGACATGCTGTACCTGGTTCTGGTCCATTAACCATGTGGTAAAGAAGTTCTAGGGTGAGCTGTGGAGGTATTTAAAAAGTTTGGGCAGACTTATATAGTCCCTTTATCTATTCTTAACTCTGTTTTGATTCCTTTTCGGAAAGTGTCCAGTAAGAGACAGTGCTTTAAGAGGAGAGGTCTCGGGGTTTTCTCCCTATTGAAATTATGTGGCCCCAAGAAACAGGTCTTAATTATTGGCCTCCCCATTTGTTCTTCTCTATTCTAGGTAAAGAGACTGACTAGCAAGACCAAAAAGGAAAATGATCAATGTTGGAGGAGATGTGGGAAAATTGAGACACTACTATACAGTTAGTGGAACTGTGAACGGATACAGCCATTCTGGAGAGCAATATGGAAACAGGTTCAAAGGGTCACAAAATTATGCATGTCTTTTGACTCAGCCATATCACTATGGGATCTATGTCCCAAAGAGATCAGATATAAGGGAGGAAGACCTCTCTGTACTCAAATATTTTTATCAGATCTTTTTGTGGAAGTCAAAGAATTAGAAAGTCGAGGATTGTCTGTCACTTGGGGGATGGACGGGAAGTTGTGGTATATGGTTGTAATAGAATAATATTGCACCATAAGAAATGACAAACAGGATGAGTTCAGAAAAACCTGGAAAGGTTTATGTTCACTGACGGAAAGAGAAGTGAGTAGAATCAGAACAATGCATACAGTAACAGAAATATACAATCATCAACTGTGAAGGACTAAACCACTATCAGCAAAGCAAATTTCCAAGATAACCACAAGAGACTCATGATGAAAACTGCTATCTACAGCCAAAGAAGGAACTGTTGGCATCTGGTTGCAGATCAAATCATGCTGGGAGAATTTGTTTTTCAAATATCATATTAATTCCTATATATCAGAGAGAACTACTGTGTATTCCTGCTTCTAGGCTCTAGGTCAGAGATAGGACATAGCAGATTTTTGCATTTTCTTTGTTCTTGGGAATTCCAAAGTATGTCTTCCTTTTTAACAAAAGTTGGTTAATAAATGAAGGAGAAAGGAAAAATTCTTCCTGTGGAAGAATCTGATGAACCACTTCTTAATTAGGTATCACCAATTAAAGATATTTTGGCATGGTCAAGGGAGGGGCTGAATAAAGAGTTCCTAAAAATCTATTTATCAGTTTGCCTGACCCAGCTCAAGTTGTTGGTCATTAGAAACAACAAGGAGGCCAATATTACTTTATTGATTATGATATATAAACCTTATATAACCAATAAATTTCTATTCTTACCAAAAAATCAGTCTTTCAAGATCATTTTCATCATAACACTTATGGCTGACCACAATGCTATTACTGAATCCTCCTTTTGCTTATAATAGTTTCACTCCAAAACTGGACTCACTTTTCTTACACTATGATTTCTTTTCTGATGAGTAAAAGGTAGAGGAAGTTCATCCCTATTCCTGATGATATATTCTGTGGATAAGAATTATGTCTTGTGTGTTAACATACATATGTTAAATGTGTGACTTCTGTGTGTGCATATTAAATTGTTTTGTAAGGTCTTTATGTCTTAAAGTTACCTGTATGTGTGTTAAATGCATCATTTTATAAGCATTGAGAACTCTAGAGTTGATTCATTGATAATACTGGAGTTGATTAAACTAGAATGAGAGAGTTGGATGGAATTTACTTGAGTAAATAGCTGTGTGTGTTGATGAGCATTAAATTGGAGTTCTAAGTTGAAGTTTCTATGTTAGACTTAGTTTTTGTTTTTGTTTTGTTTTGTTTTTTAAGAATAAATAGGTTCTTGGGGGCAGCTGGGTGGTTCAGTGGATTGAGAGTCAGGCCTGGAGTCCGGAAGTCCTAGGTTCATATCTGGCCTCAGACACTTCCCAGCTGTGTGACCCTGGGCAAGTCACTTGACCCCCATTGCCTAGCCCTTACCACTCTTCTGCCTTGGAGTCAATTGACTCCAAGACAGAAAGTAAGGGTTAAAAAAAAAAAGAATAAATAAGTTCTTGAGAAGTGGGGAAGCCATCCAGAAGCTAGAAGTGGCCAGGATATCCTGAATCCCCTAAGTGGAGTGAGTAGGGCCATTTGGAAATCTCTCTGAAATTTAGTTTTCAAGAAAAGTCTTGAGAAGTAGGAGAGCCCCTTTTAACAAATTAGCTCACAATTTTGTACAACTTGTTTGTTTGTTTTTTGTTTGTGTGTATCTGTTTGTGAAGTGAGCTAAAAAAATGAAAGTCTAAGAAGTCAGGTTTCAAGTAGCCAGGGCAGCAAGGGAGAGATAGTTTACTACAATTGGAATTTTTAAAAGCTTTGCTTTTAATTTAGGGTTTAGGGTTTAGGCAAGCACGCTTGAATTTGAAAAACCTATTATGGCCTGGATCCATATATATATATAAATAGAGAGCGAGAGAGAGAGTGAGAGAGAGAGAGAGAGAGAAAGAGGTGTGTGTGTGTGTGTGTGTGTGTGTGTGTGTGTGTGTGTGTGTGTGTGTGTGTACACACCTGAGGTCCAGGAAAGAAAATCGGGTTGGTAGTGGCAGAAGTTAACAGGGCAGTGCCCAAGATGTTGGAAGAAAGGAACTGGAATGAAGACAGGCGAAGAGGGATGGCCGGTGCCAAGCCATGTGTTTTTCAGCCTAAGCATTACCGCCCTGGATGTGCCTTCAGTACCCCCAAGTTCCGTGGTCCCCCCCCCCCCCCCCGCCAAGTCCCTCCCTCCCACCCACCCTCCTTCAATCCTATCTCTGTCTAGTCCTGTCCTGCCCTGTCCTGCCCTGCCTCCCTTCTGCCGTCCCTCCATCCTACCTTCCCTCTGACCCTCCGTCCCACGGTCCCACAGTCCTACCGTGCCTTCGCCCTACCTTCCCAACCCTAGCCCGACCCTTCTACACCCTTCCGTCCCACCCTCCAGTTGGACCGTTTATTAAGTATATAAAGCATTTTTAAAATACCATGTTTTAGGGGAAAATTTTTTTTACTTGATAAGAATAGCCAGAAGGATGCTGTGGTTTAAAAAATATACATGAAATAATTTTAATAAAGTTTTTAAATTTCCGACCGTCCTTCCGCCCCGCCCCCAATCCGACCCTTCCACCCTCAGTCCGAGCACCCACCCCCTAGTCCTACCTTCTATTAAGTATATAAAGCATTTAAAAAATACCACGTTTTAGGAAAAAATATTTTCTTTGATTCAGAAGGATGCTATGGTTTAAAAACATACATGAAATAATTTTAATTAGGTTTTTTATTTCCGACCGTCCTTCCGACCCACCCCCCCAGTCCCACCCAGTCCCGCAGTCCCATCTCCCCATTCCCTCTAGTCGCCCCACCCAGGCATTTTATATTGTCTTCAATTATTTTTAATGTAATTTACTTTTCTATCTCATGCTGTTGGATTTTGTTGATAGTAAATTGAAATATTAATGTGTTTGTTTTGTATCCTCTGACTTTGTTAAAGTTAATTATTTCTATTGAATAGAATATTCTAGTGAATAATTCTTGTGATATAATGTAATCTTCTTGCTAGCATTTTACTTAAAAATTTTCTATCAATATTCATTGATTGGTTTATAGTTTTCTTTCTCAGTTTTACATCTTTCTGGTTTAGGTATCAATACCATATTTGTGTCAGAAAAAGTTTTTTCTTTTGGTCTCCAGCCATTGTGTTGCGTTTTTGCATTAAAATAAAGCCTCCAGTACAACTGAGAGAGATGGGAAATGAAGAAATATAGGAGACCAAGGTTACAAGAAGTGAGGTTGGCCTTAGTGAAAAGAAGTGCCACAGGCAAGAGAGGAGAAGTGGAAGATTTTGTTTAAAAGGTTTAGGACCATCATAGAGGAAAATCATCACATGTTTCACTATCACGCTCAGAAGGGCTTTTGTTTTAATTTTTATTATTATGAACCTGACAAATATTTGCATAGGGTCATTTTCATACAAAAAATTTACATGTAAGTGGAGCCTCAGGCTTTTTGTGTTCTGAAACTATGAATCAGAAGGCATGTGAGCATCCCAGCATTTCTGAGTCTTATTTGTAGCCACTGCAGCATGAAGCCCCAAGGAGCAAGGAGACTTCTTCAGGACAAGTGCTGTGGATCATTTGGTGGTACCAGTAGAAACTAGGTTAAGAGTAAGCCTACTCCCCTATTCCTGGCAGGGACCAAGGTGATGCCAGAGGAGAGCAGTTAGTTCCCCAAGGTGTAGGGGAAAATATTTTGATTTGGTTGTTGCTATATCTTTTAAAGTAGATGGAGTTTATAAAGGCTAATTGGCATTAAGTAGTTAAATGAAACTGGGTAAGTGGTTAAATGAAACCCCAATGGTGGCTTAAACTTTGCTTTGGACAGCCCAGGGGGTCAGTTAGTTGTTTCTGATTTGTCACTTGCTAGCACACTCAGGTTATAGACCTTCCTCCCCCACACTTAATCCTTAAGTGAGGGTGTATACATTCCTGGTTGCTAAAATTCTAAAGACTAAGCAGGGTGGAGTAAATCTAAATTTCACAATATCTAGGAAACAAAAAGTTAAGCCTGTAGGTAGCATAAACAGGAATTTCCTTACTTACTTAAAGAAGGTCAATCTACCTTGATAAGGCCCTAAGTGCCATAATTTCTAAGACCAATCCTTTCTACCCCTCCTCCCTGCATCCAATTCTCCCTATCTGGATACTCAGAAAAAAAGTTTATGAAACAAAAAGCCAAAGTTTCATTTTTGAAACAAGAATAGACTGAAAAGATCAGAGATACATATTATGTGTTCAGGAATTTCCCTTTCATAGCATCACAGAATTGGAGAGCTGGAAGGTAAATATTAGAGATTGTTTAGTCCAATTGCCACATTTTTTTTCAGAAGAGGAATCAATGGAAGCAACAGAATAGACATTTCTCCAAAATCTGGAATGGGACATACCTCTTGGGAGTATCTTCCCCACCTCCCCAGGGGGGTCCCAAATTTTAAAGTATTTTGTTCTTTTTCTCTCCTATTTGTTTGATGTTCCCCCACTCCATAAACTGAGTTCCTTTCCATCTGCTGAGCTATTCAATGGTCATCTTGAGAGTATCGATGGAGTCCGCACTGCGCTTCCGACCCAGGCGAAGAAGTATGTTCTTAATGGTCTCACAAACAGAGGGGGAAGCAGTAAGGTGGGTCTTCGCTTCAGGGATGGAACATCGAAATAGGAGAGTCAGTAGTGCAGTGGGGATCACCTATGGAAAAGAGAAACAGTCTGAGGCCTGAGAAGATTAGGTTTAAGGGTTCACAGAAGGATCAGAAACCAGAGTATCATGATAGGATTGGTAACAGTGGCTTGGAAAGCAAAACAATGCTGTTAGGAGCAACCAGACATGAGAAATAATAAAAAGTGATTTAACAGGAGTTTGATTAGAAGATCAATTGATCTATTTGGTGTGAACCCCAAACAACCTGATAAGGTTACAGGGTATGAGCCTTTATGAAAAGAGTACTCTTCAATGAAGGTGCAAATATGTGAGTAACTCCTTGCTGAGAACTCTTCTGATTAGTTCCCTAGTCAATGGAGCTGCCTCCAAGAAGACTAAACAACTCAGGGTG
Organism: Monodelphis domestica; assembly: GCF_027887165.1. Taxonomy (NCBI): domain Eukaryota; kingdom Metazoa; phylum Chordata; class Mammalia; order Didelphimorphia; family Didelphidae; genus Monodelphis; species Monodelphis domestica. The sequence goes on along the minus strand of NC_077227.1, from coordinate 516,992,586 downwards.
GGGATGGGATGGGTGACCTCTTGCCTTTCCTTGTAAGAGCAAGCTTATAATAAAGCAAATAAAATAATTCTCCCCCTTCTCTTCCTTTTGCAGTCTCACTCCCTTGGACAGCCAAGCCAGAGCATAGTAAAGGGAGGTGGAGTGGGGCAGGGTGAGAAGTGCTCTGTCTTTTTTCTCTCCAGCAAACAAAACTGGTCCCTTGAATGAAAAGTCCATTCTCAGGAACTATAGTTTCTGATCTGTCCTCCAAAAAAATAAACAGAAAGGCAGAAGGCAGCTAGGCACTCTTAACAAGCTTGCCTGGGCAAACAGGGCCATTTGCTGTGTGTTTCTCCTATGACATTTTCCATTCGGGGGGGGGGGGAGGGGGGGAGCAGGAGAAAAGGAAAATAAAAATTCCTTTCTTCCCCTTCTCCCTTGCTGTTCTTTGGTCTGGAAGTCTACGGAAAAGCACACAGAAAGAAAAGAAAAAGGGGGGAGCCACTTCACAACTCTGTCTTACAGATTTCAGAAAAAGCCAAATCTATTCACACACATTATGATCACCAGACACCTTGAAGGCAGCCCCATTTTTGGAGAACTGATCAGAAGAGTTTCCTATGTTCTCTCAGTAAGAGGCAAGGACCATGTGTACTTCTAAGGGAGGCATCTATCTAACAAAAGGCAGGACCATAACAAGTTCACTGGGGGCCTCACCAAATTGACTAGTTGTTCCCTATTATAATAGGGGGAAAACAAATTAGGGGCAGAAGGGTACTAGGGAAAAGTAGAAAAATATGATACCTGTTCCTTCTCATGTGCAACCTGAATGTGGTAGGAAATAGGAGCTGCCTGGATCTCCTCTGACACTTCTTGAGGGAAATGGATGGCCTTGAGAAGGCTCTTAATGCATTGAGCCTTGGGCTGACCTGAAAACCTCTGGAGAAGAAACGAAGAAATATTAGAGTTGGGAAGGGAGATCAGAGGAGCCAAGAAGGGAAGTTGGGAAGATAAAAGTGACTGGAGAATTAGGCTGAGGTTCCAGAATTCTCTCTTAATAAAGTCCCTCTCTTAGAGAATTTATTCTGTTCATCCCATGCAGGCAAAGGTAGAATTAAAGAGTGGCTTAAAATAGTGGATTCAAACCAGTAAAAAACATTCACATATGGGTTTTCATATTACAAAAATAACCAAGTGCCATGCTTTACCCCTGAGATCGAATGAAGTAATATGTAAAAAGTACTTGGTCGTCCTATGATTCCACATAAATATTAACAATTTATTTATAAGGTGTTTGTAAAGGATGTCTGTCTGCTCAGTTACTTCTCATTCTCCAACAGACTTATTTGCTTATTAAAAAAATTACTGGGGGGCAGCTGGGTAGCTCAGTGGATTGAGAGCCAGTCCTAGAGATGGGAGGTCCTAGGTTCAAATCTGGCCTCAGACACTTCCCAGCTGTGTGACCCTGGGCAAGTCACTTGACCCCCATTGCCTAGCCCTTACCACTCTTCTGCCTTGGAGTCAATACACAGTATTGATACACAGTATTGACTCCAAGATGGAAGGTAAGGGTTTAAAAAAAAATTTAGCGGTAACCAGTCTACATGCCTCTTGTTGGTACTTTCCCATCATTAAGTTTCTGAATCTTGCATCATCTAAGAACTTATATAATATAATATAAACTTATAGAATATAATCAATACTGGATATGAGGGCAGCTGGATGGCTCAGTGGATTAAAAGGCAGACCTAGAGACAGGAAGTCCTAGGATCAGATCTAGCCTCAGAAACTTCCTAATTGTGTGACCCTGGGCAAGTCACTTAACCCCATTGCCTAGTCTTTACTGCACTTCTGCCTTAGAGCCAATAAATAGTAATGATTCCAAGGCAGAAGATAAGGGTTTTAATAATAATAATGCTGTATATCTACATTGAACATCACCATTTGGGTGCTTGTTAAACAAGGGGGAGCACTTACCCCATTCAGAAATGTTTCCTACTTAACACAAATTCTAAAATCTCTCAAAGATAAAGTAAAAAAGTTTTGGTCACGGTCTAGGACAGGGTTAAGTGATGTTATGGCCCAAGTGCCAGTGAGTGGGACCTGAGGCAAATTCTAATGGATTTCTACTATTCACAATTATATGCACCACTTTTTTTTTTGCCTTTCTCTCGGTCTCTTCTCCTTACCTTTTATTTTTCCTGTCCTTTTTCCTCCTTTTCTTCTTTCTTACCTATGTCTATTGTTATCATCATTATTCTCTTACTCAAGAAATACTGTGGCTCCCTATTTCTGGCCAAATCAAGTCCAAACTTCACTCATTTCCAAAACGTTCTATCATATGTCCCCACCAGTTAAAACTTAACAAACTTTATTCCCTCCTACCCTCTGGGGTTTTCTAAGTATATCATTCTGCCAATGTGCACATAAGGGCTAATTTTGCCTCTTTGTTGATGTATACTTTTAATTTCCTATGAGTGTGCCAAATAATCATGTTCCTCACTGCCCTCTAATATACACCCCCATTCTGGTTGTCATTCCCTCTTCCCGGCCTTTGCTCAGTGACCCTGATTCAGGAAGGTCGTCTTCTCTTCCAAATTAAAATCATACTTACTCTTCTAACACCAATTTGTCTTACCTCTTACAGAGCCTCTAGTCCAGCCCAAGCTGATCCCTTTCTCTCTGAACCACTATTAACTTAGATAATACTATACCAATAAACAATTATTTGCTCATTGATTCATGTATTTTAAATCTGTCTCTCCATTTAGACAGTCCAGTCTCTGAAGACACAGAAATATATCCTCTACTTCCATTGTACACCCTATAGGGTACAGAACTAAGTCAGGAATTAGGCGAGTAGTCAAAGAGCCGGAAGGCACTTCATTGGCCATATAGGCCAACCTACAACTGAAAAAGATTCTTCTCTTCAAAACATACCCCAAAGGGCAGCTAGGTGGACGAGTAGGTAGAGTTTTGGAGTTGAAGTCAGAAGGTCCTGAATTAAAATACAACTTTGGACACCATGTGACCCTGGGCAAGTACTTAACCTCTATCTGCCTTAGTTTTCTCATCTGCAAAATAGGGATAATAATAGCCTACCTCCCAGGGTTGTGGTGAGAATAAAATGAGATAACATTTGTAAAATGCTTTGCAAATTTTAAAGAGCTACATAAGTGACACTTATTATTGTTTAGGACTTAGCATAATAGTAGGCACATTAGATTTTTAAGGCAGAAGAGTGGTAAGGGCTAGGCAATGGGGGTTAAGTGACTTGCCCAGGGTCACACAGCTGGGATGTGTCTGAGGCCAGATTTGAACCCAGGACCTCCCATCTCTAGGTCTGACTCTCAATCCACTGAGCTACCCAGCTGCCCCCAAGACATTAGATTTTAAATAAATGATTGTTGCTGCTATTTGCCTCCAGAGAGAGCTGGTGAAGTCTGAGTGTAGACTGAAGCATTTTTTTTTCACTTGCTTCATTTTTCTTGCCTTCCTCACATACTCTGCCCCAACACAACTAATGTGGAAATATGTTTTGTATGATTTTACATGTATAATGGATATTGTGTTTCTCACCTTTTCAATGGTTGGGAAAGGGATAGAGAGGAGGGAATTTAGAACTGGAAATTTAATTTTTAAAAAATGATTAAAAATGAAAGATTGTTGACTTAACTTATTCATCAATTCTTCATTTAGAGAATCATCCACCACCTTCCAAGACAATTAATTCCACATGGGGTAGTTCTTTCTAATTGCTAAGAAGTTTTTTGTTTGTTTGTTTGTTTTTAAACCCTTACCTTCTGTCTTGGAATCAATACTGTTTTGGTTCCAAGGCAGAAGTGCAGTAAAGACTAGGCAATGGGGTTAAGTGACTTGCCCAGGGTCATACAACTGAGAAGTATCTGAAGCCAGATTTGAACCTAGGACCTCCCGTTTATAGGCATGGCTCTCAATCCACTGAGCTACCCAGCTGCCCCCTTAAGAAGTTTTTCTTGACATCAAATCCAAATTCAACTCTTTGGAAATTCTACCCCATGTCTTCTTGTTTTCCCCTTTTGAACAACAACAAAAAAAATTCCATCATCCAACATTTTTTGAATGATTAATACCTTTAACTTTCTAATACATGTATACACACATGCATGTTAATATCTTCCCAATAAGGTAAAGAGGGGCAGGTAAAGGGCAGAAACAAGCTAAGCTGTAGGAAGGCAGCCTTATGCCTCAGCACCTTATACGCTCATAAAGAATACCTTCTGGGGCAGCTGGGTGGCTCAGTGGATTGAGAGCCAGGCCTAGAGATGGGAGGTCCTAGGTTCAAATCTGGCTACAGACACTTCCCAGCTGTATGACCCTGGGCAAGTCATTTAACCCCATTGCCTAGCTCTTACCGCTCTTCTGCTTTGGAGTCAATACATAGTATTGACTCCAAAATGGAAGGTAAGGGTTTAAAAAAAGTGCCTTCTAATATCCACTCTCATAGTACATCCAGCCTTGCCCTCACCTGCAGCATGGCCAAGCCCCGCCAGAAGAGCTTGGAGTTGCGTAATCGTAGGTCCAACATATGGTTATACAGGATCTTCCCACGAAGAACATGGGCCCCAGTGCTCACTGTGTTCAGCACCCACTTGGTGCTCAACTCACGCTGGAATTTCTGAACAGAAGAGCCATAAAGGAGAGAACATATTAGCAGGAGCCGTTGAACCAAACCCTCCAATCAAAAGAAAGTAAACAGAAGCCTTCCTCAAGGCCTTTAGCAGAAGAATTGAGCTGATCAAGAAACCCATATTAAAACTAAATTTCTGCTCCCTCTTCTTAACCTTTCTAGCTTGACCTCTTGCTCAGCATCTGTAGGGATGTAGGGAAAACCAATAATTTATATATATCTATATATATATTTATATTTATTTATATATAATATATATAATTTATTTATTATATTTATTTATATATATTTATTAATATATAATAATAATAATAATAATTTAGTTCATTTCAATTCACCACACTGATGAAGCAAAGAAGTTACAAAGATGAAAATAACACAATACCAATGCTAAAGATTATAATATAATCGTGCCACTGAACACTTGCAAATACAAAGAGATTGGTGATACCAAACAAATGGAAAGAAATAATATCGCAGATCAAATCCCATTAAAACTGGGATCCAGACCATGGCTGATGCATTTAAAGGGAACTTAGAAGTCATTTTATCACCCACCCCCCAATTTTACCAATAGAGAACTAAGGTCACAAATGTGACTGGCAGAGCCCAGATTTGAGCCCAGAGTTACTGGCTCCAAACCCAACATGCTTTCTACGGTATTATATTCCCCCTTTAACCCCCAAGTACTCTATACAACTAAAGATCCAAGTATGAGCCACCGAGCCACAAAAATGCAGAATAACCAAATAACTCAGATAGTCATTTAGATTTTGTTGTAACAGGATTTTATATGGACATAGGATAAATCCACTGAAGCTTTGGTATATTGACATCAGTTTTCATATCACACACAAGACTGTATGGTCCTTCTGATAATAAATTCTTGTCTTTGTTCAAATTCCTCATGACAGAGGATGTTGGTATAGCAATACTCCAGGGCATCATTATATCTTGGAGTATTATTCTGTAGCACAAAATTTTCAAAGCACTTGAATATATTTGATCAATGATAAACATAAGCACTTACAAAAGCACCTACTGAGCGGGGCACTTAGGTGGCTCAGTGGCTAAGGAGCCAGACCCATAGTTGAGAGGACTTGGGTTCAAATCTAACCTCAGATACTTCCTAACTGTGTGACCCTGGCCAATTCACACAACCCCTTTGCCTAGTCTTTGCCCTTCTGTCTTAAAGATGTTACTAGGACACAAAGTAAGGGATTGTTTTTTTTAAAGTATGTTTGAAGCATTTTAAAACAATTTGCCAAACATTCGGGCTAACATTAGGGATACAAAAACAAAAATTAAAACAGCCCTTCTTTAGACATGAAAGATAACATATGCATATGTTGTATAGACAACACTGAAGTGAAGTGGCTTGTCTAGTCACACAGCCACTGTATCAGAATGACTCTGAGGCCAGGTGTTCCTGGATCTGAGTCCAGAATTCTGATCCACTAGGCCACATAAAATACAGTGGATACAAGGTGATTTGGGGGGTGGAGAAGCTATTAGCAGCCTTCCATGAAGTAAGAAGGACAACTATTATTATCTCCTTTATATAAATGGGATAAGAGAGGGATGTTACATAATTTATCAAAGGAACACAGTGAACTAGAATTTGGGTCTATTGACTTGTAGTCCGGTGTTCTTTCTCTTTTAACATTTTTTAAAGAAAACAAATATTACAAATATTGTGTCCAAAATGCTAATCTTCACTAGTCACATGAGTTAGAAACATTACATTGGTACAAGGAAGAAAGTCTGTCCTTTGCATTCATTGATAATGAGGACAAGAAGAGGAGGAAGCAATGATTTGAGCCTAGGAGTTGCTACAGAAGATACAATGACTATCATTCCAAAATAGCCTTGAGAAATCAACAAATGTCTATTTTTTGAAACCTTGTTTTCTGGGTAAGACAGGACATGGGAAGGCAAACGAGATTAAGTGGCTTGTCCAAGGTCACACAGCTAAGATGTATCCGAGGAAACATTTGAACTCCAGTCCTCCTGACTCCAGACATGGCATTCTATCCACTGTGCCACTTAGATGCCTCTAACAACTTTACACAATTGCATCATTATTATGAACATATTCACTGACCAAAACTGTCTAAATTTGTCATTGATCCATAAAAATTCAAGAATGTTTTTAATAAATATCACCATGTGAAATACTCATAATCTCCAAATTACATAGAATGATCAGATTTGCAAGGGTGACAAAAAAGAACTGACAAATGTGGTAGGTGCTGTGGGGAAACAAGTAGAGGAATGCACTCTGTGAATTGATCCATCCATTCCAGAAAATAATTTGGAACTCTATCCAAAAAACTATTAAACTGTGTATATCTTTGGACCCAATGATACCAATACAAGATCTATACTTCAAAAAGGTTTTTAAAAAGAGGAAAAGGACATATAATAGCAATCTGAAAAGCCAATCAACTTCAAAAGTCTCAGGAACTCTGATTAACACAATAATTAATCACAATTCCAGATGATTCATTTTCACATAGGCTATCTACCTCCTGCTAAAGAAGAAATAGATTTAGAGTGCAGGCATGCGTGCGCACACACACGCACCTATAGAAACTTCTATATATACATATTTATATAGGTGTGGATAATGCATATTTTCCTCTATACATGGTGGTAACAGATTTTCTTTTTCTTGCTTTTTAAATGAGACAGTAGAGAGGTGAGAGGAGGAGAAGGTAGATTTTCATTGGAAAACATTTTTATTAAAAAAAATACATGTGGAGCAGCTAAGGTGGTTCAGTGGCTAGAAAACCAACTGGAGCTGGGAGGCATTGGACCTAGACCTCAGACACTTCCTAGCTGTGTGACCCTGGGCAAGCCACTCAACCTCAACTGCCTAGCACTTACTGTTCTTCTGCCTTGGAACTCATACTGAGTATCAATTCTATAATAGAAGGTAAGGGTTTGAAAAAGAAGAAAACTGCCTGGATCTCTTAGAACCACACAGAAAAGCAGAAATTGAAAGATCCAACGAAAAAATATTACAAATAGCCAGAAAGAAAGAATTTAAGGACTAATGAGTCAGTCAGGTTCACACAAGATTTAGCAGCTGCTACTATAATGACTAAGAACCAAATTCAACTTACTCAGCAAAAATTAGTACTGTCCTATGAGGGGAAAATAGATTTTTTTTTAAAATAGAGAACTTACAATGATGAAAAGACTAAAACTGATACACACAAAAAAAGTCAAGGGAAACAAAAAGATAAGGGGGAATGACTCAACAGGGTTAAAATTTTACATTCTTGTTTGGTGAGTTGCTATGTGGTATCCTCTCAGAACTCTTATCATCAAGAGTCATTCAGGGAGCCTAATTAGACAGAGGGCCTAGGAATGATGATTACATTTCAATGATCTTTTAAAAAAAAAAGGATGGAAAGGGAGGAGAGGGGGATTCATGGGACACTGGGGATGGGGCAAAGAGAGAAGAATGGAGAAAATTATCTCATAAATGGGGAGCACAAGTAGAATCTATACCACCGACAGGAAAGGGTGACACTTGAACCTTACTCTCATCTGAACTCGTCAGAGAAATAAATGATACCTATGTACACAGAGAAGGATATAGAAATACATTTCACTCAACAGGAAAACAGGAGGAAAATGGGTTAAGGAAAAGGAACAGTAGAATAAGAGGGAGACAGATTAAAGAGAAGAAAAAGTATAAGAAAATAGAATGGAGGAAAATGCACAATTCACAATCATAACTGTGAATGTTAATGAGATGGACTCACACATAAAATGGAAGAGTGTAGTAGAACAGATTAGAAACAGAATCCAACAACATATTGTTTATAAGAAATACACTTGATAACCAGTGGAATCGTGCATCGGCTATGGGAGAGGAAAAGGTGGTGGGAGGGGCAGCGGGGAGGAAAAGAAAATGATCTTTGTTTCCAGTGAATAATGTTTGGAAATGACCAAATAAAATAATGCTTAAAATTTAAAAAAAAAATTTAAAAAATACACTTAAACAAAAAATGTGGGAGAAAAAGATAAACAATCCATTATCACTTGGGCCGTACTCCAAACCCATCCAGCCTAGTGAGTTAGTAGGTAAGTGAGTAGATAGGTATGGGAAACAGTATACAATCATAAAAAGAGTTCCAAACTTAGAATTTCAAAATCTGAGTTCAAATGCCAGATCTTCAACTTACCATCTTTGTATCCATCTACAAGTCATCTACCTTCTCTGTGACTACATTTTCCAGGTGTAAAAATGAGGGAATGTGAGTAGGTGACTTCTAATATTCCTTCTAGTTCTAGCTCTATGATCCAATGGTAGGACATACCAAAGTCTGTGTTCCACTGGTGGGATCTTCAAGAACCCAGTGTGATCTCCATACCATGATGAGGCTTTGAAGAGTGACTTTAGTAAAGGATTCTATAGTGAGTTGTTGTTCAATAAATACATAAATTTGATGTTAATGCTATAGCAGGCATTTTCATTGCGTAGCCCTCACCTGTGTCACAATGGTCTATTGCCTTTGAAACTTACTCTGCCTAGGGATCTGGTGAAAAAGAATTTATCCAGCCTGCTCTATTGTCAGGTTTATGGAAGTAGGACAGGGTAATGTTAAATTACCAACTTTATACAGATATGGAATTTACTGTCACACAAGGTAGCTATTGAAGGTCAAATATGACATGAACTAATGTGGATGAAGCACCAAGACTGGGAGCCATGAAGTCTTGTGTTTAATTCTGTCATATGTACTGATTAGCTAGCTACATGACCCTGAATAAGTCGCTGAAGCTCTCCAAACTTCAGTTCCTTCATCCATAAGATGGAAATAATAATAACACCTCGCAGCTAGATGGCACACTGGACACAGAGCTGAGTTTGAGGTCAGGAAGATTCAACTTTCTTAGTTCAAATTGAGTTTCAGGCATTTATTAGCTGTGACTGTGGACAAATCACTTAAGCCTATTTTCTCAGGCTCCTCATCTAGAAAATGAACTGGAAAAGGAAGTAGCAAAGTATTCTAGTATTTCTGACAAGAAAACCTTAAATGGGGTTGTGAAGAATTGGACGTGACTGAAAAATGACTGAACAACAAAAAATAAGTCCTTTCTCATAGGGTTATTTTGAAGAGCAAATGATATGATATGTATATTTAAAGCACTTTGCAAACCTTAAAAAACTACCTAAAACTGAGCTAACGGTTTTACTTAATTTTTTTGTTGTTATATCAGAAGAGTAAATATGGGGAGATAAAGGTAAAGCGGGAATGACTGTAGTACTTAAGAAATATAACATGGGTTTTTTTAAAATTTTTAGCTTTAAGCATTCCTCCTTGGGTAGCTTCTTTCTTTACATTTCTTTCACTGTGGACACCATAGAATGGTGTAATAGAAAGAATGTCCAGAGACCTGCACTTGAACCCAAGCTATGACACTTAGGATCATCAAGGTAAACTGGAAGGGAGCCCAGAGGCCACTTACTCCAACCCCTTTATTTTATAACTGAGGAAAGTGAGGCTTAGACAGCCTGTGTCTTGCCCAAGGTCATACAAGTGGGATGTGAACCCAAGTCTACTGACTTGAAGGCCAATGCTCTTTCTACCATACCTTTCACTAAAAGTGAGACCATCAACAAGTCATTTAGAGTCTCTAAGTCTTAGTTTCCTTAACAACAAAGTGGGAATAATTACATATTATATCTGCTTCACAGGGTTGTTGTGAGGAAAATGCTCTCTGAGCAACATATGAAGATGAGCTTTTACCTGGATGAAGTTCCCTTCATATTCAAAGAAAAGCAGGGGCCAGGTGATGCTGATAATGGATGGAAAGAGTTTCTTCAGTGGGGACTGAGGATAGAAATGGAAGTGAGAGAAATATGATGTATGGAGCTCAGCCATGCACCTCCCATCATCCATCCCCTTCCCCACCATTGTTGCTTCTCACTGGTAAATACTGCCCCACTGTGCTATGTGCCAGGGCTTGGATATTAGGAGTCTTCTTCTTCACTTGTTCCACCAATGTTTCTACTTCTGTGAGGTTGTCTGAGGGAGGAAGAGGGATCAAAACAGAAATTCTTTTTGAGGAGAATAGAAAGATTGCTTGGTGGATGAACTTGGGGACTACCTCCAAAGACCAAAGCTCTAATCATCAAAAAGCTATACTGCATGGAGGGTACTAACATCATTCTTCCCACTGTTTCCTCCCTATAACCAACCACCTTATCCATATCCCCTCTCACCATCCAGGGTAAAGATGAAGAGCACAGTATCAATTTCAGTGAGGGATGGCAAGATAGAAGAGAGGAAATCTTCTTGGGAAAAGGAGAACTGTGGACCCTGGGACATGAAGGGAAAAAAAAGAAGAAATTCAATCATCCTCTCCCCAAAATCTTTAAGATTCCTTGCTTCTATTTCCCTTCTTCATCCACTGAGTCAACACCCCCCCTGTTTCTAACTAATTCCAATTGTCTCTGTGGCCTTCTCATCCTAGAATATACCTCCCTCTTCTTCCATAGGGAGATCCTCCTCAGGTCTCCATTTTTTGAAAAGGCCCAGGCCATCTGACCTTCATTCCTCTCCCAGCTCTCCTTCTGACTTTCCAGATTTCAGAACTCTGATCTCACATGGCTGTCTTCATTATCCCAACACCTTAGCTCTTCATTTTGTGTGTGTTGTTGGCTGCCATTAGAATGTAAACTCCTTGAGGGCATGGACTATCTCTCTTTTGGTTGCATTTGTATCCCTATGACCCCTCCTCCCACCCCCCACCCCCGAATTCTCCTAGTGGCCATGTCTCTCATCTAGCCCATTGCTATCTCCCCATGTTTCATCCTTCCCATCAGCTTCCAACCTGGTCTATAAGTTCTTCCTTCCGATTAAACATGTCACTATGATCCCCAATTAGGAATCCACGAACATCTTGGAAATCTAGTAAGTTTAGATGATGAACAGGTTTTAAAAGTTAGCTAGTTATAAGATCATCAAAGCATATGGGCATGGGGAAGGGAACAGACTTTACCAAGATCTGAGGTCTTTGAGCTAAGGAGGGGTCCACGCTGGGAAGAATGTGAGATGACAGGGAAAGATACCTACAGGTATTTTGAAACTTGGATTCAAGTGGATTGATACAGTGAGGGAATTGCATCAGATTAAGATAGGGGCTTCAGGTTAGATTGGGATAAGAGAGATATTGGGTCTAAAGCCCCACTGTGTTGGGGATAGGGCAGTATTGGAATGAGGAGGCAGATGGAGTTAGCAAGGTATGTCAGAGAGGCAGGCTAGACTGGGTCCTCACCTGCACCAAAGCTGTGTATGCACTCCACTCCATCCATAATGGCAATAATACCAAGAGTCTGCCAACCAACTAGATATACTCGGCCTTTCTTCTCCAGACTGGAATAGTCAGAGATCAGTAGTCAATTCAAAGTTTAGGGGATTTGAGTACTAGAGAAAAAAATCAGTGAGAGAGAGAGATGGAGACAGAGAAAGACAGAGACAGAGATAGATTCAGACACACACAGAGAGAAGCCTAGCCAAGACAGAAGAGAGAAATGACCAAAGTTTCCCAACATGGACAGATTAAGGTCATTCAAGAAGAGAACAAGGAAGGATTTTTATAGAATCTACCTTCTGTTAGTACCCTACTATAGATCCACAAGTGCTCTTTTTAAATCTTTATTGTCACTTCTCTAGACCTAGTTCATACCACTACAAACCTGTCCCCTCATCACCTGGTGCTTGCCTGCTTCATCAGTGCTGCAATCTTGGTGCCTTGGCTGTAGGTGACTTTGTGTGCTCGTTCAAATGTTCTCAAGATCTCCAGTAGACAGCTAGGAATAAGTGAAAAACACCTCCTTTCCAGCTCCAGAACACCCAGAAAGTCCCCAAGCAGTGCTTTAATCCTGTCACACAGCTCTCTTGAATATATCCCTCTTTGAAAATTAGATCTTTCTTCCAAGGGAAGTGTTATGCTCAAGTAGATATAGGTAGCTAGACCTTAATGGAATAGAATGATCAGGTTGACATTATGAAGGGCAAAAGAGGGCTTGATAGATCAGATGGGAATAAAAAGGGCATGACAGGGACATAAAGGGAGGGTTATGGGGAAGATGGCAGAAACCTTCCAGGAAGATATTATTTGATATTGAAATGGTCCTGATCTTCCCCTTAGCACCTCTAAGATACCCTTAGAACTAGGGAGATATAATACAAAACTCCTCTGAACGGTCTGACCTTGGTCTTGAATCATCCTACATCAAAAGTTTTCCCCAGAAATCAAATTGGTTCTAGATAGTCCATGGGTTCATATCTGTCTTTATATAGGTCCAGTGGTTTGGTTTAAGATCTCTAGGAATCCTGGGGCCTTTGGAACCAAATCAAATTCTGTAGTTATGCAGATAAAGCATTATTCAGTTTAATAGAATGTAAGCTTCATCAGGGCAGGGTCTGTTTTGTCTTTGTATCTTTAATGCCTGATATAGTACTTGGCAAATAGTAGACACTAAATAAATTAAACTGAATGTTCACCTGCCCGCCCATCTTTCTTGCTCAACTCTCCTAACTCTAACCACCCTAATCCTGGGATGATGGAACTCCTCTCTCTTCCTCTTTTCTCCACTGTCCATCGCTCCTCTGGAATGCAGAGTTATATTCCTGGTCCCCTCTTTTTGATCCCCTCTTCCCTTACCCCTGGCTGCCTACCTCTGAGAGGCTGCAATGCCCCTGTCCACAGTCTTGTGTGCTGCCAGCAGCAGAGTCTCTAGAAGGACCTTGGTGGCACTTCCACCCTTCATTCTGGAGGAACCACTGAGTCCTTCAGGCTAAGGTGAACAGGATAAGAAAAAGATTAAGAAAGGGCAAAAGATAATCAGAAATAACAGTGGCCAGGTGATATTCAAGGTGCTTTTTTAGGGGAGGAGATAGATGGAGAAGGTATGAGGTGAAGAACTCTGGAAACCATCTCTGCCACATAGAGGTCAGAGGAAAGAACCAGAAAGCATGGGGGTAGGGGTAGAAAGGGAGTAGAGGAAGGGAACAGAGCATTTCCAGTTCTTTTCATTGGAAATGGTTTTCCTGGACCCTGGAGGTAGAGGGTATGATGGAGGTGTATGGTTTTCACATTAATGTACTCTTCAAAGATCCCTCTTCTCCCCCACATTTGGTTTTCTCTTCTTTTTTTCCCATCTGAAAACTATTCTTTTACATGTTTTAAGGTAGGTAGTATCACAGCAATAATTGTTCCATAGATTTAGAAAACATAGCAAATAGGACAAAATTATATGTAGGGAAAAATCTAGATTGAGACAAAAGTAAAGAGATGGATGGTGGCCAAGGAACAAATTAGAGAAGATCCAAGAGGTTTCAGAGAAGAAAAATTGGTGGCAGAGTCCAGGAGGCTTGCAAAGGACTTTTTCCAATTTGGAGGAGGGGAGTAGAAAGAGCAGAAAGTGTGCATTTTTTCTTAAAAACTATGACACCAAAATAGTTTTGTGGAGATACAAACATAAAACAGATTTATTTTGGGGGGCTGAACTTGTGATTTCATTGGCATAGAGAGCTTCAGATGAGGCAGTTCCCTCTGTCAGTACAGGTCTAGTCTTGCTTGGTAGCTGAAGCTTTGGATTGTTGCCTGGGCACTGAAAGGTGGAGCAGAATTGCCCAGGTCTCACTGCTACTATGGATCAGTAACCTGAATCCAGGTCTTCCTGACTCTCCCATCTCCCTATCCACTAAGTCTGGCTTAGTGATTATATTATATTAACCAATTGTTTAGTTTTTATTTATTTATTTTATTAAAATTATTAAATTAAATATATAAATATATAAAAACAATATATAATATATAATATAAATATATGAAATTAAATTAAATATATAAAATTATTTTAAAATAAGCCTTTACTTATTTGTTTTTTTATTATTTAAAACCCTTACCTACTGTCTTAATATCAATTCTAAGACAGAAGAGTAGCAAGGGCTAGGCAATCAGGGTTAAGTTACTTGCCCAGAGTGACACAGCTAGACCGTGTCTGAGATCACATTTGAACCCAAGTCCTCCCATCTCCAGGCATGGCTCTCTATCCACTGAGCCACCTAACTGCCCCTGGATCACAAAGATTTATTAAAAATTAGCTTTTGGGACAGCTAGATAGCTCTGTGTACAGAGAGCCAGGTCTGGAGATGAGAGGAACTTGTTTCAAAGCTGTCCTCAGATACCTCCTAACTGTGTGTTATTTAACCCCCATTGCCTACCCTTTACCTCTCTTCTGCCTTGGAAATAATATTCAGTATTGATTCTAAGATAGAAGATAAAGGCTTTTTAAAAATACCTTTCACTAGATGACTCCCTAATGACTTCCCTGGCTTGACATTTTCATAATACTTTTTTCATTGGTGGAAATTGATAGTTGAAGGAGTGAAAGGTAGCATATCTGATCATAAGGCAGTGGAGGTGAGGGAAGTCAGTGTTATACTACTACCAATCATTAAGAGAAGAATTTAAAGAGTAGGAGAAGTGAAACCTGGAATTAAAGTATTAGATACTGAAAGGACAGTGAGGTATGGTGAATAGAATACTGGATCTGGAATCAGGAAGACCTGAGTTCACAGCCTGACCAAGACACTTGGTGTGTGTGTGACACTGACCCTGGGTAAGTCATGTAACCCTTTTGCCTCATTTTCCTCATCTGAAAAATGACTTGGAAGAGAAAATGGCAAACCAGTCCAGTATCTTTGCCAAGAAAACACCAAATGGGGTCATGAGGAGTTGGACATGACTTAACAATAACAATCTAATTGAAAAGTAATCAGAAGTGAAGATAAAGCATCTAGAAGGTTAAAATAGGAGTGACTGTAAAATAGACCTTCATTTTCTGGAATCTGGTTGATGCTCATCTTTTACATAATGTAAGGAGGCATCCTCCAGTTGCTGACATTTCAGAACAGCTTGAAGAGTAAACAGGTTTATGTATAAGCAGAAAGTTTAGGAAGTCAGATAGCAATCCCAAGAAGGTAAGATAGCTAAGATTCATCTGGCCTTAGACTCTTCCTAGCTGTATGCCCCTGGACAACTCACTTAACTATCATTTGCCTAGCCCTTGTCCTTCTGTCTTGGAGTTGTTACTAAAATAGGAAGTAAGGGTTTAAAAAATAAAGATAACTGAGATGAAGTGGAGTGAGGCACAGACAGAGAAGGAAGATGGGAAAAGTTTACCCCAATTGCAGGGTTGAGCACAAATGCTTTTTGTTTCTCTTGCAGCTTCTGCATCTTTTCAGCAATTTCACGGAATGTAGAATTCCAGTCTTCAATGGGATCATTTCTGGGGCCCAGAAAGACATAGAGGTTTGAGGGAGAGAAGTGAATTATTGGGATGGGAGATCAGGTTTATACTCTGACACGCCTGAATTGGTGGCAAAACTATATTCCCTCTCTAGCACTTAGTCCATTGGAGAACTGCATGGCTCCATCGTCAAAATGGGAAAGGCACAGGAGTTCCTGAAGAGCAGCAGGCATTGAGTTGCCTTGGCCTCGTATGTATTCTATGTATGTATGTGTTCACTCCTGCTACTAACACTGTGTGTATTTGTGGGAGAGTGAGCTTCCAGGCTTTTGGAGGGAACATTTTGTTACTATTATTCATTCTGCATCATGCCTGTGCTTTGAGCTATTTGTAACCACTGGTTGACTATTGAAGGTAAACCAACTAGTGGAAGCTGAGGAGCCCACAGTGCAGTTTTTCCCCAGGGAACCCAACTTTGAAGAATAAAATGGGAAGAGGGCTCCCAAAGGGGCACTATACTGAGGCAGGGAACATTTTCAATGTTCAACTACTGAGGGTTAGGACAATCATGGAGTAGAAAGGCAGCCCCCATAAGCTTGCTGAATGATCTCAAGGGAATTTTGTACATCCAACTCCTAATAGAGCACCTTGGATTTAGTAGGCACCTAAAAACATTTATTTAATTGGAATGGATTAAGGTAGTTTAACTTATCCAAGTCTTTGTGTTTTTATCTATAAAGTGGAGATGTTAATACTTGCATCATTTACCTCATAGCCAAACTGAGGTTCAGATGAGATCATGTCCATGAAATGATTTCTAATGTGAGTTATTTTAACTGCTGCTCCTATTATCACTACTAATTTAATAATATCTTTGAACTTCCAGTCTTAAAGATCACCCTGCTCCCTGTATTAACTGCCAATATTGTGAACTGCACCAGCCATATCCTTTGGATGGCCTGAGCAGGATCGGGACCTCAAGAATATTAGAGAGGGCAGCTGGATGGCTCAGTGGATAGAGAGCTCAGTCTCAAGACAAGAGGTCCTGGGTTCAAATGCAACCTCAGATACTTCTTAGCTGTGTCACTTAACCCCCATTGCCAAACCCTTACTGCTTTTCTGCCTTAGAACCAATACACAGTATTGATTCTAAGACAGAAGGTAAGGATTAAAAAAAAAAAGAATATTAGAGGTACCACAGTGGGGCAGCTAGGTGACTCAATGCATAGAGAGCCAGCTTGAAGACAGGAAGTCCTGGATTCAAATTTGACCTCAGACACTTCCCAGCATTGTGACCCAGTGTGGGCAAGTTACTTAACCCAAATCACCTAACCCTTACCACTCTTCTACCTAGGAACCAATATGTAGCATCAATTCAATTCAAAGACAGAAGGTAGGGGTTAAAAATATATATATATTTTAATGACTCAGAGTCCCCCAGAGTCTTCAACTTCTATTTAATAACTTATTGGTTCTATTATCCATTTATTTCTCTCAACCTTTCTTGGAATCATATTTTCAGCATTCATAGATTTACTACCTGCTATGTTAAGTAGTACTTCCTGAAGAGCTCCCTAATTTGTTGCCAAGGCCTGTTGATTTTACCTTTGTAGCATATCTCAAATATGTCCCTTTCCCTCCTCTGACAATGACACCACCTTGGTGCAGTCACATTCATCACCTCGTGCCTACATTATTGCAAAAGCCTTCTGGTTTGCTTTCCATGCTCCAAACCTCTCCCCTCTCGAATGCATCCTCTACTCAGCTGCCTAAATACTTCCTAAAGCACAGGTCTGGCTATGTCACTCCCCTACTCAGAAAACACTACCGGCTCCCTATCACCTCTAGGATCAAATATAAAATCCTCTGGCATTCAAAGACCTTTATAAACTGTTCCCACATCTCCACCTTTTCAGTCTGCTTACACCTTCCACTCCATCCCCATATACCCTGAGATCCCATAACACCAGCCTCTTTACTGTTCCTCATCTAAGAAGCTCTGTCTCCTAACTTTGGGCATTTTACTGGCTGCCCCCCATATCTAGAATGTGCCCCCTCCTCATCTCCACCTCTTGGCTTCCCTGGTTTCCTTCAAATGCCAGCTAAATCCCACCTTCTATAGGAAACGTTTCCTAATGCACCTTAATGCTAATTCCTTCTCTCTGTGGAGTATTCCTAATGTTTCAAGTAAATAGCAGGTTTCTCCATGTATCTTGTCTTCCCATTGGGCGGGGAGCTTCTTGAGAGCTGGTTCTATCTTTTACTTTTCTTTGTAACCCCAGGACCAGGCACATACCTGACATTAAAAAAAAAATGTTTGTTGACATGCCTAAAGGACCAAACTTCAAACTTCAAGGGTGCAAGGCCCCTGGTTTCATCTCCCTCACTCACATTGTCTAAATTCAATTTAAGATTTACTTAAGATTAATTTGTTTTAATAAGTGCCTTCTTTTAAAATGTGCCCCCCCCTCCAGGGAAGCTTAAGAGTATCAATCACTCGTCCACATCTGGATGTGAATAGGATTAGACTAGAGTTGGAACGGACAATGGAGCTAATCTTGTCCAATCTGCTAAGGCTGCCTCATTCAGGGATTTCCTCTAAAGCATATCTGATGACTAGTCATCCAGTCTCAGAATGTTATAAAACATGGGGAGTTCCACCAAGGCCTTGTAACTTATCAGAAGGACCCAATAAGCCCATCCACCTTCAGCTCATTCCAGCAAGTGCCCCCGCAGTCAGTTTTCATCTTTCCGGGTGGAAGATTCCTGAAAGTTCTATCAGAAGACTCACCTAGCCATGTTTATTGGGTTGAATCCTACCAAAACAGGCAAGAAGATGTCTGGGTTACTCATACAGAAATCCATCTGACCAGCCACAAAAGGAGCCTGAAATGAAGCAAGGAAATGAGGGAGAATGAATAAAGAAGAGAAAGAAAGTTTTAAAAAATTAAATGGAAATATTTAAGTAGGCCATAAGTTCCCTGAAGGCAGACTTCATTTTTTTTTAAACCCTTACCTTCCGTCTTGGAGTCAATACTGTGTATTGGCTCCAAGGCAGAAGAGTGGTAAGGGCTAGGCAATGGGGGTCAAGTGACTTGCCCAGGGTCACACAGCTGGGAAGTGTCTGAGGTCAGATTTGAACCTAGGACCTCCCATCTCTAGGTCTGGCTCTCAATCCACTGAGCTACCCAGCTGCCCCCTGGCAGATTTCATTTTATACTTCATATGTCTATAATCCCCTAGAGTGTCTAGGGCCCGCCAAAGTAGGCACCAAACCCATCCCTACAGAATTATGCAATTGTTGCAATGATATGTGTGCTGTGTTTCACATTCATAGAAGTGGGGCAGAATGAGTGGGCCTGAGGGCCAAATGCATCAGTCCAGGACCTTTTACTGGTGTGGGAACTTTCTCCACCACTTGCACACCATTAAACGACTAGGTGACATAGTAGATAGGCTGTAGAATTAGGAATACCCGAGTTCAAATCTTACCTCAGCTAGCTTACTTCACTTCTTTCAACCTCAGTTTCCTCACTTGTAAAATGCAGTTAAGGGCATCTAGGTAGCTTAGTGGATAGAAGACCGGGCCTGGGGTTAGAAGGTCCTGGGTTCAATCTGGCTTGAGACAGTTTCTAGTGGCATGATGCTGGGTAAGTCACTTACCCCCAATTGCCTAGCTCCTATCTCTCCTGTCTTAGAATTGATACTAGTTGGGTTTTTAAAAAATAATACCAGATGTAAAATACTCTGTAAATTTATCATCTTAGAGAATTACCTAAGGCTCAGATCCAAAAGTTGACTATGAATCCAGGGCTTTCTTGTCTCCTACTTAAGTATTCTAGTCACTGTACCATACTGCTTCTGACGTGTAAAGATCTATTCTCTTCTTCCAGCCCTCAAATCTATCCTTTTCCTCATTCTCTCCCCACCCTCATGCTCCTTATAATATCTTTCTATTCTATTCCTCTATTCATACTCACAGAGAGTCCAACAGAAATGCCAATGACAATCACTCGTTTCTTTCCTGCAGCAACCTACGAGAGACAGAGAGGGTCATGGGTCCAGGGGCGCTAGGAAGAGATTCTTACCTTGGATGAGAACACCCACATTTTGGAGGTTCCTAGGGCACAGCCCCCCATGGGAGAAGGAACACAAACTGGGGGAGGTGGAGAGGGTTCAACTGGATGCAGTCAAGAGCTTTTGTCCATCTAAGGGATCTGAGGTTGGCTGTCACTGGATAGCTCTGACCTTCTTCAGTTCTTCAATCCCATGCAAGGCGCTGTCCTCAGTTCCCTCCCTAGAGGCCACCACAGACCTGAGAGGACAAATCATGGTTAGTGGTCCTCCTAGGACATGAAGGGCTTATTATGTAAGGAGAGAAGGATGAGGACCTTACAGAGGCCAAAAGTCTCCTTACCTGTCGCCCCCTGCAATGAGGTAGGTGTAGAGAGGTTTCTGTCCCAAGCCTTTCATTAATTGATTAAAGGAAACCTATTTGTTAGGGTGAACGGATGTAAAAAAGTTATAATAGTGAAGAAAATAAAATTGTCTTAAATTTTAACTTTTTTAGATCAGAGACTGGGGAATCCTCTTTGTACAAGACTTAACCTAGGTCCACAAGGAGGTGGACACAAATGCTTTTTTTTTCATGATGCTGAATTGGAGAAACAAGGTGGCTTGAGTGCTAGGAGATAGCTAGGATATGGTCAAAGGAAATTGAATACTTTGGAATTAGAGATAGAAGGAAAAAGCTGAGAAGGAACCACAAATAGGATGAAGGTTTTACTTAGGAGTTCAGATAAGGTGGGCTTCTAGGTTCTGGGTAATGACATAAGAATCATTGGAATCAGAGCACTCACTGACATAAGAAACGCCATCCGGCCTGAGGTTCCCCCTCCACTCAGAACGACGAGACCCCCTTCAGGATCCTAAGAAGTAACATACCCATAACTGTTACCTAGATCTGTTTTAAGAGAGAAAATAAATATCCTTTCTTTTATTGGTAAATACAAGAACCATCTCTCTCTCTTTCATATAAATATATACATAAACACACACACACACACACACACACACACACACACACATATATGAGAAATACAAAAGAGAAACAGTGGGATATAGAGGACAAAGGACTAGCCTTGGCATCAGGAAGACTTGAGTTCAAGTCATCCCTCTGACACATACTGTCACATTATGATTAAGCTACTTAATAATAAAATCCACCCCTCTATTCAAAAAAGTCTCTAATATTATCAGTTACAAATGAGTTGTTAATATGCCTTGATGGAAAAAGTTTCCACACTAGGAGGTCTTTGGAACAATTAATCCAACTCCTCATTTTGTAGAAGAGGTAGAAGGCCCAGAAGGGTTAATGGTGTTGCCCAAGGGCAAAGAGGTGATTATTGACAGACATGATTTGAACTAGCCAAGTTTCCAGTCAGATTCCACAACCAGAACTCTTTCTAGGGCACAACCTGACTCTCTGTCATGAAAGTGGAATTTGGTGCCATGGTACTCAAGTAACCCAGGGGATACCTTGGGTCACACAGCTAGAAAATGTCTTGGGCCAAATTTGAATCCAGGACTTTCTGTCTCCAGGTCTAGCTCTCTATCCAGTGAGCCACCTTGCTGCCCCAGCATAATCTTTTCAGGTAAAAGATCTGCTGTCAACTCTCATGTCAGTACTAAGGTGATGGAGTCAAGGCTCACAAACCAGTAGCAAAAAGAAAAGTGAGGGTCTAAAAATCAAACAAGAGATCTTGCTCAGGATGAGGAAGGTGGAATGATAACTGCAGCATGAGTAAGTTTGTTGGAATTTCAGAAGCCAGTTCTAACTAGAACTGGTACAATTTAAGCCTTAAACATACTAGAGTTATGTTGAGGAGACGGGCCTAGTAAGGGAAGACCATAGATTCTTCTGGTTACATTCTCCTTATAGCCATGACAGCATTAGCCCACACCAAACAGTTTCAAAAAGAGAGTGAACTGAAGGGCCAACAACTGGGACTGGAAAGTCCTGAGAGCAGAAACCAGGCTTCATGAAGTGGAGCTAGGTGAACATAATGACAAATATGGGGAAGAAGGAAAAATATGATATTAAGCTGGACTAGAAAGGATAAGAGAGGAAAGAAGAGAAAGGGACAGAACAACAAAAGAGCAGGGGACCTGGAAATATTGGATTATTGAGTCAAGCATTAGTACCTTCAGTACTTCCTGAACTTTTTCAGCCACATGGACCATAGTTGTTAAAATCGATTCACTGTAGAGCCGCTGTGAGGAATCAAAGAGAGGTCAGATCCAGAGAGGAGGGTCAGGGCCAAAGTTCCCTGATGTTGAGATCCCTGGGGATTTTGAGGATCGGGGACTGGGATCCAAAGGCAGAAGCCATCGTCAAAAATGGGGGGAATGAACCAGGAAAACATTATAAACAGAGACTGATACACTGTGGCACAATGTAATATAATGGACTTCATTACTAGAAGCAATGCAATGATCCAGGACAATTCTGAGGGACTCATGAGAAAGAACTCTATCCATATCCAGAGAAAGAACTGTGGGAGTAGAAACACAGAAGAAAAAGAACTGCTTGATCACATGGTTTGATTAGGGATATGATTGGGGATGTAGACTCTAAACGATCACCCTAGTGTAAATATCAATAATATGGAAATAGGTCTTGATCAATGACCATATAAAATTCAATAGAATTGCTCATTGGCTATGGGAGGGAGTTAGGTGGAGGGGAGGGAAAGAACATAAATCTTGTAACCATGGAAAAATATTCTTAATTAATTAATTAAAACTTAAAAAAAAAAAGAATGGGGGGGAATGAGATCTCCAGAAGGGATTAGAGTTTAGAGTGGGTAGATCCAGGGTAGATAGGGTGAAGATATTAGGGAGATACCTGGTAGGCAGGCATGGCTGATCCCTCCTCCTGGAAGATCTCAGCATCACATTGCCCCAGAAGCTGGACAATTTGTTCAGCGTTCGCCTTATCTAAATCCTTGGTCAGAGGATTTGACTTTTCTGTGATCGGCAAGGATGCTTCATATTCAGACAGCTTGAGGAGACACAATCAATCCACAATAAACATTTATCACTATGGGCCATACCTTGGCCTAGAAGCTCAGGGGACAAATGCAAAAGTGAGACAATCCTTTGCTTTGAGCAACTTACATTCTACTTGGTAGGATACCATATATTTATGAAAAATAAATGCAGTATATATGCAAATGAAGTGATTTCAGGGGAGAAGCTGTAACATATTACCAACCAATGCCTGAAAGAATCAGGTAAGGCCTCAGAGAAGGTGGCATTAAGCTCGGTTTTCAGGAATTGGAGAACATGCCCATGGTCCCATCTAATGCCCATTTAGCTGGAGAGTGTCGACAGGCACAAAGATATGCAGAAGGTGGACATACATAGACTCAAGTTCTAGATTCCTTTTTGGTATCCTTGTTCCACAGGGAGAGAAAGGAGTGAGGAAGAACTAGAAAGGATAAGGGGGTAAAAATCATGGGAATAGGCCAAAGGATGAAGAGTAAGAGAAGCCAACCCAAGGGAGGGTTTCTGGGAAAGGTGCAAAGACAAAGAAGGGCTTTTACCTCCCATTTGCCTGGCTCAGGAGTCTCAATGACATGTTGAAACCGTTTTGTCCCAGGCATGGTCTCAAGCTCCAGCCACACAGCCTTGACTGATCCTCCAGCTTCACAAAACCTTTCGTCTCTGACTAGGTTGACCCCATGTCCAACTGGCAGGGCCTTATCAGAGTTGCACTGATGATTAACCAGCTTCCTCTGGCTTTTGTTATGTACGGTCCTCTGCAACTTTTCTCTCACCCAAACCCTAGCATTCTTTTCAACCTGAGAAACACCATAGAAAAGAGACCCCTTGGACCCTCTCCTAATATTCCCCCTCCATCCCTCCCCTTCTCCCTAGCCCTCAATCGGTTTGCTTGCCACTTGACACATAGCAGGGTCACTGTCTAGCTGTAATGGCTCAATGAGCACCATGTTCTTTCCAGTAGTGGGGGTGGGGTCATAGACTCCAGGGGAGGGAGAAACCCTGGGAAAAGTCAGTCCTGGAGTGGGAGACATCTGAAAATAGGATTCTCTTGGGGATCAGAGATCAGAGATCAGGGTCCTCTGGGGTGTTCAAAATCAGGGGTTGAATGAACCCATGGGTCATAGCTCTATCACATGTTCAGATTACATGATCCTTTTCAACCCAGCTCCCCACCATAACATGCTCTTCCCCAGAGAAGTAAAAGTTAAAGAGAGAAGTCCAATGCGACAAAGTACCACAATAGCCAGAGGAAAATATAAACTAAATATACTGTACTAAAATATAGAATTTCAAGTCTCTGCCCTAGATATAGTCGGGTTAGTAATCACAAACATCCATCCTAAATCATTTAAGGAAATGGACAAATAGGTGGCCTGGAGATAGGAGGGCCTGGGGTCAAATCTGGTCCCAGACACTTCCTAGCTGTGTAACCCTGGGCAAGTCACTTAACCCCAATTGCCTAGTCCTTACATCTCTTTTGCCTTGGAACCAATACTTAGTGGTGATTCTAGGACATAAAGTAAGGGCATTAAAAATAATACCAATAATTTAAGGAAATGTACAGAGTAATGTTTAAGTAAGTATCTAGCAAGGGTGGCGCTGAGGCATTTCCCTTGGATCTAGGCAGTGCTTCTGGCCCTTTCCAGTGAGACACACTCTGGCCCTTTGATTTTTTTTTAATGGAAATATTTTATTTAATTAATTAATTTAGAATATTTTTCCATGGTAACAAGATTCATGTTCTTTCCCTCCCCTCCCCCATATCCAAAATGCAGTTTCACTGGGATTTACATGTGTCATTGATCAAGACCTATTTCCATATTATTGATAATTGCACTACGGTGATCATTTTGGGTCTACATCCCCAATCATATAAAGAACCTATGATCCTGGTTGGCCCCTTGATCCCCATGGCTAGGGGCAGGGAGGGTTATGACAAAGATGATTGCCAACTGATCCAAAAACAGCTATCCTCTGAGTAGGGTATGAGGACTGTAGAAAAACTAGATTTTTGGGGGGCAACTGGGTGGCTCAGTGGATTGAGAGTCAGGTCTAGAGATGGGAGGTCCTGGGGTCAAATGTGGCCTCAGACACTTCCCAGCTGTGTGACCCTGGACAAGTCACTTGACTCCCATTGCCTAGCCCTTACCACTGCCTTGGAGCCAATACACAGTATTGACTCCAAGATGGAAGGTAAAGGTTTAAAAAAAAACAAAGCAATTACATATTTCCTTCTTTTGTTTGAGACTCATAGAGTCTATCCTAGGACTGCCAGCAAGAGTAGAGAGAAATAACCTGGCTACACAGCCAAAAGGTGATTCCTAGAGATAACACTTCCTAGAGAAGAGGAAATCACCACCATGAGAATCTTGCAGCTGAAAGGACTAGGATCAGATGTGAAGTGAATATCATATATTGGTCAAACCTCCACAAAATTGTCCTTACTTCCCTGAAGAGTATAATTAGCATTAAGGGTTCTTGTTTTATATGTTAAGTATGATGTGACCTGATTCTGAGTCTTTTGTGTTTTAGTCATTTCTTTTGTGGTGCATAAAATAAATAGTTCTATTATACCTGATAAGTACTTAAAAATATCTCTTCTAGAAAGGACAGGAACCCACATATCCAAGCTTTACTGTAGAAATTTTTGCTGAAACTCTAGGGTGGGGCCATAATGGATCAGAGCAAAATTCTAAAGTGCAAATGGAATGCAGTACATAAGCTCAGAGAAAATAATGCTAATTAGAAAAGATTTCTTGGAGACAACCATTGTGGTAGGATTGTTAAAGAGAGAAAGGATATATATATTAGCACTCTATGTATCTGTGGGTACATCATTTTTTTAAAATTTGAAAAATTATTTTATTTGGTCATTTCCAAACATTATTCACTGGAAACAAAGATCATTTTCTTTTCCTCCCCGCCCCCTCTCCCACCACCTTTCCCTCTCCCATAGCTGACACACGATTTCACTGGGTTTTACATGTGTTTTTGACTCGAACCCATTTCCCTGTTGTTGGTATTTGCATTATAGTGTTCATTTAGAGTCTCTCCTCAGTCATATCCCCTCAACCCCTGTAGTCAAGCAGTTGCTTTTCATCCGTGTTTTTACTCCCACAGTTTATCCTCTGCTTGTGGATAGTATTTTTTAGATCCCTGCAGATTGTTCAGGGACATTGCATTGCCACTAATGGAGAAGTCCATCACCTTCGATTGTACCACAATGTATCAGTCTCTGTGTACAATGTTTTCCTGGTTCTGCATCACTTCCTGGAGGTTGTTCCAGTCTTCATGGAATTCCTCTACTTTATTATTCCTTTTAGCACAATAGTATTCCATCACCAACATATACCACAGTTTGTTCAGCCATTCCCCAATTGATGGGCATCCCCTCGTTTTCCAATTTTTGGCCACCACAAAGAGTGCAGCTATGAATATTCTTGTACAAGTCTTTTTCCTTATTATCTCTTTGGGGTACAATCCCAGCAGTGCTATAGCTGGATCACCCTTTGGGCATAGTTCCAAATTGCCCTCCAGAATGGCTGGATCAATTCACAACTCCACCAGCAATGAATTAGTGTCCCCACTTTGCCACATTCCCTCCAGCATTCATTACTTTCCATAGCTGTCATGTGAGCCAATCTGCTAGGTGTGAGGTGATACCTCAGAGTTGTTTTGATTTGCATCTCTCTGATTATAAGGATGTAGAGCACTTTTTCATGTACTTATTAATAGTTTTGATTTCTTTGGCTGAGAACTGCCTGTTCATGTCCCTTGCCCATTTATCAATTGGAGAGTGGCTTGATTTTTTTGTACAATTGATTTAGTTCTTTGTAAATTTGAGTAATTAAACCTTTGTCAGAGGTTTTTATGAAGATTGTTTCCCAATTTGTTGCTACCCTTCTGATTTTGGTTACATTGGTTTTGTTTGTACAAAAACTTTTTAATTTTATGTATTCCAGATTATTTATTTTGCATTTTGTAACTCTTTCTAATTTTTGCTTGGTTTTGAAGTCTTTCCCTTCCCAAAGGTCTGACATGTATGCTATTCTGTGTTCGCCTAATTTTCTTATAGTTTCCTTCTTTATGTTCAAGTCATTCACCCATTTTGAATTTATCTTGGTGTAGGGTGTGAGGTGTTGATCTAAACCTAATCTTTCCCACACTGTCCTCCA
This sequence comes from Monodelphis domestica, assembly GCF_027887165.1. NCBI lineage: Eukaryota > Metazoa > Chordata > Mammalia > Didelphimorphia > Didelphidae > Monodelphis > Monodelphis domestica. Next base: position 516,965,411 of record NC_077227.1, on the reverse strand, counting down.
TTTTCCCAGCAGTTTTTATGAAATAGTGGATTTTTGTCCCCAAAGCTGGGATCTTTGGGTTTTTCATATACTGTCTTGCTGAGGTCGCTTGCCCCCAGTCTATTCCACTGATCCTCCTTTCTGTCTCTTAGCCAGTACCAAATTGTTTTGATAACCGCTGCTTTATAATATAATCTGAGATCTGGGACTGCAAGGCCCCCTTCCTTTGTATTTTTTTTTTCATTATTTCCCTGGATATCCTTGATCTTTTGTTCTTCCAAATGAACTTTGTTATGTTTTTTTCTAAATCAGTAAAAAAATTTTTTTGGAAGTTCCATGGGTATGGCACTAATTAGATAGATGAGTTTGGATAGGATGGTCATTTTTATTATATTGGCTCGTCCTACCCATGAGCAGTTAATGTTCTTCCAATTGTTCAAGTCTAGTTTTAGTTGTGTGGAAAGTGTTTTGTAGTTGTGTTCATATAGATCCTGTGTTTGTCTCGGGAGATAGATTCCTAAGTATTTTATTTTGTCTAAGGTAATTTTGAATGGGATTTCTCTTTCTATTTCTTGCTGCTGAGCTTTGTTGGAATTATATAGAAATGCTGATGGCTTATGTGGGTTTATTTTGTATCCTGCAACTTTGCTAAAATTGTTGATTATTTCGATTAGCTTTTTGGTTGAATCTCTACGATTCTTTAAGTAGACCATCATGTCCTCTGCAAACAGCGATAATTTGGTCTACTCCTTGCCTATTTTAATGCCTTCAATTTCTTTTTCTTCTCTAATTGCTACTGCTAGAGTTTCTAATACAATGTCAAATAATAGAGGTGATAATGGGCATCCTTGTTTCACTCCTGATCTTAATGGGAATGGATTTAGTTTATCCCCATTGCAGATGATATTAGTTGATGTGGGCACATCATTTTGAAAGCTGGGAGAAGAATGGAACATATAAAGATAAAAAAAAATTATTAAGTAGATATACTTTGTTGGAAAAGATTCTTCAAGAGAGAGGGATGATCTTTGTCCTGGCACCTGGGGGTCAGGATTTTATGCTGTATAAAGACCTGGAAAAATTAGAGAAGTGGTTAATATGATTCAATTCAACAAGCACCAATTAAAGGCCAACTAAAAGCAAAACATGGTGCTAGGCACTAGAGCTACAGAAGACATACAACAACAACAAAAATGGTTCTTAACCTCAAGGAGCTTACATTCTCTTCGGTGAAATAGTAAATTTTGATGGCAGTCCTTCAGTGATAAGACCACAATACATCTATACCCCCTCCATCCATACCCCTAAATGTTTCTTGTTCATGTCCTCCCATAAGTCTTCCATGAGTGGTTCATCTATGGGGGCAGCTGAGTGGTTCAGTGGATTGAGAGTCAAGCCAAGAGAGGTCCTGGGTTGAAATCTGAGCTCAAGCCATTTCCTAGATACATGACCCCTAGCCCTTACTACTTTATTGTCTTGGAACCAATACATAGTATTGATTCTAAGACAGAAGTTAAGCGTTTAAAAAAAAAAAGAGTTCATCTGTGATGTACTGAGTACCTTCCTCTGGGTCTCTTGGCCTAATGTGAATACTGATGGGCAAACCATTTCTTCCATTAATGATCTCTTGCTTTCTACATATGACTGGCCCACCTTTGTTTCTAGTCATACATCTCGTTGACATTTTTGTTGTTTTTTTCCTAATGACATTTTTTATACAATTTCTCTCATGTTGGAGCCTGCTCAATGTCACCATCTTCTCTCAGTGTTTTGGGGGTAACCCTCAACTTTAAACATTCAAAGATTGTGGCATTCTATGACACAGCCATATTATATCATTGGAAGACTATTGGGTGTGTGAGTGTGTGGTTTTTTAATGACCCTTTGTTTCAAGGAGAAGTTTAGGACCATTAGAAGTATCAGTTTTCCAAAGATTTTTTTCATCTTTTTAAATTTTGAAGTTTTATTTGTTAATTTAAAATACAAATCAAAATTCAATAGTTTATAAGTCATTTCTTAGGAAGCAAAGTTCTAAGTAGAAATCATGTGTGATGTGAATGATTTCTCCTAAGATTGAAATATGATTCTTAGTGGATGGGAGATAGAGTGCTTTTCGTGGTTCTGCATTTGAAGTTTACAGTCTTTAATTAAAAAATAAATAAATAAAAATTTAACTTTACAATCTGAAGTGGTTCCTAAATAATCTAAAACAATATAAGTAATTTATGGTCTATGCATGATACAAATCCATTAAATATTATAGTCCTATTATTTATTTGGAACAATACCTACTTAACTTTGAAACAAAATAATAATTTTTGCATTTGGATATAGTGAATTAGAACATGAAAACAATTCGTTGTTCCGTATACATTTCTATAAAATGTCATTTTTTTAAATGGAACACTGCTATCCCCCAAAGAGAAACAGTGAAGCAGTCTATTAATTTGCCGAATAGAAGAGGAAGAAAGTGTTTAAATTATTAATTATGGATTATGTGGATATTAAAATATATTATGTTAATTTCCTTAAGCTTTGTCTCAAGTCTTGTAAATTGGCAATTATAATTTCCTTAATTTAAGAGACAAATTCATTAAAAATTGGAAAACTTTTATAATGTTTCATTCCTGTATAATGACAGCAGATATTAAGCAACATGACCATGATATTGAACCTAGGATTTACTAAAGGGAAGAATGGTGGGTACTACTTTTTCCTTTTATTTAATCAATTGTTGATACTGACCAATTGTGTGGATATATAAAGGACAAATTAGGCCCACTGAGGAAAGCATCCATGCTTGCCTGAGATTGCTGGCAAGGTCTCAATCTCTTACACAAAAGCACAGCTGCTCTCGCGTAAAGGTTATCCTTAAACCCAGAGTCTCCCCTCACTCTGAAGAGCAAAGAAGTCGTTGTAATATCATGACTGAAACCTGTCTTTCCCTAAGTACATAGAATAGATTAGTTGTCTCTCTTTCTCAACTTGCTTACGGCTGTAACAGAAACTCTGATAACATTCTTGTGTGAAATAATTTTCATAAGCATTATCCTGTGGGAAAGTAACTCCCCTCCCCTGCCCAGAATGGTATGATGCTTAGCATTCTACTCTATAAAAGGCTTTCTCTTTGTCATAATAAACAGAGTTCATGGACCTTATGCCTCCCCATCTGGCCCTGGCTTTTTTATCTCTTCATCTATCTGTAGATCTCTAGATCTAAATATCCATCTACCTCTCTCTCTCTCTCTCTCTCTCTCTCTCTATATATATATATATATATATATATATCCTTCCTCAATGATGGAACTCTGGCACAGTGCCCTCGACAACCAATCATTTGTCATTGTTGCTCAGTTTCAAAGTATAGAAAGAATTTTCTCCCATAAGAAAACAAAGCTTTGCTCTTTCATTTGTATCTAACTTAGAAGATATGGTTTCAGATTAATAGTTTAAATGTCCAAAAAATTTTTTCTGATACTTTACATTCCATCTTGGAATCAATATTGTGTATTGGTTCCAAAGCAGAAGAGCAATAAGGGCTAAGCAATGGGGGTTAAGTGACTTCCTTAGGGTCACACAGTTAGAAAGTATCCAAGGCTAAATTTGAACACAGGTCCTCCTGATTCTGAGCCTGATAGTCTATCCACTATCCTACCTAGCTGCCCCCTAACTATCAAACTTTTTGAAAAAAAATCTATTCTTCTATGTAGCAGCTCCTCTAAATAAACATTCCAGATAATCTGGGGACAGGATGTTTACTTTTTTTCCTGATAAACATGCTATGCTAATGCTTCTTCTTTTTTATTTTTCTCCTTAGTGCTTACCTTCTGTCAGCATAAATTCTAAGATAGAAGAACGGTGAGGGATTAAATGCCTTGTCCAGGGTCACACAGCAAGGAAGTATCCAAGGTCAAATTTGAACCCAGGTCCTCCAGACTCAGAGCCTGGTACTCTATCCATTGTGCTAACTAGCCACCCCCTGTGATGATATTCCTAAAGGATTCCTGGCTTGGGGTAGACATGTGGAAGAGCAAATTTGTAGTAGGAAAGCTAAGGCAGATTCTTACCCAAAAAACTGAAAGCTCAGACTCTGTTCAACTGAAGGCATGGAAGTGTTTATTTGAGGATGTTACAGAGAGTGTGGCCAGAACATGGGAATAGCAATTGCAGCGATCGAGGTTCCTAGATTTATTGAGGGTCTAGGGGGATTTCCTCCTCCCGTTCTTGGGAACTCTCCATCTTTTCTCAGAATCTTTCTCCCCTGGGTGTTTCAGAGTATTCCAGGCCCAAACCCCCAGAAAATGGGTGTTGAGGAGACAGGTATTTTTCAGGGGGGGGGGTGTTTTGAGGGTCTACACAGCATAAGGTGAACTTGGAACTCAAAAAAGAGAAAAAGCAGCAAGCACAGTTTTGAGGAAGTTTCCTTAATTGCAAAGACCCCCAGAGGGCATGTGGCATATTCTCTCCTGTGTCTGGCTTAACATCACCTGTCAACCTGTGAGATGTCTCAGGGATTCTCCTCCACAGGCTTGGAAAGTCTGGCAAGCTTTTATCAGCTGGGTAGAAGACATAGGGAAAGCACAGGGTAGTGTGTATCATGGATGGAAACATTTTGCACTGAAAAACTATCTCCATCACTGCTCATCCCCTTCAAACCTATTTAATGCTTCTGCTTCATTATCTTCTTGTCATTTCATATATGATGATGGAGAGCAGCCACTCACTTTAGTCTGGTCATGTCCTACAAAGAGCCATCTATAGAATCATCTTTTTCCTCAACGATGAGCAAAGTGGTGCCATCTCCCTGTATAATGCTAAGTAAAATTCTGGGACTTTCAGCACCATGTGGAAAGAATATCTTTTTAACTTTCTACTTTTTCATCATATTTGATCACATCACAACACAGAAACAGATAAGCGTAAGCTGGGATCCGATGAAATCTCTTTGAAGTGTTTGAGATTGTTGTTTGGTTATTAAACATACCAACTAGAGGGCTGGCATATGATCTGGAAGAGTCTCAGCAAGACTTTGGTGAATTCTTAGGGAGAGTGTCGTGATCTTTCCCAATCAAGCTCCTTTTTCTGTAACTAGTAAAGGTTGAGACTTCTCTCTTCTGCCTAGACATTCATCATACTAGAAGGCAACCCTACCTCAGAAAGATATCTGCAAAGCATTAGAAAATCAGATTCTATTAAAACCATAAATAACAAGGAAGGGAATCAAACAGTAAAACATCTGGGGAGCAGCTAGCTGGCTCAGTGGATAGAGAGCCAGGCCTGGAGATAGGAGGTCCTGGGTTCAAATTTGGCCTAAAATATTTTCTAGTTGTGTGACCCTGGGCAAGTCACTTAACCCTAATTGCCTAGCCATTACTTCTCTTCTGCCTTGGAACTGACACTTAGCAATTCTAACACAGAAGGTAAAGAGTAAAAAAAATTTTCTAAACCTCATTCTAATAGCAAAGAACTGGAAATAAATTGTCACATGCAGGTAATGAAAACTTATCTTGCCATGAAGAACAATTAAAAATAGGAATATTGGGCAGCATTGGAAGATTTTTATGAACTAATTCAAAGTAAAGTAAGCAAAACCAGGAAAACAAGCTACATAATGACTACAACAATGTAAACAAAAGGTTTAACAATAAAATAATCAAAACTGAATATTGAGAAATTATCATTTATTTTTAAGTTTGACCCCAAATAAGGGAAGTAAAAATGCAGTTCTACTCTACTGTTTATGCTTTGTGGAGGTAGCAGTCTGTGGGTATGGAACACCACATATAATGTCAGAAATTTTCAATATGTTGGTTGGCTTTGCTAAACTGGATTTTTCCCCTTATTTTTTATTCATTGTTATAAATAATGGTTCTCTAGATTAGGGAATAAGGTCAGGTACATTATGAAAGGTAAATGATGTGAAGGTAATGCTTGTTTCATTTGACTTTCCCACAGGAACTATGCATACGGTTACTATATTATTAAGAGCCAAATGAAATGTTATGGGGACAATAGTTTGCCTGACAGTTGAAAAATGTCTTGATGTGATGTACTTCTTCCTATGGAGTGAGGGGGAGTTGGAGGTTTTATTTTTGGTCTAGGAGAATTTTATAAAGAGTCAGTGAGGAGCTGGCAAATACAGTATATTCTGGAGAGACTATTTCCTGTGATGACTAAAGAGAGGACAAAGAAAAAGGATTTGCTTGGCTTATCCCCTAAGAGAATAAATTTAACTCATCTTGAGGGGAAAAATTATAAATAAAAGTATTAAAAGACTACCATGAGGAGCAACTAGGTGGCTCACTGGATAAATAGCCAGGCCTAGAGATAGGAGGTTTGGAATTCAATTCTGACCTCAGACACTTCCCAGCTGTGTGACCCTGGGCAAGTCACTTAACCCCCATTGCCTAACTCTTACCACTCTTCTGCCTTGGAGCCAAAACACAGTATTGATTCTAAGATGGAAGGTAAGGGTTTGTTTATTTTTTTAAACTCTATTTACTATTGTATTTAGAGTGGTGAAATTGCCTTTCTGGAAGTGAAGTCATCTGTTATATGGAGGGTTAGAAGCAATGCTAGCTATGATCTTTTGCCCAGTCAAAATATTTTCAAGAGTTACATATGCCTTTGTTTTATTAATGATTTAATTTGTTAATAAATTGTGTCTATTACTAGAAAAAGAGATTTCTCCAGTTTCTTTACTAAATAATATTTAATATTTAGACTTCTAGTCAAAATAGGTATCTGAAGGAAGGCAAACTGCCCATCTCCCACAAACCTATTATAGTAAAACCCTGAAATTTGCACCAGAATAAATAATGCTTAAGAAATACAAAAAGAAAGGGGCAACTAGGTGGCTCAGTAGATTGAGAGCCAGGCCTAGAGATGAAAGGTTACGGATTAAAATCTGACCTCAGACACTTCCCAGCTGTGTGACCCTGGGCAAGTCACTTAACTCCCATTGCCTAGCCCTTACCACTCTTCTGCCTTGGAGCCAATACACAGTATTGACTCCAAGACGGAAGGTAAGGGTTTAAAAAAAAAAAAAGTATGCTTTGATTTGCATTCTGACTTCAATTCTTTCTGTGGAGGCAGATGACATTTTCCACCATGAGTCTTTGGGTATTGTCTTGGATGGTTGTATTGCTTAGAATAACTAGGCCATTCACAGTTGATCATCTAACAAGATTGTTATTACTATGTATAATGTTCTCCTGGTTCTGCTCATTTCACTTTGCAGCAATTCATATAAGTTTTTCCAGGTTTTTTGAAAAGCATCCTGCTCATCATTTCTTATCGCACAATAGTATTCCATTACAATCATATACCACAGCTTCTTCAGTCATTTCTCAATTAAAATGAGATGTTAATTGACAAATAGTTTCTGCCAAACTTCTTTCCAGTTTTCCCAGCAGTTTTTGTTAAATAGTAAGTTCTTGTCCCAAAAGGTGGGATTTTTAAAAATAAAATAATAGATTACTATGTTCATTTACTACTGTGTATCTAATCTATTTTATTGATCCAAGCCAGAAGAGTAGTAAGGGCTAGGCAATAGGGGTTAAGTGACTTGTCCAGGGTCACACAGCTAGGAAGTGTCTGAGGCCAGATTTGAGATCAAGACCTCCTGTCCTTAGGACCAACTCTCAATCTACTGAGCCACCTAGTTGTGCCTAGGACCAGATTGTTTTGATGATTACTTCTTTGTAATACAGTTTAAACTCTGCTATGGCTAAATCACCTTTCTTTACCTTTTTTTTTCTTGATTCCCTTGACTTTTTGTTCTTCCAAAATGAACTTTATTTTTTCCAGCTCTATAAAATAATTTTTAGTACTTTGATTGGTATGGCAGTGGATATTTAAATTGGGTAGAATTATTGTTTTTGTTATATTGGCTTGTCTGTCCATAAGCAATTAATACTTTTCCAACTATTTAGATCAGACTTTATTTGCATGAAAAGTATTCTGCAATTGTGTTCATACAGTTTCTGGGGTTTTAGTGGCAGGTAGACTCCCAAATATTTTATATTATCTATGATTATTTTACATAGAATTTCACTTTTTTCACTCTTGCTGCTAGATTTTGTTTGTAATATTTAGAAATATTGATGGTTTCTGGGCATTTATTTTATAGGCTGAAACATTGCTAAAGTTGTTAATTATTTCAACTAGTTTTTTAGTTGATGTTCCAGAATTTTTCAAGTATTCAATCAGATCATCTCAGAGAGTGATAGTTTTGTTTCTTCATTGCCTATTCTAATTCCTTCCATTTCTTTTTCTTCTCTTATTGCCATAGCTAATATTTCTAGTACAATATATAATAATGGTGAGATAAAGCATCCTTGCTTTATCTCTGATTTTATTGGAAAAACTTCTAGCTCATCCCCATTACAGATAATGCTTGTAAACGGTTTTAGGTAGATACTACTTATCATTTAAAGGAAAGCTCCATTTATTCTTATGCTTTCTAGAGTTGTTTTTTTTTTAATAGGAATGAGTGTTGCTTTTGTCCAAGACTTTTTCTACATGTATTGAGATTATTATGTGATTTTTGGTGTTTTTGTTATTGATATGGTCAATTATGCTGATAGTTTTTCTAATATTGAACCATTCCTATATTCCTGAAATAAATTCCAACTGGTCATAGTATATGATCTTTGTAATATATTATTATAACCTCTTTGCTAATATTTTATTTAAAATTTTTGCATCAATATTCATTAGAGAAATTGGTCTATATTTTTCTTTGTTTTTTCCCATCCTGATATAGGTATCATATTTGTGTCATAAATGGAATGTGGTTAAATTCCTTGTTAACCTACTTTTTCATGTAGTTTATATAATATTGGAATTAATTGTTCTTTAAATGTTTAGTAGAATTCACTTGTGAATCCATCTGGTTCTGATGGGTTTTTTAGGGAGCTCATCAATGGCTTATTCAGTTTATTTTTCTCAGATAAGATTATTTAAGTATTCTAATTCCTCTTTTGTTAATCTTGGCAATTCATATTTTTGTAAATATTCATCCATTTCACTTAGAGTGTTAGACTTGTTGGCATATAATGTGCCAAAATAGCTCCTAATCATTTCTTTAGTTTCCTCTTCAGTTTTGGTAAATTAACCCTTTTTATTTTGATACTAATAATTTGTTTTTTTAAAAATCCATATTAACCATTATTTTACTGTTTTTTTCTTTTTGTAAAACTAGTTCTTAGATTTATTTTCTAGTTCTTGCTTTCAATTTTATTAATTACCCCTTTGATCTTCAAGATATCTAATTTGACATTTAAAAAGGTATTTTTAATTTGTTCTTTTTCAAGTTTTTTTTTTTAGCTGCATACCCAATTTGTTAATCTGCTCTTTCTTTATTTTATTAATGTAAGCATTTAGAGATACAAAATTTCCCCTAAGTACTGCTTTGGCTGCATCCCATAAAGTTTGGCATGCTGTCTCATTGTTGTCATTCTCTTAAATGAAATTATTGTTTCTATGATTTGTCCTTTGATCCACTTATTCTTTAGTTAGATTATTTAGTTTCCAATTAATTTTTAATATATCTTTCCATGGCCCTTTATTGAATGTAACTATTATTGCCTTCTCATCTGAAAAAAAGATGAATTTAATATTTCTGTATTTCTGCATTTGGTTGTGAGGTTTTTATTCCCTAATACATGTTGTTTTTGTGTGTGCCATGTATCACTGAGAAAAAGATATATTCTTTTCATTCTCATGCAATTTTCTCCAATGGTCTATCATATATAACTTTTCTAAAATTCTATTCATCTCCTTAACTTCTTTCTTATTTACTATTTGGTTAGATTTATCTAGTTCTGAGGTGGGAAAGTTGAGGTCTCCCACTTAATTTTACCATCAATTTTCTCCTGTAATTCCTTGAACTTTTCCTTTAAGAATGTGGATGCTATAACATTTAGGGCATATATATCTAGTACTGATAGTATTTCATTGTCTATGGTAACTTTTAATTAAATGTCATTTCCTTGCTTATCTTTTTTTTAATTAGATCTGTTTTTGCTTTTTCTTTGTCTGAGATCATGATTGCTATCCCTGTTTTGTTTTGTTTTTTCACTTCAGCTGAAGCATAATGACTTTTATCTTGGTATGTGATGTGAATTTTGGTCTATGTCTAGTTTCTGCCACATAATTTTCTAGTTTTCTCAGCAGTATTTATCAGATATTAAGTTCTTACCAATAGCTAGGTCAAACCTTAGATTACTATATTCATTTACTATGGGGTATTGTGTACCCAATCTATTCCAATAATACACCACTCTTTTCTTAGTACTAGATTGTTTTGATGATTACTGCTTTAAAATATAGTTTGAGATCTTTCACAACTAGGGTACCTTCCTTCACATTTTTCTTTCATAAATTTCCTTAATATTCTTGCCCTTTTGTTCTTCCAAATGAATTTTATTATTTTTCCTAATTCTATAAAATAATGTTTTGGGAATTTGATGGGACTTTTAATTTTATTAAAAATTGGGTTCTGCTCCCCCAGTAGAGCTTCAGGTTTTTCATGCTGCTGTTTTCAAAGGCACTTCTGGGGGTCTGTAATTTTTCAGTTCTTCTAAGGTAGTATGATCTAAGGAGAGGTATGGTCATTGCTCTTCTGGCTTGTGCTTCCCATCCTGGAAACGTGACCAGTGTCCCAGCTCTTGCTAATGCTCCTCCTCACTCTGGGACTTCCTCGGGAATTGAGTATGAGTGATACAACAGAGACCTGCTCCCAAGACTAGCAAAGGGTCCCCAATAATCTCCTGATCTGTGGTGTGACTCCTTTACCATCTGTGTATCTGGAGCTTTAAAAGCTGCTGCAGCCATTTCAGTTACTCCCCCTCCCCCAAAGCCTGCTGCTAACTTACTGGGGCACAGCCTGTACTAGACTGCCCTCCACTCTCACACCTGTGAGACAAACCTTTCCTGCCAATCTTCTTACTTGTCTTGGGGTGGAAAATTATTTCACCCTGTTCTTTTGTTGGTTCTGCACTCCAGAACTAATTTCTATGCATTATTCTAACATGACCTCAGGTGAATTCCTGCCTTTACTTTATTCCATCATCTTGGCTCTGCCTTTTTAAAGCACTCCTTCCTCTTGAAATTATTTTGTATTACTTTGTATGCAGTTGGAAATAATTATGTACATATATAAGGGCACACCACATATATGTTCTTGCATGTTGTATTCCTCCATTAAAATGTAGGCGCTTTGAGGGCAAGTTCTGATGTTGGTGCTTTTGTGTCTTGAAATCTACAGTACCTAGCACATTACCCTGAATATAGTAGCTTAAAATATTTGTTGAATTTAATTCTTGTAGAATTCTGTTGTGTCTTCCTTAAGTCTCAGACCAATAAGTAAACCATCCCATTTTTCTTCTCCCACGTGAATCATGGGAATCAAGACTTGGAGTTAGCAGAATGGGTTTTGGGAGGGTTGGTTGGGTTAGAGACTCAAAGCTATCATCGGGGTCTCCTTTACAGTTTGGGTCATGGGCTAAGGTTGATGGAAGTGGGCCTTCAATCCTGCCTGCTTCTGCATAAGATCTGGGTCTCTCTAGGGCCCAGAGCTCCCACTTTGCTACCCCTAATCTACTTCCAAGGATGGGGTAACTTGTCCTTGAGGTTCGATAACTCCACTGTAGGGGGTGATGATGCTAGGGTGAGGAAGACCTTAGTACTTTTCCTCTCCAGACACTACCCATCCCTTACTGGACTCCTGGGTAATTAGTTCTTGTTCTATATATGTAGGAAAGAAAGGGGAAGGAGAAGGAAAGCCAACCGGAGAGGGAGAGTGGAGGGCGGGGCGTAAGAGAGAGTGAAGGAAGGCGAGAGCCCTGGGCGGGAGCGGAGGCGGGGCTGGTCTACACGTCCCAGCTGCAGCGGCAGAGCCTGTGCGCTGCAGAACCCAGTCCGCGGACTCAGTCTGGAGGGTCACATCCTGCTGCAGAGAGCGCTGGAGCGTGGCATCTCGGCATTCCGCTCCGCACCGGGGAGCAGAGCCAGCATCAGGACGCGCAGGGAAGGGAAGACGCTAACGAACAAGGGAGAGAGCAGAGTCCTCTGAGAGCCAGCCGGACCAAAGCCCAGCTTACTGAGACAAGGGTTCTGCATCACTCCCTTAGCTCCACAGACCGGGCCCTGCACCGCCTTCCTTGCCGGGCCTGGGCTGGCATGGGGTAGGGAAGGCGTCGTGGAGCTGAGAGATGGGCCGCTCCCTCGGCACAGAGCGGCCCCTTAGGCTCAAAGCGGCCTGACCGTCGGAGACACTGGGGCCCAGCAGGTGGGTGTGGGCAGGGCAGAGGCGTGTCCAGAGGTTTCGCTGGTGGAGCTGCTGTGTGGGCGTGGGCGGAACTCACCTGGGGACACTCCGAGGTTGGGGTGGGGATTGCCTCGGGGAGCCGGTAGGAAGGTGATCGGGTCCTGTCGGGAGCATTGGCTGCAGATGCCGGCAGTCTTTAATGCCCCCGTCTCCTGACACCTGCAGGAGCCCCTAAACTGGCTAGATTGAACAGATGATGACCCAGTGTTCCAGAATGGACTCTGTGGGGGCAATGGCTTCACTGATTCCACTGACCCCATATCTGAGCCCTACAGTCCTACTGCTGGTCAGCTGTGACCTGGGGTTTGTCCGAGCAGGTAAGTTGAGTGAGGATGGGAGAGGTCAACTAGCACCTACTTTGTAGGTTTAGTCATATTCACTTGTCTTTTCCTTGTACAGACCGACCTCCTTCCCCTGTGAATGTGACTATCACTCAGCTCAAAGCCAATTCTGCCACCGTGTCCTGGGATGTTCCAGAGGGCAACATTGTCATTGGCTACGCCATCTCCCAGCAAGTATGAATCAGCCCTCTGGCCCCTCCTTCAGATTCCCTGCATCCCCCTCAGGCTCTCCTCAAGTTGGGGAAATGCTGGAGTGGATATCTCTCATACCAGACCTCCTTTAAGGAGCACTCCTACACTTCCCCTTATTTACTTCTCATTCCCCCAGAGGAGGCGGTATATGACTGCCCCCAGAGGGGAATATTTTAACTGGGGCCAGGATGTCCTGTGTTCAGGATCCTATGTTCTACCACTCTTTTCTGCCACCAGAGACAGAATGGACCTGGACAGCGGGTGATCCGAGAGGTGAACACCACTACTCGAGCCTGTGCCCTTTGGGGCTTGGCTGAAGACAGTGATTACACCATACAGGTTAGGAGCATTGGTCTTCGGGGGGAAAGCCCCCCTGGGCCTCGGGTCCACTTTCGAACTCTCAAGGGCTCCGACAGACTGCCCTCAAACAGTTCAAGTCCAGGTAAGAGCGTGACCTGACTCTATAACCCTCTGTACTTAAGTTCCTCTGACCCTTACCTACCTAGCCTTGGAAACAGCCACTCACTGACCTAAGGCAAGTAACTATCCTAGACAAATAGAAAGAAGGGTTATTGAATTAGTTATGCTATCAATATGTCTGAGAGAAGGCAGGCTGGTAGGGAGGAAAAAAAGGAAGGGCTGGTAATTTGGAAGAGTGCTTTTTACAAGGCTGACCTCTAGTCTACAAGGCTTTCACTCTGAGCATCAGCCTATCTTTTAGTCCCACTTCAACTCTGATGCTTTGATTCCCAATTTCACAAATCAGCCATCCTTGGGGAGAGAATGACCTACAATTTGAGCTCAATGACTATGAATCTCTCTCTCTAATTTCCAGTAGTTCCTTCCTTAAGTGCCTTTTTAAATAAAGCTTCCTAGCTGCTTCCTTGGTGATTCTTTAGGCCTTGTGTGTCCTCCTCAGGTGACATCACTGTTAAGGGTCTGGATGGCGAACGAACTCTGCAGACAGGGGAAGTGGTCATCATCGTGGTGGTGTTGATCATGTGGGCAGGTGAGCATGAGGTTTGGAAAGAAAAGGGTCAAGATCGAGTGGGGATTACTTAGAGTGGGCTGGGGAATAAGGAGATAAGGGGCAGTAAGATGGAAGGAGGTGAGTAGCACTGAGAGACGGGGATATAGTAATTACTCCAACTTCTAGAGCACTTTGAGATTTTCAAAGCATTTCCCTCAAAACAAACCCATGGGGTAGGTAGCAAGAATAATATTGACACCATTTTACAGATGAAGAGAGTTGAAGTCACTTATCCAAGGTCACAAGCAAGGAAAAAGGAGTGGGGGTTGGTGCATTTGGGGAGGGTGGAAAGAAATCCGGAAATAACCTGAAGCCAGAGAGGGGAAGTTGCTGAAAGTCTATTGAAAAATATCAAAGGAATACGACTTTGTAAGAGGGAGGCAAAAATGAAAAGATCAGACCTGAGATTTTATAGAAATAGCTTGAGTGAGTATATATGTGTGTATGTATGTGTTTGCTCTTTGAGGATGGATGAAAGGATCAAAACTTGGTATTATGGATAAAAGCAAAATATCTTGATGTCATTTTAGCTGTGATCGGACTATTCTGCCGTCAGTATGACATCATCAAGGATAACGACTCCAACAATCCCAAGGAGAAGGGAAAGGGGCCAGAGCAGAGCCCTCAAGGTCGGCCAATGGGGGCCAGACAGGTGATGTGGGAGTTTGGAACTGAAGAAGGGTGGAAACAGAGTCCTCCTCAAGTAGCCAGCAAGACCTGGATGGGGAAAGGGGAAGCCAGAAACAACAGAGAGAGAATAGAATGGCTTGGAAGAGTGGGAGGGAAGTAGGTACATGGAGTAGGAAAATAGAGAAAAGGAACTATACCCTTTAAGATTCTTAAATGAGCTCAAAGCCTCAAAGCATAATTTTCCATTACAGAAAAAGTCACCATCCATTAACACCATTGATGTCTGAAAGAAATGGAACCAAAAGAGAGAGATGGACCAAGAATGGTGATAAAGACTCAGATGGTCTTCTACCTAAGAGAGAAGGATCCTACCCCCTTCCTTACAGCTGAACCAGAGGGGATAATTAGCATTCCTGCACACTCAAACCTGCCTCCTATCCCCCTTTCTCACTGTAAGCAGGGTCATGAGTTCCTGGTAGGGAAAGTTTCCTTAGACTTGGAGAATGAGTGAAAAGTGAGAGAAGTCCCTAATGTTTCAGGTCTTGAGAGGAGCAATTTGTCTAACCTTATCCCATGAAGCCCAAGAAAGCAAATGACCTACTTCACCTGCATCAGGACAGTCAACATCTTTAGCTGCCTCCAACCCCAGCCTCTGTCCCCAGGACTCAAATGAGGGTCTTTCTGTGAGCTTTGGGCAGGGGGGAGGGACTGTTGGAGCCCAGGGACCAGACACCACGCTGCACTAATCTAATGTCTTCCATGAAGCCTGAGGAGCTTCATTGCCTCATCAGGCAGCCTCCAAGAGCTGCTGGTGATCACACACCCTTGGGCATTTTTACAATAAAAGGTTCTTTGGAACAAAGTAATTTTCCTATGTGACTTTGGAATTTCCCCACCTTCTTTCTCTGCTTCTTCTATACGATATCCTAACACAAGCCTGCCCCAGGTTTCCTAAATCAAATGTTCTATTTCTTTATCCACAGTTGGAAAAGGGTGGGGAGAATATAGGAGGAATGGGTGTAGGGAGTCCCTAGCTCCAGTTGTTTTCAATTCAAGCATTTATTGAGCTCTTTGGGCTTGGTAGTCGGTTAGATGCTAGAGATACAGAGTCAATGCCAAAAATATGAGAAGAAACAATGTGCCCACAGAAGTATATACAGGATAAAAATATGATTTGTGGGGGTTGAGGTAGGGCACTAGCAAAGTTGGGGAGGTGGGGAGGGTCAGGATAGGTTTCATGTAAAGGTAATGAAAGGACTTTAAACTGAGCCTAGAAGGAAGCTAGTGATTCTAATAAGCAAAGATTAGGAAAGAGTATGTTCCAGGCACAGGGACTCAGTAATAGAATGCCCTGTATAGGGAATAGCAAGCAGGTCATTTTTGCTGGAAACAAAGAGTGCATGAGAGGACCTCAAAAGGTAGACAGAAGCCAAATTGTGAACATAGGAGTTTTTATTTTATCCTAGAGGCAATAAGAAGCGATCAGATTTTTCCTGCTTGAGTGTGGGAGGGGTATAGTCAGACCTGTTTTGGGAATTTCAGTTTGAAGGGGACCCCTTAGGATTGCTGTTGCAATAGTTCCAAAGGGAGATGGATGAGAGCCTGAATGAATGCTAGGACTGTGGGAGAGAATGGCATTGATGCAAAAGATATTATAAAAGTCAAATCAACAAAACTTGCCTATTAATTGGATATATGAAAAGTAGAGGATGGTTGGGGTTGAGAATCTGGGTGATTAGAAAGATTTGCCTTCCACAGAAATGTTATTAGGAAGAGAGGTAGAAGAATGAGATCTGTTTACAATATGTTGAGCTGAGATGCCAGTGGGACATTCAGTTGGAAAGATTCAATAGGTGATGCACAAATGGAATTTGGGAAAAGCCCAAGTTTTGTTGATTATGATCAAAACAGAGTAGTTATAACACATCAATTTAACATTATTTTTAAAAATTTCATCCCTACTATGTGACAAAATTGGAACTGCCCCTGCCCTCAAAGTTGCCTTTAGTCTACCGGAGGAATATAAGCAGGACAGAAAATACGGATTCAAACTATCAATATCTTTTATATCTTCCATGCCCATATTTTAAATCAGTACTAACCACTTTTGTCATACAAGAACAGATCTGAGTAAGGCAATGTTGTTTAGTCTTTCCTATTGTCAAGACTCTGCTCATCTCTCTAGTGAAACTGGGCCTATCCCAGAATCTGTTTATCCCCATCTAAACACTTGCCTGCTTGTCTCTACCAGGACTCAGGCAACGACAATTTCTGCATGAGGTCTGTACAAGAGTTAGTGGTCAAATGTTCAAGACTCATTAATAACAAAAAGCTCAAACAGAGCTGTGTTCAGACTGCGTCCTAAATAAGGTCCTGGAAGAAGAACTGAAGTGAGACATTATTTTTCCTCAGTAAAACAATATGACCCTACCCAGTTTCCTGTGAAATTATGACTGTGTCCTATACCCTCCTTGTTTCTTTCTGTGAAGATGAGAGAAATTCTGGATGGCTGTTCTACTAGCAAACTAACTCAGAAGCTGAAAGCCTCTACTCAGAGAATTTCTGACTCTCCTGGCCTCATTTTCTTCCTTTAGAATACTCAGAGCCTTCTGATTCACAGATGTGACTTTTGTGAACACCTCCCCCAATTTCAGTCGGTGACTCTGGATAAGAAATAAGAATTCCAGAACACAGACAGTAAGGTGTATATTGTGGAAAGGGCATAGCTAATAGATTCAGGGTTGGAAGTGACCTCAGAAAGCATGTAGTGGGGGGGGGGGGCAGCTGGGTGGCTCAGTAGATTGAGAGCAGGGCCTAGAGAGGGGAGGTCCTAGGTTCAGATCTGGCCTCAGACACTTCCTAGCTGTGTGACCCTGAGCAAGTCACTCAGCCCCCATTGCCTAGCCCTTACCACTCTTCTGCCTTGGAACCAATATCTTTGGTTCCAAGATGGAAGGTAAAGGAGAAGAAGGAGGAGGAGAAGGAGAAGCAGCAGCAGCAGCAGCCATGTAGTCCAATCCCTTCATTTTACAATAAGGGAATTGAGACCCAAGGTTAAGTGACTTACCCATGATGGTCACACAGGTAGCAAGCTTCAGAGATAAATGATAAATCAAGGTCCTGTGATTGGATCCAGTGCTTTTTGCACATCTCCCTTCTATGGGGCCCTAACATGCTAAAACTAAGCAGATTTTTAAAAGAACTAGAAAAAGAAATAGAGAACAGGTATTACAATCTTCTGAATATAAAGAGGTAAAATGAGATAAGCTAAGTATTAAATTAGCAACTAGATGAAATATAAAAAAGGAAGAGGGGTGAGAAACACTGCTTTAAAAAAGTTTGATTTTGCTCCCTGTATAGCAAGTCATTTTATCTTCCAGAGTCTCAGCTACCTTATTTCTAAAAGATGAATCAATATCTAAGGGCCTTTCCAGCCTTTATTCCATGATCATGAGGCAAGTGTCTATCTCCCCTACTCAGTCTGAGACAAGGCTCCTTCTTTAAGTTCTATGGTCTTAGGAATCACCTAGGTCAAGCCTCTACAATTACAAACTAGGAAAACTGAAGTCTAGAGAGGTAACCAGCTGGATTTTGACTGGAGGGCCCAGGTTCAAATCCCAGCTCTGCCACTTAAGTACCTATATGACTTTTGAGCCAGATATAAACTCTCAGAGCTTAGTTTCCCCAGTTTTAAATGAGGACTTTTTCTAGATCACCTCTGACCCTGTTCTTCTAACTTTAAATCTGAGTCTCCCACTTGCCTAAGATAGCAAGTAGCAGAGCTGGGCAGAGAAAGATGGAATGGAAAGAACAATGATAAACTTATAGTCAGCACAAGACCCAAGTCTGAATCCTGACTCTGGCACTTACCACTACTGTGACTTGAGCAAGTTACCTCAACTGTAAAGTGAAGGCAGTTGGAAGAGATGACCTCTGAGGTCCCTTCCATATTTAGGGACCTGAACAAGGTCACACAAGTAACTAGTGGCAGAGTTGGGATTTGAACGCAAGTCTTCTAAATTAAAACCCAGTGCTCTTTTTACTGTAACCTGGTCCCTGAAAATTTTTACTCTGTACTCTGAGGGTCATTGCCTTCTTCCCCCTTTCACCACAACCTGTGACCTCCAACTGGCCCTGACCCTATTAAAGAGGCCTCTGAGCAATGGCTCAGACGTGCAATTGGGGGTGTGAATGCAGATATCTTTGGTCTGGGCTCAGGCTCAGGAATTGCTCTAAACTGGGAATCTGGGTTTGTTCCAGTGGATGAGAACATACTCTTTACCCAAAAGCTTCCCAGAGCCAGTTTCTCTCCTCCCCCTTATTCCTTCTCTCCCCTCCTCCTCCTTCTAACCCCTCTTCTCTCCTCCTTGTTCCCCTCCTCCCTCTCCAAGCCCTTCTTATTCTTCTCCTCCCCTTCCCTCATCCCTTTCTCCTCCTTCCCCTCTTCTATCTCGCTTCCTCCCCTCCTCCTTTTTCCCCAAGCCCTTTTTATTATTCCCCTCCCCTCTCTCCCCCCGCCCCTCTAAGCCCCTAGTGCGCTTGCGCCTTCGCTATTTCCGCGCGCTGGACTGACGTAAGCATCGCGCAGCCGTGTTAGATGCTGAGCTTGCTGTGAGGACTGGTTGCCCGGGTAACAGCCGGAGTTGTCGCTGAAGGTGCGGGAGTGTGTAGTGGTCGGTCGCCATGCAGTTGAAGCACTTGAGGACCCTGCTGAGCCCTCAGGTGAGCCGCCAGGGGTCCCTCCGCCTCCCGCCGCCCCCTCTGATGTTACTCTAGGCTCGGTTGCCAGTGGGGACGGCGCGGAAACCTTGAAGGACGAGTGTCTGGGGATCCCTACGGGGCCTCTCTCCCTCCTTCCCTCCCCGCCGGTCGCGGGTGGGCGAAGGCGCCAGAGCAGCACCGACTCTGGTTCCTGCCAGGAACACACCATAACAATCCTGGCAACGAGAGCTGGAGATAAAGAGTAGATCATCTAGTCCAACTGCGAGGTTTGACAGAAGTGACCTGCCCAAGGTCACACGGATTAGTGACTGATGGAAACAGAATTTGGATTCTGGTCCACCGACTCCAGACCCGGGGTTCTTTTCACTACACCATCGATCTGATTGTTTAATTTAATTTCAGTTCCAAATTTGTGATCCTGTGATGATAGAAATAATAGTTAAAGTTTTAAGGTTGCAAAGTGCTTTACATCATAATGTTAACTTGTTTGATACTCAAAACAACCATCCTGTGAAATAGGTGTAATTGTTATCCTCAATTTACAAATGAAGAAACTGAGACTGAGAAAGGTGACATAACAATGATAACAATTATAATGACAACTAGCATTTATATGGATTTGAACCTAGGTTTTCCTGATTCCAGCCCTATTATTCTGCCCAGTAGATCTTAGAAACTGGTTGAGAATACAAAGGATTTTTTATCCAAGGAGAAACAGCATAGGTAGATCTGGGGGTGACATGTAGCTACCTTCAAGTACATGAAAGAGATGGATCTTGGAATGGTGGGTGGAACTTGCTAAGTGGAAAATCAAGGCTTGATATTAGCCTTGCAAACTAATTAGGACCATCTAAAATTATAGACTACCTGGTAGGGCGGCTAGGTAGCACAGTAGATAGAGGGCCAGATCTTGAGTCAGGAGGACCTGGGTTCAAATTTGGCCTCAAACTCTTCATAGTTGTGTGACCCTGGGCAAGTCACTTAACCCCAGTTGCCTAGCCCCTGCTACTCTTGTATCTTAGAAATGAACCAAGACAGAAATTAAAGATTATTAAAACAAACACAAAAAAGTATGTACCCTCTTTGAGTAGGTGGTTATTAGGTCCCTTTGAACTATTTCTGTGATTCTATTATAGCTGAGTCCAGGGCAGTGCCTTAGAGCCCCTTTATTAAGCCCAACAAAAGCAAGAACTGGGGGGCTGATGGTGGCATTCTTAATATTGTGACTGTGAGACTGGTTATAGCTTGTTGCTCTGGATAGTCTCAGTAAGATTTTTTTTGAAAGTATGACTATAGGGTAAAGAATATAGGAAAGTAACCAATGGTGTAGCCCAGCTTAAGGAATTCGAATTACAAAGGATGATTCTGACCTCAGTTAAGGGAATCCTTAGTGGCAGAACTGCATAGGGCTAGTGGTGGGTGGGTAAGGCAGATATTTTAATATATCCCTGGTCTTGAGGTATTCCTTCCACTATGATAGAGGCAAGGAGATAGCTAAATGGATATAGTGCTAGACCTGGAATCAGGCAGACCTAAGTTCAAATCCAGCCTCAGACATTAGCCATGTGACCCTGGGCAAGTTACTTGACCCTGTTTGCCTCAATTTCCTCATCTGTAAAATGAGCTGGAGAAGGAAATGGCAAACCACTTTAGTATCTGCCAAGAAAACCCCAAATGGGGTCACAGTCAGATATGACTGAACAACAACAATTCTTAGCATCACAAATTTGAGAGTTGGAAGGGAACTCAACCAACCTGTAGTCCAACTCATGCCAAAGGAATCTCCACTGGAATGTACTTGACCTGTGGTTATCTAGCCTCTATATGAAGAGCTCCAAGATGCCCCTTAGAGGCAACTCAATTTACTTCGAGATGGCTCACGTAGTTAGGAAGGTTTTGCTCATATCAAACCTAAATTGGTTTTTTTACCACTTCTACCTACTACTCCTGTATCTGCCCTCTAGGATCTATTATAATAGTCTAATACCTCAATACCTCTTTTACAGGATGGATTTTTAAATATTTGAAGATAGCTATCATGTACCCATTCTCAAAGCAAAACTTGTCTAGTGTCTTCAATCAATTCTCATATGTCATAGACTTAAGGTCCTTTAAGTCCCAGTTGTCCTCCTCCACTCTTATCAATGCCCTTTTTAAACTATGAGGCCTAGAATTGGACACAACATTCCAAATGAGGATTTAGGGACTATTACCTTCTCATTCCTTGAGATTAGCTCTCTCTTTATGCAGCTCATTATTTTTTTTTAACCTTCACCTTCTGCCTTAGAATTGATACTAAGCATCAGGTCCAAGACAGAAAAGTGGTAAGGGGTAGGCAGTTGGGGCTATGACTTACCTAGGGTCATATTGCTAGGAAGTGTCTGAGGGAAAATTTGAACCCAGGACCTCCCAACTCCAGGCCCAATTCTTTATACTCCATGAGCCCTTTTTGTGATGAAGCCTTATTTCTGGTTCTTTATATTTACTGCATCCCTTTCTAGATGCTTACTGTTTCATTGGAGAATTTTACCAGGAGTCAAAATCAACCTCACTGGCTATAGTTTGTAGACTCTTCAATTGTTCTGTTAGTTTAAAAGCATTTATTGAATACTTATGTATCAGGTACTATGCTAAGAATATAAAGAAATATAAAAACATAATTCTTGTCCTCAAGGACCTGACATTCTCATGGGGGAAGTAGCGTGTACATAACTCTGTACCTACAAGATATAATCAATATAAATAGAATGTAATCAATGCATTTGGCAGGGTAAAGGGGGTTTGTACTAGGCAAGGCCCTTTGCAGAATATAGGATTTAGGATGGGATGAACCTTGAGTGAAGCCAGGGAAGTCAGGAGACAAGAGATGAAAAAGGGAGATTGTTTGTTCCAGGTATGAGAGACAACCAGTGAAAAGACAAAGAGAGTTGGGAGGCAGTGTTGTGTGTGAGGAATAAAAAATAGCAAAAAGATAATTTTATATTTGATCCTGAGGCAATAGAGAGCCACTGCAGACTAGGAGGGGTGGCATAGTCAGATCATCACTGAAAATCCATTTGCCAGCTAAGGGGAGGATAGATTGAAGTAGGGAAGAGGCATGAGGCTGGGCAATCAGTGGAAAGGCAATTGCAATGGTCCAGGGAAGAGGTTATGAAAGCCTGGACACAGGTGGCAGCTGTGAGTGGAAGAAGGAATTCTATGGAGATATTTTGACTAACAAGATTTTCAAAGTATGGAGATATTGTAAAGATATTTTTTAGAAACAAAAGACTTGACAGCAGATTGAATATGCCAGAGCTGAATATGACACCAAATTTATTAACCTGGATGAGTGGGAGGATGAATGTCCTTGACAGTAATAGGAAAGCTGAGAAGAAAGGGTTTTGGAAGAATGATTAGAGTTCTGTTTTCGACATGATGAATTTGAAATGTGTGTGTGGTATATTGCTGTGTCCAAAAGGTAAGTCATCCACCTGAATAATTGAGTCTATAGGAGCTAATAAGATTTCCTAACGAGTTAATATAGAGTCAGTATAGAAGAGGTAGAAATGAGGGACCAGACAAAGCCTTACAGGAAATACTTGTGGGATATTGAGGAAGAAATTGAGGAAGAGCCAACAAAGAAGCCTAAGACAGAGCAGCCAGGCAGGTAGAAGAAGAGTCAGAAGAGAGCAGTGTCACCAAAAAAAACAAAACAAAACAAACAAACAAACAACAACAAAAAAAACCGGAAAGACTGGAGTATCCAAGAGAAGGTAAAGGACAGTGTCAAAGATTTAACTTACATCAATAGGTCTAGTTTAAAAAAGGGGGAGGCACCAATATGTTGACATAAAATAATCTGAACACAGACTGTAGTATAAAAATGAGAAGACCCTATAAAAAGATATCAAAGAGTCCACAAGCATTTAGTAAACACCTACTGTAAGCTAGATACTGTACTTATTGCTGAGACTACAAATTCAAAAGTGGGATGCTCCCTACCTTCAAATAACTTATGTAGTCCTTAGAGGGTATGTGCTCATAAATAAATAAATACAAGATATACTGAAAATAAATACAAAATTATTTAGTTCATCTTATATGTTCCTGTTTCATATTTTCTTATGCTTTAGTTTATATAAGCTTGAATATTATTTCTCAGTGGAAGCTAAAATTTACTTTTTAAAATTTGCCTTTTCCCTCAACAGGATGGGGCTGCAAAAGTGACCTGCATGGCTTGGTCTCAGAACAATGCCAAATTTGCTGTCTGTACGGTAGACCGTGTGGTATTGTTGTATGATGAGCATGGGGAACGAAGAGATAAATTCTCCACCAAACCAGCTGACATGAAGGTGAAGAGAGATTATTCTACCTTAGCCTCTACCCTGTGTCCTGAGGACAAAGGAAAGTTTCCAACTCTGACCCTAGTCTTGTTACATGAAATGGCTTATCACTCTTATTCCATCCACTTTCCCTTTCCCCTCCACATTCCCCTTAACTTCAATACAATCATAAAATCCTTTTTTTTTCATTCTTTCTCCTAATACACTTAAATTCCTTTGTCTCACTCTTAGTATGGCAGGAAGAGCTATGTGGTGAAGGGCATGGCTTTCTCTCCTGATTCCACTAAGATTGCCATAGGACAGACTGACAACATCATCTATGTATACAAGATTGGAGAAGATTGGTAAGTCTAGTGACAGTGAAAGTGGATGACTGGGAAAATATGAGTAGAAGGGAAATGATGGGTCTAAAGAGGAGATAATAAAATCTGCCCAAAAGACAAAGGCATTCCTTATGGTTCTGGTGCTTTTGTCATTGTGCTTTCCCAGTCCATTCTGAGGAGAGTCCATTTTACATAAAGCAGTAGCACTCTATCCCTACTTAGCAATTGAGATATGGATAGTGTCATTGAATCTTTATCATTTACAAAACCATGGCCACTCAGAATCCCACGTAGGCTTCCTTAATACTCCATGGAACCTATATAGATAGGATCTAAATACAAATGGATCTAAGGAGATAGTTTGGTGGTATTTTCCCTTGCTGCTCTTTACTCAAAGCTTCTTTTTATCATTTTAATTTATTTTTTATTTTAATTTTAGCAAGTTGATTCTGCTTTTGATGCCTTTTTTTTCCTTTTTTCGGGGTAGGGGTGACAAGAAAGTGATCTGCAACAAATTCATCCAGACGGTAAAGTATTATGCCCCCTCGGTATAAGTTATTGGGACAGATGCATTTTTATCAGGAGGTCTAACTACCCAAGAGTTCCTTAGTCTGACGTCTGGTGCTGACTCCATTGCCAAGGAGGTAGTTTTCGCACTACTCGTATTTATAGGCTTTTTCTTTTTGAGCTCAGTTGTGTCCTTCCATACAAAAGACCAGAGTAGTGCTACTGTATTGACTGGTTCTGATAGTTATAAGCAGTGCTAATTCCACAAAACCTTTTTTTCTTTTTTTCCTTATAGAGTGCAGTTACTTGTTTACAGTGGCCAGCAGAATACATCATTGTTTTTGGACTGGCTGAAGGGAAGGTAAAAGAGGGAAACACAGGAGACTATTCAACAGGGCCTCTTCTCCTTTAGGATCATATCTATATATAGTATTAGTGTTTATTTTATAAAGGTAAGGTGATTAACCATAGTCATACCAAATGACAGTGGAATCCAAAAAAGTTTTTATATCTAGTTCTAAACCTGAGCTTAATTTTACAGTTAAGGAATAGGCTATTTTAGACTAAATTTTCTAAGTCTTGAACACGTGCAGTCTAGTCCCTTTGCTGACTTTCTTCAGGGTCAAGTAAGGAAAAAGTTCATCTGGCTTCTTACTCTTTCAGGTCCGTTTGGCAAATACTAAAACCAATAAATCATCTACCATCTATGGGACAGATTCTTATGTGGTGTCACTAACATCAAAGTAAGAAAGGGAGATATTGCTAGAGGTTGCCAAGAGGGTGAGAGTGGGGGGAAGGGAGCATAAAGATATTGGAAGTGGGTAAATGCATGATTTTAGAGGGACTGAGTTAGAGGAATGAAGGGAGCCACAAGTTGGAATAGGGCTTGAGGGCAAAAAGATCATTTGATTACTGGGATTGAGTTTCTTACTGTGATGGGGATAAAATACTGGACTTAGAGACAAGTAAGACTTGGGTTTGAATCCCAGTCCTGACACTTATGAACTGTTCTCTCTCTCTCTCTCTCTCTCTCTCTCTCTCTCTCTCTCTCTCTCTCTCTCTCTCTCTCTCTCTCTCTCTCTCTCTCTCTCTTCTCTCTCTTTCTCTCTCTCTCTCACACACACACAGAGACTTTTTTCTCCTTTGTAAATAGGAATAAAAATTATGTAACATTTACTGTGTGAGATTGTTGTTAAATTCTAATGAGATTATTGGATACAGATGGAGCCTTTTATAAACTTTTAAAGCACTTTATTATTACTTTATTTTTCCAAAATCTACTTTTTCTCTTGTCTTTCCAGTGGATCTGGGAAAGGAATTCTTTCTGGTCATGCTGATGGCACCATTGTCCGATACTTCTTTGATGATGAGGGCTCTGGAGAATCACAGGTATGTGTGGTAAAGGATCCTTTGAAATCAAGGGTGAAGGTGAAGAGTAGCTTGGAGCTTCACAGAAAGAAGAAAATCAGGAGACTTAGATGTTTGGTTTTGAGAAGTCCAGGGGACTAGACTCTTAGAAGAGAGAGATATGGAGAACCTGAGGCTAAGAATTCCTGAGAGCAGTAGGTATAAGGATAATAGAAATTAAGGGATTGAAAGTACATGAGACTAAAAATGGAATGAAAACTCTGGGGAAAGTAGATTGTATGACTGTGGGTCTGGTCATTACATGTTGATCAGTGTGTGTAGACCCACAAGACTTACAAACTAATTTTTAAAATATCAATTCATAAGAGTAGTCCTCCATCTTATTAGTTATTGTGTGTATTGTGGGCAGTTGTCTCCTGGATATTGATCAATTTGTATATGTGTATGTATGTGTTGTCTTTGTAAAGGATATTTGGTTTGTGTAAGTAGGATTTCTCTTATGTTAAGGGAATAATTTCTCTAGGGAGAACATGGTCAGAATAAATATGAAAGAGATGATAAAAAGAAGGGATTTTTAAGGATATTGAAATAAAAGTCAATGTGACTGCTTCCTCTATTCCTGTTCTAGGGAAAACTGGTCAGTCATCCATGTCCACCCTATGCCTTGGCTTGGGCATCTAATAGCATTGTGGCTGCTGGCTGTGACCGAAGGATTGTGGCTTATGGAAAAGAAGGCCATGTATTACAAACTTTTGATTATAGCCGTGATCCTCAGGAACGCGAGTTCACCACAGCTGCAGCCAGTCCTGGAGGTCAAGCTGTTGTACTAGGAAGTTATGACAGGTAGGACAGCATGGTTGAACAGTCATCCCTTCGTCTTGTCCTATCTTTCTCTGTACTTCCTTTTAATCTCTTCTTATTATTGCTTCTTTAATCTCCTTGGTCTCAGACTCCCTATTTTTGTCTTTTTTACATTTCAGTCTTCTTTCATTCCTTTGTATGTACCCCTTATGTACCTCTTTCCTAAATTACTTCTTCCATCTTCCTTTTCTCCAGCTTTTACCTATTTCTCTATCTTTAAGAGCTGACCTCACTACCTTTCTTCTTACCCTAACCTTCCTTTCTACAGTTCACCTTTCCATCATCACCCTTCTGTCTTCTTCCCAAGTCACTTTGAAGTTTGTGTTCTCCTTTCCCACTAGACTTCTCTCCTCATGCTCTCTTATTGATCTTTTTTCCTCACTAATGAAGGGGAAATATTTTTCCCATTGGTACCCCATTTTTATCTCCTTCCATACTCCTCTACTCAAACCCCTGTTCTTTCTACATATCATTTGCTTTATGTCCTTAAATCCCTAGACTTCGAGTGCTGAATTGGAGCCCTCGACGAAGCATCTGGGAGGAGGCAAAACCGAAA
Organism: Monodelphis domestica; assembly: GCF_027887165.1. Lineage (NCBI taxonomy): Eukaryota > Metazoa > Chordata > Mammalia > Didelphimorphia > Didelphidae > Monodelphis > Monodelphis domestica. The sequence goes on along the minus strand of NC_077227.1, from coordinate 516,938,243 downwards.
GAGATTGCCAACCTATACACAGTCACTGCCCTAGCCTGGAAGCGGGATGGTTCCCGACTTTGTGCAGTATGTTTGCCTAGAATCCCCTTCTTGACAAGAACTTTTCCTTTTCCTAGGAAATCCTCCCTTTCCCTAGGGATATTTACCTGATCCTATTAGTAACTCTACCTTATTTTGATCCTATTCTACAAATCCAGGGACTAGAAGTAGTGAGGAGGAATTCAATCTTGGAGTTTACTGGGAGAATACAAATGTCCCAACAGTTTGTGATTCCCTTCTTCTGCCATCCTTTGCCTTTGTAATGCTCACATTATCTTTCCTCCAGACATTCTCTGTGGCCCCAGATGTTTCTCCCTGGTTCATAATACTGCCTCACTACTTTCTAATGGCTCCCAAATGCTGCCATCTTTTCTTACAGGGTACATTGTGTGGTGGGGTAGAACAATTTGATTGCTGCCTCCGAAGAAGTATTTACAAGAACAAGTTTGAGTTGACGTATGTAGGACCTAGCCAGGTAAGTAGGACACATTCTAGCCATTCAGGCCTTGCCATAAGTTCCCAGCTTTGTACTATTTCCTTTCCCCCAGTGTATATCACTATTATATCAAAGGATAACTATTTTCATCACAGCCAAGCTTCAATGAAGAGCAGGTCACATCAGGGTAGCTCTTTAGAAGTCCTTCATTTTAGAGAAGAGACTGGAAGACCCAAGAGCTTTGAAACCAGACCCTAGAGACTGATTCTCAGCCCTTTTTAGTCTGAAATTGTCTTGAGTATAAACCAACACAGGGAAGAAGCTCAGGTTTACATGCTACTTTAAGGTTTACAAGCATTTTTCTCACAACTCTGTAAGAGAAATAGTACAAGTATTATTTTTCCCTTGTTTCAGATGAGGACACAGACCTTAAGATAAAATTCTCACAGCCACATACCCACTTAGTTCTAAAGCTGCACATCAGACTTAGACTCCCTCGTGCTAAATCTAGCCCTGCTTCCTCTATACCATACTGCAATAGAGGGTACTCATTTAAATTTTTTTTTTTACTGACCTGTGATTTCATTAGTATAGGGAAATTCTGGTAAGGAGATTCCCTCTACCAATGCAGTTAAACACCTGTTCTGCAACTTAAAATTGCCTGAGGCACTGAGAGATTCAGGTACTGAAAAGGGTCACACATCCACTATGTATTGAAGGTTGGATTTGAACTTGGGATTTACTGACTCCAAGGCCATTTCTCTGTCAATTATACCATACTGCCTTTTAAGTCTTTTTTAAATTGATATCTTGTTTTTACTAATATAAATAGCTAGCATTTATGTAGTCCTTTCAGGTTTGTAAAATACTTTGTAAATATTACCTATATTGTTTTTACTTCATGACAATCTTGAGATAAAACATGCACCCAGATTCATGAGATTTTGATTCCCCTTCCATCTGAGTGGAGAGACCCAAGCTACAGAGGGAAATAGGGGATGGGAGATTGGGAAGGGACACATTCTCTCCCATATTATGACTCCAGGACATTTGGCTTTGACCAAAGTGACTAGGTAGGACAAAGTAGGTCAAAGACCAGAAGTACAGAGAGCCAAGAGCCAAGTGTCTGTACTGGCAGATAGACATAGATGGCCCTGAACCCAATGAGAGGATAGCCCAGGGTCCAGACTTTGAATCCCGTAGCAGCCTCAAGGTATTACAGGGCCAGGGTCTATAACCAGACAGAAATTCCAGGTCTTGCTCCCTTTTTCCCCAGACTCTTTCCCTTCCCTACTTTCAATCCAGCCTAAGGAAAACCTTCCTATACTAGGCTTTGCTTCCCTCAGATGCCCAAGTTCCTGAAGGCCAGATGACCAGCACTAGAGGCTGATTTCAATGTAAGGTCAATGTCCAGCCCAGAGTGAGAATGTTATCTTATTTCTTGAGCCCCTGGGACATGTCCAGAGCCCAAGGGCAAGTACTAGAGCTAGATTCAGCAGTTTCCTCAGCAGGACCAGGACTAGATGGGGCCAGGGCCCAGGACCAGGCAGAAATTTAAGGCTCTTACTCCCAGGGGACACAAAAGCAGGCAGACAGACCCTGATTCCCTGGGAGGGGCCCACCTGCCAGGCACTCTCTCTAATAGCAGTCAGAAAGGCTGGAAGAGTGCTAGAATCCAAGACTATGCAGAACCCTTACTCCCATCCACCCAGGGACCAACAGATAGGCAAACAAGCAGGCAAGCCCTGAGCCCAAGGAGAGCTACAGATTCCATGCTGCATGCCACCCTTAGCAGTCTCTGGGCCATCAGCTTCATTTCCAAATATATACCTTCTCCCTTCTCTATCCAGTGAGCTATCCTTTATAACAAAAGATTAAAAGAAAAAAGTTCAGCAAACCAGCCCATGCATCAATTTTGTCTGACAGTGTGTACAGCATTCCATTTGCAAAGTCCCTCACCTATGCAAAGAAGGAGAGGGGTAAATTTACTTAACTCTTCTGCATGATCATGCTGCATTTGATCCTGGAGGTGATTGGTCATTATTATTATACAGAGTTCAGGTTTCTTTTTTGTTTATTTTGTTTGCATTGTTATAGACATTATGTATACTGTTTTCTTGGATCTACTTATCTAATTCTGCATCAGGTCATAGAAGTCTTCCCATATTTCTCAAAACTCTTCATAATCTTCATTTACACTCTTATACCACATTTTGTTTAGTCATTCCCCAGTTAGTAGGCATTTTGTTTCCATTTCTTTTTTTTTCTATCCTGTAATTTAATTGGTGTAGGCCTCTCCATTGTGTGACAAACCTCCTCTCACCCATGCATTTCTGTGCCTGGGACAACTGATACCACTGACAAGCTTTAGAGAGTTGCCCAGGGTACCCAGAAGTCAGGTTATTTGTCCAACATTTCACAGTAAGCACGTATCTGAAATCTCCCTGATTATGTGACTGGCTTTCTATCTACTGTGCTACATTGCCTCTATTATCTAGTTCTTTCTTACTATAAAAATTGGAGATGATCAAGAGGGAAGACACTAAAATTAAGAAGGATCAGAAAGGCTTCCTGTAGAAGGTGTGATTTTATCTGGAACTTGAAGGAAGCCAGAAGTTTGAGTAGTCTAGGGATGGGAGACAGCCAATGAAAAAGCCCAGAGTTAAAAAGTGGAGTGTCTTATTAAAGGAACAGCATGGAAGTCAGTGTTATTGAATTGAAAAACATGTGAAGGGGGTGTAAGAAGGCTAGAAAGGGGAGGAGGGGGCAGGTGTATGAAGGCCTTTGAATGCCAAACAATTTTTTTTTATTTGATCCTGGAGGTTATTGGAAACTACTGGAATATAATGAGTAGTGAGAGTGACGTGGTCAGACCTAAACTTTAGAGAAATCACTTTGACAGCTGAATGGTCAATGAATTGGAGTGGGGGGAGACTTGGGGAAGGCAAGCTATTGCAGCAATCTAGGCATGAAGTGTTGAGAGCCTGCATCAAAGTGGTAGCATTGTCAGGGAAGAGAAGGGGACATATGTGAGAGAGGTTACAAAGGTAAAACTGACAGGTCTTGGCAAGATTGGAAATGAGGAATGAGAGAGAGTGGGGAATTGAAGATGACACCTAGGTTGGGAGCCTGGGTAACTGGGAGGATGGTGGTGCCCTCAACAGTAATAGAGAAATTTGGAAGAGAAAAATAATGAGTTCCATTTTGGACATGTTGAGTTTGTCTATGGGAAATCCAGTTCAAGATTTCTAATAAGTAGTTGGAGATATGAGAGAAAGATTAGGATTAAATAAGTAGATTTGAGAATCATAAGCATAGAAATGATTATTAAATCCGTGGAAGCTGATAAGACCACTAAGTGAAATAATATAGAAATTGAAGAGAAAGTGGCCCTTTGGGACATTCACAGTTAGTGGGTATGACCTGGGTGATGATCCAGCAAAGGAGAGAGAGAAAGAATTGTCACATAGATAAAAAGAGAACCAGGAGGGAGTGATGTCCCAAAAAACCTAGGGAAGAGAATATCAAGAAGAAGAAAATGATCAACAGTGTCAAAAGGTGCATAGAGTTTAAGAAGAATGAGGATCAGGAAAAGACCATTAGATTTGGCAATTAAGTGCCTGTTAATAAGTTTGGAAAGAATGGTTTTGGTTGAATGGTGATTAGAAACCAGACTGTAGAAAGTTAAGCAGAAAGGCAGTTGATATTTATACAAGTTATTATGTTGAGGTATCAGCACTTTGCTCCTTTTACATTCTCTATCTGCTTTATTCCCAATATCCCATTAAATCAATACCAGCTCTGGCCTGTGCTTTTGGAAACCCCAGAATAAGTGAAAAGATACTGACCTCTTTCTAAGATGAAATGTTTGAGAGGCAATGTGCTATAATGGGAAGAGTACTGACTTAATATTGATAAAAAAAAAAATTAGGTTGAAATCCCAGCTCTATTACTTATTATCTGTATGATCTTAAATATAGTCACTTCCCTCTGTGGGCCTTAGTTTCTTCATCTGTAAAATCTGTAATCTCTAAGGCCTCTTTAGCTCTCACCATGCTATGTAGTGGTTCTCTGTGCACTGCCTTCTCCCCAGGTGATTGTGAAGAATCTTTCATCAGGCACTCGTGTGGTCCTCAAGTCTCACTATGGGTATGAAGTAGAGGAGGTGAAGATTTTGGGCAAGGAGAGATATCTGGTAGCCCATACCTCAGACACACTGCTTCTAGGGGACCTGAATACCAATCGACTCAGTGAGGTAGGGACCAAGGATTTGGGGGGCTATATGGGATAGATGATAGGAGTCTTTTTGCCTGAGGAATGGGAGGTGGGAGATGCCTTTAGGCTCCTAGACATTTTGATTCTAGATGACTGGATATTAATTTAATTTAACATTTCAGTGTTAAAGGTCTGGTGCTTGTACCTAGAAGGCTAGGTGGCTGGGGCAGAGAAATCTCTCAAAAGTATGACAATGGATTTGAATTCTTAACATGGCAGCATGGGAGAGAGGGAAACCAAGAGAATAAGAACAAGATCTGCCACCAGAGCTTCTTTGGGTAGTAACTGCTATTAGCCTCCTTCTGGTTTTCTCCTATCATTCTTCCCTCACCTCCTAGCCTCTTGGATTTATATCTTAATTAATCTTCTCTTCCTCTACTGCAGGTGGCATGGCAGGGATCTGGAGGCAATGAGAAGTATTTCTTTGAAAACGAGAATGTGAGTGGAGCTGAATTTCTGGACCACCTGGCTCAGCAATCCCTTGACTATCCCAATCTTCCCTATATCTCACTTCCCAATCTAGAGACCAGGCAGCGAATAGAGAAGATAATGGTGGGGAAGAGAGATGATTAAGTAGAGAAGTGAAGCAAAGTAAAAATATCAAGCTTGTCAGTGTGAGAATCATGTTCTAGGTTGCCACACTCTGCTACTTTTTTCTCTCTGAAATGAAATCTTTAATACATTAGTGTCACTCTTCTCTAGGTATGCATGATCTTTAATGCTGGGGAACTGACTCTGGTGGAGTATGGGAATAATGACATCCTTGGCTCTGTACGCACTGAGTTCATGAATCCCCACCTCATCAGGTAAGACTCTAAAGTTCTTGGAACTCCTGAGCCCCAGAGACCCTATCAGGGATGATTTTCACTCTGATCCCTTCAAGTGAAATTAGCACTCAGATATAACCTGCTTCAAAAACAGAGTGTATGTTTGGGGTTTGGTTAAAGAGCTAACCTGGTAGTGAGCAAAATTCAAGCTCTTCTTCTAACATTGGGATTCTGGGCAAGTTATTTAATCTCTCAGTACTCCAGGCAACTCTTTTCGACTATATATTGCTGAGAAAGTCCAAAACTTCATTATAAAGGGAGTTCTTCATCTGAAGCTTCCTACTCCACTGAAATCACAGATCTGGACAAAAAGAAAAATCAGTATCAAGATGCCAAACCCCTAAACCTTGTTTATATCTCATTACTTTTCTTGAAGTGTGCGTATTAATGAGAGACGTCAGCGGGGAATGGAAGAGAACAAGAAGCTGGCTTATCTCATAGACATTAAGACCATTGCCATTGGTAAGAGCCTTCCTTCCATAGTTCAAACAGACCTACTGTGCAGCCACTTTGTACTTAACAGCTCAGAGCCCCAATATCCTTATCTGTAAAAAATGAGGATATTAAGACTTTGTATTGCTTGTCCTCCAAAACGTAAAGCCCAATGCCAATGTGAATTATTATTGTCATAGTATATATTTACTTATCCACATCTTTATCTAAAGCATAAGGCATTGTGGTATAATGGACAAAGAGTCAGCCTCAGAGTCAGGAAGACCTGGCTTCAAGACCAACCTCTTACCTATATTGACTTAATCTCTTAGTGATCTCAAGCAATTTTGCTTGGAATAGAACTTGCTGAAATGTGGCCATCTACCTTTCTAAAGAGAGCTTCCTCACTAGTAATTTCTCCATACTAAAGAAATCACAAGTCTGGAACACCCCAACCCTTCCCAAAGTAAAATATACAAAGAAAGTTACTGCATTCATTTTTAGTCTTTTTGTCTCTGTTACAGTCATTCATTGATCATAAGCCTAAATATTTATATAACAAAAGGCAGACAAGTTGTTTGTGTTGGAATTAGTGGTAAATAAGGAGACTAGGCGTGTGATTGGCACTCTAGAGAGGGAATCATAATCACCCTGAAAAGGCTTTGCCATCTAATTTGCCAGGCTTAGATGCTGTGACCTAAACCCTGATTGACCACACTCATGCTCCATGCTACCAATTTAGCTATGGTTTCATAGAATCACTGATTTTTAGCATTGGAAGGGGCATCTACTCTAACCTCTACTCCCATTTATAACATACCTGACAAGTTTTTTCTTGAGGTCCCCATGGAAAGGGGAATCTACCTCCTCTCAAGACAGACTGTTTCACTGTGAGACCAATTTAGTTTTAAGTGATCTCTAGAGCTTGATGGGCATTATTTAGTCCAGTCCTCTAATTTCACATATTGAAACTCTGGGAAGTTTTAATGAAGATAGAGTCCCAGGGTGGGGGTTTGAAGGTCTGGGGACTAAAGAACCCAGTTCTAGATTCATTCTGAGGAAAAAGGACCACAGAATCCTTACAAATGGAAGTTCAGGGAAAGGGTTAGAGATGAGATGTTCTATTTTCTCTACTTTAGGTCTGGCAGGTTCCTGATAGTCCCATTCTTCTGGAAATATTCAGAGTCAAAGCTATGCTATTGCCTCTATTGCTTCTCATAAAACAGCACATCTCTGTTTGTGCCTGGATGGGACATGAAGCCTGACTTTGTGTTAGGTACCCTAAAGTGAAAATATCTCGTTTTACTTTAAAGTTTATAAAGTGCTTTCTTCACAACCCAATGAGAGAGACAGACAGTGGAAGTCTTACCATATTCATCTAGATGAAGAGACTGAGGGTCATAGAGAAGGCCAGTGATCTCTTGCCAGTGATTACACAACTTATAAATGGTCCCACATGGTTTTTCTAGTCCTACTGTTGTTCATCTTTCTCCTTCCCTACATCTATCTGTGCTCTTCCCTCAATCTTCATATAATAAGGATATAATTACTCTTATCAACCAAGCAAATATTTATATGAACATAAACATGAGGTGCATTTCATTTATAAACTGTATATTCTTAGGGTGAATATTAAACTGAGATTATGTTTCTGAGGTTTCTTTTTGGTTTGTCCCAATGAGGTCTTCCAGCATCTTTGATGTTATGGTCACACCAGAATTTCCAGTCTTATCTGGGCAGGTTCAATGCTGGTTGATCTCTTTTGAGATCCTCCTGGTTTAGCTCTGTTCTGACTAAGAGAACCAAGTGAGGCCAAATTATACAAAGAATTTTCCCTTCCCATGCAGCCCCAAGAATCCCATATAGAATTATAGTCTTTGGACTAGCATGAACTCTTTAGACCTCCTAAAGACCTGAATTCAACCCTTGAAATTCCAGAACAGAGCCAACATTTTAAGTATCCTAACAAAACAGTTTCACATCACTATGTAATATACTCAGGGCTCAGAATAAGCCTTTTTCCAGACTACATTGATACTCAGTGGTTGGACCCATGGAATGACCCTTCTTCTCCATTCTGCAGTGGACTTGGTAGGTGGCTACAACATTGGTACCATCAGCCATGATAGCCGTGTGGACTGGTTGGAGCTCAATGAAACTGGACATAAGTTGCTCTTCAGGGACCGAAAACTTCGAGTAAGATGCTGGGCTGTAGGACTGATCATTTTGGCAATAGCCAGAGGCACAGTTTATAGGGGGCATGGTATAGGTAGTGCTAGTAGTACTTGAATGACATGTCTAGCAGTGCAGATTAGGGCATTGTATTGCTGGTGCTGCTATCTGGTAATGTCTACATCTTGCTTCCTCTATACACTAACATATACATCTGTGGATGGCTTAGGAAGGACTAGCACAGGTTGCCTGAATGATCAGTATCCATCCCTCTATTTCCATCACTGTAGCACACTGTATTATAGCTGCAAGAAGATGTGGGAAAGGGGGTTAGTCATCAGTGCATACCAACTCACTTAGGATTTCTATCATTTGGGAACTTCCACCCCTTGTAAATCCTAATCTCTTTGCCCAACTAATTTTACCTACCCATGCTCCAACTATTAAGGTGATTTCTCTTTTGTTTTCTCATTAATTTATGAACTCACACCTTAAAGGTGATTTCTGATAAGTTTCAGTGCAATACAACATCATATCAAAGTTCTATAAAGAGGGCAAAGAAATGTTTTTCTTTAAGTGAAAGACAAATTGTAAATACCAAACCTTTTGACATGGTCTAGGGCCCAGAACCTAATATGATTCTGGAGCTGATCTGGAAGTATCAGTCTAGGCTCCCATATAGTGGGTCAGTGGTCACTAGAGGCCTGTGCTCTGCTAAAGGGCATGTACATTGCATGCCTTTCTGACTCATTGGTTTCCCAGAATCAGAATGTTTCAGCATGGACTGTATACCAGGGGTACAGCTTTAGGGCCTTGAGGTATGGTGTACCTGACTAGATGCAACCTTACCTCAAAAAATCACACATTCACCAAAAAGTCTTCAGTTATTTACCAGCTATTTGTTCCTGCTGGGAGGACACCCTCACTGCATCTCCTACTGATTTTCTTTCCTCTACCTATCTTTTCCTCAGTTGCACTTGTATGACATTGAAAGCAGCTCCAAGACGATGATCCTCAATTTCTGTTCTTATGTGCAATGGGTACCAGGAAGCGATGTGCTGGTAGCTCAAAACCGGAACAGCTTATGTGTGTGGTACAACATCGAGGCACCTGAGAGGGTTACCATGTCCTCTATTAGGGTATGATGGGGCCTGAGAAGGGCCAACAGTATTGTATTAATTCAGACCTTGAGGTGCTCTAAGGAATTGATGTCATCTCAGATTTTGGTGCACAGTAGTTAGAATTTTCAAGATTTTCAGCTGAGATACAGAGCCTTTAGGGAAACACAAAAGGTCCTACAATATGATGCAAATAGCTGTCTGTGCCACCCTTCAAGACCACCACTGAATGTTCTTCATACTGAGGTAATACCAATTTGGTGTGTCTACTTATAGTTTAGAAGAACCTCAACTAGGTGAATTCTAACTAGATCTGCCTCCTTATATATTCTGATTTGTTGGGGGGAATCCTAGTTTGGTCCAGTGTATTTCAGATAGCTTTTCCCTCAGCACTGTCCACCTCCCTAATTAGACATTTTCAAGAATTCCAGATTAGTTTTAGGTGTGCAGAATAGAGAATATCCTGACCTATATATTCAGAATAATTTTGGAGGCCCCAACATGTTTAGGGGTGCCTTGAAACTTAATAGGGCTAATTGGTACTATCTCTGTTGACATCAGTGCAGTTTTTGCCTTTTGGATGACTAAAGGTTTAATAATATATAATAAATATTGAAATTATGTGCCTCCAGATAGGACCCTCAAGATGGAAAATAAATGGGAGTGGGTGAGGGTAGGCTTAGTCTCTTAACAGAATATTAATCCAAAGAAGAGATATTAATTCAGACTCTGGCTGTGGGGGAATCCACAGGGTGATGTCGTGAGTTTGGAACGGGGTGGAGGAAAGACAGAGGTGATGGTGACTGAAGGTGTGACGACTGTTGCCTATACATTGGATGAAGGGCTTATCGAATTTGGGACTGCCATTGATGATGGCAACTACACCCGGTAAGGGGATGGGGCAGGGGCACAGGGAGGCAGGGTTAAAACTAGAACAGAAAAGAACCTGGTTTGGGTAATGCTTCACCTGATGAGGAAGACTGGCTCAGGGAGAAGGAGGGCCATTAAGAGCCATTTTCCTTCCTCATATATACACCTGCTCTAGTAATCCAGTGTTTTGTGTTTTCTAATTCTGTGGTTATTCCTCATGTCACTTCCTAGAGCAGCTGCATTCCTGGAGACTCTGGAAATGACCCCAGAAACAGAGGCGATGTGGAAAACGTTAAGCAAACTGGCACTAGAAGCGAGACAGCTACACATTGCAGAAAGGTAAGTCAGATGATTGGGTTGAGGTACTGAAAGTTTTGAGGCCTGGAGAGGCAGGAAAAGTAGGTACAACCATATTCCAATCTTGACTTCCTGAGTCTTTTCTTAGTGCAACCCTTCCTAGGACCCTCTCAAACTAAAATTATACATTTCTTGAAACTATAGGAACATTCTTTCTACTACATTTTTGCACTTTTTAGTTGTTCACTAACTACAATCCTTATCAATCCCATCCAGACATAGACCTCACCACTTTGCTGTTCCAGGTGCTTCTCTGCTTTGGGCCATGTAGCAAAAGCTCGGTTTCTACATGAGACCAATGAAATTGCAGACCAGGTGTCCAGAGAATATGTAAGTACAAGCTTTTCAATGCTTTTAGTCTTTCAAACTGGAATTCCTCAGTTTCTTAACTTTGTGATTTATAGCTTTCTGGTCACCACTGTACATTTCTACCAGCTCCTAGTTCCTCAGTTCTCTTGACCAAAATTTTCAGTTTTCAGTACCCTGATTCCTTAGCTTTAACCCTGTTGTAGCCCTTCTTTCTGTCCAGTTATATGCCTATCCTTTTCCATGCTTCCTCACTGCACACATTGAAAGTGTCTCCTTCTTTGGCAGGGTGGGGAAGGAACTGACTTTTACCAGGTCCGAGCACGTCTGGCCATGCTGGAGAAGAACTACAAATTGGCAGAAATGATCTTCCTGGAACAAGTAATAGAATGTGTTTGCATGGACATGGATAAGTAATCTAGAGAGGCAGGAGAAAAATTCATATAGGGTGAGGAAAAAGTGGTAGAGAAGTAAAAACAATAACTATAAACTGCTTTTACTCAAAGGTTGGAGAGTGAATTTGGGGAGAACATTGCATAGATGATGCTGGCTTGAAAAGTGTATGATAGAAGGCCAAAGTGAATTCCCTATAATTGTGATGAGCTCTCAGGGCCATCCAGCAGAAGAGAGCCAGGCGATTGGTCAGTAATCCTCATGCCTTCTTCATTTTCCTATTTCCTCTCTTATCTCTCAGAATGCTGTTGAGGAGGCTATGGCCATGTACCAAGAGCTACACCGTTGGGATGAATGTATTGCTGTGGCTGAGGCCAAGGTATAGATTGTTCTCTATAGCTCTTCAGAAGTAAATTTCCCTTTTCATCTCGCTTCAGAAACTTTTTTTCCTTTTGTAGACAAGACCAGAAAGTAGAGACAGGGGGATAACTAGGTGGCTCAGTAGATATAGCGTCAGTCATGGTGTTGGGAGGTCCTGAGTTCAAATCTTGCCTCACATATTTCCTAGTTGTATGTCCCTGGACAAGTCACTTAATTCCACTTACCTAGTCCTTGCCACTCTTTTGCCTTTGATCCAATCCTTATTATCGATTCCAAGACAAGGTAAGGGCTTTAAAAAGTTGGGGGGGACCCTATTCAGACTGGTAGAATATTAGAAATCTCATCATCTTTCTCCTCTCTACCTAGGGTCACCCTGCCCTGGAGAAGCTACGCAGGGGTTATTACCAGTGGCTAATGGATACACAGCAGGAAGAAAGGGCAGGTGAATTACAGGAAAACCAGGGAGATGGACTGGCTGCGATCAGCCTCTACCTTAAAGCTGGACTCCCTGCCAAGGCTGCTCGGTTGATTTTGGCTCGAGAAGAACTACTGGCCAACACTGAACTAGTGGAACACATCACCTCAGCCCTTATCAAGGGAGAGTTGTTTGAGAGAGTAAGACAAACTTCCTAGTGTCTGTTTCCCTAACAACACCTTATCCTGTAATCAACACTACATTCCTGGGGCCCAGTACCCCTGTACTCACCAAAGAGGAGCTCTTTGATACCCTAATTCTTCCTTGGCCTGATTCTTTTACTCTTTATTCTGATGTTTGTGATGGGAGAGGTAATTCTTTAGCAACAATAGCTTTGGCGTTATATCTTAAGATTTTCCTTATAGTTGTAATAACAATAATAATTAGCACTTAGATAGTGCCTACTATGTGCCAGATATTATACTAAGCAGCTTAAAAATATTACTTTATTTGATCCTCACAACAACCCTAGGAGATAGGTGCTATTATTATCCTCATTTTACTTTTAAGAAAAGGTCAAAATTACACAGCTAGTAAGGGTCTGAGGCAGTTTTGAACTCAGGTCTTCCTGACTCCAGTCCCAACACTATCCACCACACCACCAGCTCCCTCAATTTGATCAATATTTTCTCATTTATTCTTCATTACCCTGTGAGAGACAGGCCAAAGAGATGGAAATTAAACTGAATGACTTAGTCACACACCTAGGTAATGCGATAGTTAGAATGAGATCAGTGACATCCTAGTCCCAGAATCCTTCATTCCCCATGCTGTCTCTCCTAGTACATGGGCTGGATCCCTGTATTAACATGGTATATGTTACTAGGCAGGAGATCTGTTTGAGAAGATCCGGAATCCCCAGAGGGCCCTTGAGTGCTACTGTAAGGGCAACGCTTTCATGAAAGGTAACAGTGACTTCAACCATGTAACTGCTTATGTACCTTCTGCAGAGACTTAGGTATACTCCTTCCCTTCACTGGCCCCCATTTTCTCTTCTTTGGTTTGATTCTGCCTAGTTTTCCCCATTCTTCCATACCTCACCATCCTCCTGTCCTTCATTTTCTTTCTTCTTTTTTTAAACCTTACTTCTATCTTAGAATTGATGCTAAGTATCAGTTCCAAGGCAGAAGAGTGGTAAGGACTAAGTAGTTGGAGTTTAAGTGACTTGTCCAGGATCACACAGCTAGGAAGTATGAGACCAAATTTGAACCCAGGACTTCCCTGTCTCCAGACCTGGATTTCAATCCATTTAGACACCTAGCTGCCTTTGTTTCTAATTTCTTTTTCCTGTTCTGTGCTCCACATCCTGAAAGTCTGAGCTGGGTTCTTTGCTTTGTCTCTGGCAGCGGTGGAATTGGCCCGTATGGCATTCCCAGCTGAAGTTGTACGACTCGAAGAGGGATGGGGGGACCATTTAGTGCAACAGAAGCAGCTTGATGCCGCCATCAATCACTATATTGAAGCCAGGTATGAAGAGGAAGCCAAGAGGGTGGGTTTGCAAGTGGGAGGCAGGAGTGATGCGGGGGCAACTAAATTGGGGATCAAAGTGCTAAGAGAAGACAGGTCCCAGAACAAGAAAGAGCATGAGTTGGAGTGATTCCTTCTGTCGCTTGTCAACATACCACTCTGAACTCAACCTGAATGAAGGAATGGAAAAGCACTTGGAAAAGCAAATGGCTCTCTTATGTTTGTCTTCAGATCTGGCCATGTTTTTGTTGCCTCGTCTATTAACAACATCTCTTCTCTTCTCAATGCCAGGTGCTCCATCAAGGCAATTGAGGCTGCTCTTGGGGCCCGTCAGTGGAAGAAGGCAATTTATATCTTAGATCTGCAGGACAGGAATACTGCATCCAAGTACTATCCTCGTGTGGCCCAACATTATGCATCCCTCCAGGAGTATGAGGTGAGGAGTTAACCACCCAACATTACTAAGTCCAGAAGCACAATCTAGAACCTCTCACCAAGTACAAGACTTCTGAGGGACAATCCCATCCACCCACAGTATATTAGAAGGACCAACTCAGAACTCTCCTTTCAGAAATAAACAAAAACCCAGGTAGATATACCCTGTTGCTAATAGCCTTAGAGAAACAGTTGGTCAATACTGAACCTATAATCATCATAATAATAATATCTGACATTTATATAGCACTTTGATTCCTCACAATGTGCTTTATTATATGTTACTTCATTTGATCCTTCTATAACTCTGCAAGATACTATTATCCCCATTTTACAGATGAGAAAGAAGGCCTAGAGGGGTTAAGTAGATTGCCTTAATGTCTTGTAAGTAGTACAATCAGGACCAAAGCAAAGGCCTTCTGACTCCCAAATCCAGTATTCTTTCTCTGCTTTCTCTTTATCTAAGTCATCCAACTAGTTTAATTAAGTCTAACAGCCCCTCAAGAAACATAAAGTGAGACCATAGCCCTCCTCCCCTGTAAATGTGAGTATTGCTTTATACTACATAAATATAAGATGAATTCCCCCCTTGAACTTCTTACATTGTTTTAGTACTCTTCTGTGCTAAAGGAATATAAAATGGATAAGACCCTAATCCTCCACTTGTAATCCCATCTAATCTTTCTGCCTCTACTAAAAGCATCAAGTAAGAAAACTTCATTCTCCCTCAATTGGTTTCCCACACTAAGCCTAAATTACATTTTGTGCTGTAAGAGCAGGAGGTTCATAATGTTGAGAGGGACTTGATCTTACAGTACATTCTTATCTCTGTTTTCTCTCCCCACTAGCTATTTCCAACTCTTTGCCTTGATAGTTTATTTTTTATTTATTTAATATTAATTTAATGTTTTGGTTACTGTCTATTATTAATTAAATTAATGTTAAATATTTAATAAAGCCCACTTTCCCTCTTCCAGATTGCAGAGGAGCTGTACACCAAAGGAGATCGGACAAAAGATGCCATTGACATGTATACCCAGGCTGGGCGCTGGGAGCAAGCACACAAGGTAGGAAATAGAGTGGGCTGCCATTGTGGTCATATTTCTCTGGATTCCTAACAATGGCCCTTGTCAGCTTGAGAGTACACTATATATTAGGTCAGGTTAATCTCTAGGCTCCAGCATGAAGAGAATTGAGTAAAGGAGTCAATTGTTTCCTGTCCTTCTTACCTTAGAGGGAAAAGATAGAGAGAAAAGCCATGGGAGCCATGGAGATTGATCTCCCCCTCCTGAAATCCTAAGCTCCAGGGGGTGATTTTGCTTCAATCTCAAAGGTGTGGGGAATGAGCACACAAAAAAAAAAATTCCTACACTATTTCCTAACTCTTGAAGATTTCCTGGTCTTTGCAGGTCAAAGGCAAAGCTTAGGCTTCCTTGAAATTATCTTGGAATATAGCAAAAGGATTTTAGCAAACTTGTTATGGTTTTGGAGAAGTGCCATAGTTCCTATTCTGTGACTTGGGGATTCACAGAAGTCATGCCAACCTTTTCATCTCTTACATATGCCCTATAGTTTCCCTTGTCCCTAAGTAGCAAGGGGGAGCATGCCAGGGACTACTCATGGCTCTCTGTGTCTCTGGACAGTTGGCAATGAAATGCATGAGGCCGGAGGATGTGTCTGTGCTGTACATTACCCAAGCTCAGGAGATGGAGAAGCAGGGGAAGTACCGAGAGGCGGAGAGGTAAGGGGGAAAGAGGCAAGAATAGGAAATAATGATAATAATAAAAATCACATTTATGTAGCTCTTTAGGCTTTTCAAATACTTCCTTCACAACTTCCCCAGGGAATAGGCAATACAGCTATCATTGTCCCCATTTTAGAGATGAGACCAGAATAGTGAGAAATGAAGTTACTTAAACCCCATGGTCATTCATCAGAGAGGTATCTGAAGAGGCATCTGAACCCAGATCTTCTGACTCAAAGTCTACCTTTCCATCTGTTAAGACCATGCTCAGGGAAAAGAAAGGAAGGAAGGATGCATCAAGAAGAAGGGGAAATTTAATGTCTCATCTCAGAAGAGGCAACAAGATATAGTCAAAGTCCTAGGTTTGATACCTGACTCCAATATTTAATAGTCTTGTGGTTTATAGATAAGTCATCTCTCTGTGCCTCAACTCCTTCTCTATACTCAGATCCTTGAATGGAGCTCACGACCTCATTGATTCTGGATTCTCACAGATTATTCTATGTGACTTATCCATTTCCTCCAAAAAGCTTGCCATAGCAGGTCTACTCAGCATGCTGGAGGCCTTCCTTGCTCTCTTTCCACACCTTGAGGCCACTCTGGCTGCCCGTTTGTTAGCTCTCCTGCCACATGATCACTTCATCTTCTCTTTGGCCCCCATTTTTTTTATGGCATCCTTTACTCCTATTCTGCAAAGTTCTTCCCTGGTTATGGGTCACAGCCTATTCACACCTATCACATGCCTTTCCACTGTCCTCTATGTGATACCCATCTTTAGTGTAAGTGGTATTCCAGGTTTTGCTTTCATATAGAAATGTTTGTGTTTAAAAGACAGGCTTTTGCTGTCACAGGAAGCTTAGGGTCATTGTCCCCATGGCAATCCAGCCCACCCTCCTCATACTCTTCCTCCTCCTCTTCAACTCTGGGCCAGCTCTTTGTTCATCTGGACTGCCTCTCCCAAAGAAACACTGGAACAAGCTCAGTAGGATTTCCATTCAGTTGCATGTTGAAATCTGGGCAACAGGCATTCTTCATCCATTTTGTCTTTTTGTGCATATGGACAAGCTAAACTCCTTTGAGTGATTACATATCTATTTCTGGAAACTCTGTATCATTTTAGGGCATCATGAAGTCATCATAATATCATCCCAAACAGCATCTTGTGGGACCTCACCATCCACTAAGATTCCCTCCTCAACTTGGACTACACTGGACCCTCCTCCATCATAGAACAAACATTTCCTTCTTCTGTTCTTCATCAGATATTTTTTATCAGAGGGTCATTAACTGAGTTATTTTGTTGTTACATCTTATAGGGAACAATCTTGATAGGTAGACAGGAGATAACTACTTGTGAAAAAAAAAGCCATTAAAGTGTTTGATTCTTCTGAGTCAATACTTTTTTCAGTCAGTTGTGAGATGTTAGAGATTATTGAATATCATTTGATAAAGCCTTTCTTGTTTCTTACCTAGATGCTTATTGAGGATGGCCTTAATTTGTACATAGATGATCCTCATAAATATTTTGTATAGATGGGAGAGTAGGCATTGATCTTTTCACTTTCTTTGTTATCAGTTAAAGGCCTAGATTTTTTCTACTCCTCTGATATCTTCCCTTCCTTTAATTACCTTGTAAATTTGCCCTTCAATGCTCCCATAGTTTTATCACTTCTAGCATAAACCTAGGTATATTTACATATATTAGATCTTTTTATATTTAATCCAATTCAATTGCTTTCCCTCTCTTTTTTACTGTTTACACTTCCTCTGTCAGCACCTCAGGTTTGTGTACGAATGTGGAGTTCCACTATCCTTGATGGGAGAGAACAGTTGTATATTTTTTATAAATCTTTTCTATTTTTCCCCCATTTCTGTCCTCTTCCCATTTTCATCCTTGGGTGACTTTGGAATGTCTTTACTTAGATATCTTGTCAAGCTTTTTTTAGACCGATTTTACCCTCAATTTCTTATGTCTGCTTCTTTCCCTTATCTATAAAGTGGAAATGTCTGCCTCATTATTGATAAAGAAAATATTTTGTAACTGGAAAATGCTATGTAAAAGTGCCATAATCCTATTGCTGATCTCTTGGGGATCTTGGGAATCTCTGGATTCTAGGGGAGAGTATTTGGGGTAAAGAATGTTTTCACTACCCTTAGGCTTTATGTGACAGTGGAAGAGCCAGACCTTGCCATTACTATGTTCAAAAAGCACAAATTATATGATGACATGATCCGCCTTGTAGGGAAGCATCATCCAGACCTGTTGAGTGACACCCATCTGCATCTGGGCAAGGTGAGACATTTCCCCATCCTGATCCATCTTTCCCTTAACCTATATCTATCTTCCTTTCTCTCTACACTGGCTTATCATTCCCCAGGAGCTAGAGGCTGAGGGCCGCCTACAGGAAGCTGAATATCACTACTTAGAAGCCCAGGAATGGAAGGCAACTGTGAATATGTACCGGTCTAGTGGGCTTTGGGAAGAGGCTTACCGGGTAAGGAGCAAATTTGTTTCTCCTCACCATCCAGTAATTATCAGCTTCTTTAACAGCTTGGTTTCATCTGATTCCTGGCCAAAGATCTGTACCCTGAATTAGAAGTAGATTTGAAACAAGGAATCAGAGGAGGGAGGTGGGAAAAAATGCCCCTGGTGCCTAGGGTAAAGATCAGATAATATAGAGTAGTGATGACAAACCTTTTAGAGGCCAAATGCCCAAACTGCAACCCTCATACTGCATGTGAGCCACATCCTTACCCCAGACAGGGGAGGGAAGAAGCACTCCCGTTGGGCTGCTGGGCACAGAGACGAGTCAAGAGAGAAATGTCCTCAGGCATGGTGGAGAAGAGGAGGGGAGTAGCCCCCTTTAGCACACATGCCATAGGTTCACCAACGTGGGAATAGAGCAACCACACATCTCTGAACTAAAGAATCATTGGGTAGCTCTTCCTTTTAGGTGGCAAAAGCACATGGAGGTGCCAATGCCCACAAACATGTGGCCTATCTGTGGGCAAAAGGTCTTGGGGGAGAAGCTGCTGTTAGGCTACTCAACAAATTAGGACTCCTGGAAGCTGCCATTGACCATGCTGCTGACAACTGGTAAGACTGTAAACCTTTTCTCTCACTTGTCATTAGAAGTAGTCTCAAACTCCATGGGGCTATCTCCATTCCTGCCTCAGAGATAGGACACAATCTACTTAGGATAGTACCAGTTATAAAAGTTTACATTCCTATAAAATGGAGATAATAGCACATTTCTTCCCAGGGTAGTTAAGAGGATAAAATTGTTAATAATTAATAAAACAAAAACTGCCCATGAAAAAATTTGGAAGTTAGGATTAAAGAAATGTGAGACCTTTGGAGAGAAGAGGAGCAGGAAGAAAGCTAGTATTTTCCCTTTTCATTTTGTGGGGTTCAAGTTAAAGTTAAACTGTTAGTTTTAGGATGTCCTGGGGATAGGGAAAGGCCATCTTAAGTGTAAAATGACTTTGCTTACTCCATTCGTCACCCAACTCCCAAAAATATGAACCACATTTGAGCCAAAATTAATTCTACCCCATGTTCTTATAAATAAATGTTTTTGAACATATTTTATTTTTACATCATAGTAATCATTGTCTCTGCTCCCTCCAAAACTGAATCCTCCCTTATAACCAAGAAACAACAGTCATTCAAAAATACCTGATATAGAAACATTGTATGACAATGAATACAGTATTCTACCCAAATAATATCTCATTTATCTCTGCTGAAAGAGGGAAGCTATATATTTCACTTTCTGTTTTCCAGAATAATAATTGGTTTTTCATCTACTCAGAGTTTGACTTTCTTTTGGTGATCTTTCCCCTGTACATTGTGAAAGAGATGTTCTTACAAAGCCATATATTTGTACCAGTACAACTGAGGCAGGGCTGGGCTGAGTGGAGGACAAGAAAGACCTTCACAGATATGCAGCCAGGAAGAAAAATGGGACCCCACTTGTGAAATGTGTAAAATAAATGTGAAAAAAAAATACAAGTAAAAGGAGTATCCCAAGATTGGCTGGGGAAATGGGAACATGTTTTCCATGGTATCCACTCCAAAACACAGGACCCTGGACTTGGCAGCCCAATAAAACTACCCCTGCTTTCTTTCCTGTTTCCTCTTCCAAAGGAACTTTGTCTCTAAAGGAGGGAAGAAGTTTTAGTGTATAGGGAATTATGTGTTTCTATCTTTCCAAGTGCAGACTCTCTGTGTCTGTCATAGAACTAAATTTCATATTGACATGGGGTAGCATTAATAATTCTGGCCCAAGTATGGTTCCCATTCTTTTGGGGTAGGTTAATGAATGAAGGGAGGAAGCAAAGTAATTTGATATTCAAGATCAACCTTCAACGTCTATATATAAGCCTTCTGGGAAGCTAAAATTTGTTTCCACTGGATCAAAAGTGAGATTTTCTTAAGCAAATGAGAATAACACCAAGATAAAATTGAATAAAAATTTAAATTTAAAAATTAAATAAAAAAATAAAATTAAAATGGGTTATTTGATTTTTCTCTGGGTCAGTTAATTTAGGCAGGTAATGTTTCATAATAATATCAATGGGCCTCAGGAGATAATAAAGAGTCTGCAATTAGTTTACTAAAGTCATCACAATGAAAATATGAGGAAATCACATTGATGAGATAGACTAATGCTATGACAATCAAGTATATTTTGGAGGGAAAAAAAGGGTAAAAAAATGAATCAGATGTGATGATACCAATCCCAACTGGCCTGTCTTTCCTCTACATACTATATTGCCCACTTTTTTTATGCTTACTCTCCACGCCTGCAAGCCTAGCATACGTTATCTTTTTAATAATGCCTGTGTACCTCTGCCATCCCCCTAGAGAGCAAAGAGCTCTCTAAAGGGCCAAAAAATAGCTGCTGCCAGAGAACCCATCTCTCCTTTTCTCTGATGCATTTCCCAATTTTTCTTATCTTTTTCTTAATCTTTACCTTTTCATTTATCTTGCCATCATTTCTTAGTTTTTATTTTTCTTTGGCAAGTGTAAAAATTGAAATAGGTAAACTTTATCTTCATCTTTGTTCCAGCTCCTTTGATTTTGCTTTTGAACTTGCTCGACTTGCTCTCAAACACAAAACTCCTGAGATTCACCTCAGATATGCCATGTACTTGGAAGATGAGGTATGGTCCCCTGCTCTCAGAGTCTTCCTTTTGCATCCTTAAGTTAATGTCAATGCCTTTGAAAACTGTGACCCCCAGTAGTTTTTTAGTGGTGTGGCCTCCCCTTTCCCTGAACAGGGTAAATTTGAAGAAGCTGAAGCAGAGTTTATTCGAGCAGGGAAGCCCAAAGAGGCCGTCCTCATGTAAGTAAACTATGGGATTTATACCTAATTAGTAAACTCAATGCCCTTCACACAGGATATAGCCTTTTCCATATATCCCATCTTTTCAAATGATTCTATTCTGTACTTTTTTCTCCTCCTTTTAACTGATTTTTGTGAGTAGGTTTGTCCACAACCAAGACTGGGAGGCAGCTCAACGAGTGGCTGAAGCTCATGACCCTGACAGTGTCTCTGAGGTGCTAGTAGGGCAAGCACGGGGGGCCTTAGAGGAAAAAGATTTTCAGAAAGCTGAAGGGCTGCTACTTCGGGCCCAGAGACCTGGATTGGCCCTCAACTACTACAAGGTACAAAGCTAGTATGAAAGACAAAGAAATAGGGTGGAAGGGTGGAAGGGCCTAGATACTTAGAGTAGGCAATGTGACTTCAAAGAAAGCCTGGAGAACAAGAGAAATGAGAGTAGAAAAAGAGACCAAGAGACCTGGGATGACAAATTTGTGGGCTGGTAGGTAGGAGTTTTGAATGTTGGGATGAAAGTCAGTTGTGGTGGTTTTCTATCCTCTAAAATATCTTGAAACCCCCATAAATATACTATTAACAGGAAGCTGGGCTTTGGAGTGATGCTCTTCGAATCTGTAAGGATTATGTGCCTGGGCAGCTGGAGGCACTGCAGGAGGAGTATGAACGGGAAGCTACCAAGAAGGGTGCCAGGTATACACCATTAAGGAAACCAGGGAATGGAAGGCCAGGGTGGAGAGGGCATGAAAGTAGCAGGGCAAAGTAGGAAGTTATGGTAATTATGATATTCAGCTGCCCTATTCCCCCAGTCTCTGTCATTCCTACCCCTTCCATGCATGTACTTGGCTTTCGCCATGGACTCCTTTTTCTCTTCAATAGGGGTATGGAGGGACTGGTGGAGCAGGCTCGGCAGTGGGAACAGGCTGGTGAGTATAGTCGAGCTGTGGACTGTTACCTCAAAGTTCGTGACTCTGGAAGTGCCAGCGGAGCCAGTAGCCTTGTAGAGAAATGCTGGATGAAGGTAAGGGACCCCACACCTCCCTTACCTGCTCATTGTTTCTTCAGTGGTATACCCCCTCATATATTTCCTTGGATGTCCCATTTTTAGCTCTCCAACAACTTTAATACACACTGAAAAGACACAAAGAGAATAAAAAAACACAGTCTTTACCCTCAAGGAACCCATAGTCTATTTGGAGGCATGAAACTACAAGCCTCGTATACTGAGCAAGTGGGAGATGTAATTAAATGCTAACTTACACAGACTATACAGTATTGTAGAGCACTCTCTTTCATGGAGGAGGAAGGGTTTAATTAAGAATTTAAGTGCTATGAGAAGGATGATCTGGGGATGGCAGAACACAGGCTGTTCCTAAACTGCTTTGGGGAGTAGGTAGTTTCCAGATAGTTCCTAGCTCTTTCTTCCTAGAGGATCAGGGAGTCATCTGGAGTGGTAGCAGACCTTCCCTTTTGACTTATCTTTCTTGCCAAGCAGTCATGGCTCTAGAGTAGTTTCAGAAGCAACAGGAAGGGCTCTTGTGGAAATAAGGGCACTGGATTGAGAACTGAAGGACCCACTGTAGAGTCCTTGCTCTTTGTCCATTTGGTCCTTAATTTTGCTATGTATAAAATATCTATTACTCTTCCCCTTCCTCTCCAAATCTGCTCTTAACCCTAATGATAGCACTCAGTTGCCCTTTCTTTCAGTTCTTAAGTTCAGAGTCATCTTTAACCCCTTCAACTCCTCAATTGCTAAGCCCTATCCATTCTACTCCTGGCATCCATTCTCTATTTTATCTACTATGGTTCCTGCCTTTATCATGTTACTTGGATTACTGTAATACCCTTCTGCTGAATCTTTCTGCTTCTCACCTATCTTCAATCTGATCCATCATTCATACTATCGAAAAATAATTTTACTTTAAAAAAATTTATCCTTGGGGCAGCTGGGTGGTTCTGTGGATTGAGAGCCAGAACCCAGAGATAGAAGGTCCTGGGTTCAAATCTGATCTCAAATATTTCCTAACTGTTTGACCCTGGGCAAGTAACTTAACCCCCATTGCCTAGCCCTTACTGCTCTTTGGCCTTAGAACCAACACACAGTAGTGATTCTAAAATGGAAGGTAAGGGTTTAGAAAATAAAAAATTTTTTTTTAATTATCCTTAATACATACCAAGTAAAATGGGCATTCCATTTACAAAGTAGGACAGGAAAAGAGTATTCTGCATGAAACTTCAAATATTATATTTAGCATGCTTTGCATTTTAAGTATATCATAAATATAACAGGTATTTGGGGCAACTCCTGCTTGTTTCTTTATGACCTTCTGTTCATTTTTTTAAAAAATATTTTAATTATCCTTTTTTTATTTCCTTATTTTTCAGCAACTCTATCTCTAGTTTTCCTCTTCCTCCCAACTCTCTTTCTTCCACCACTAAATTGAAGTGGAAACCATCAAATTCTCCCATTGACCAAATGCAAAAATAGATGTCTTATTCTGTATTTTGAATTCATTACTTCTCTGTCAAATGATAAAGCAGTATGCTTTATCTTGGTTCCTCTTGAATAGTGATTGGTCATTACCTTGATTATTAAATCTTTCAAAGTTATCTGTCTTTTCAATGTTGTTCAGTTGTTTTAATCATGTCCAACTCTTCATGACCCATTTGGAATTTTCTCGACAAAGACACAGAAGTAGTTTGCTATTTCTTTCTCCAGTACATTTGACAGATAAGGAACTGAGGCAAATAAGTTTAAGTGACTTGTCCAGGATCACATAACTAGTATGTGTCAGAGACCATATTTAAACTCAGGTCTTCTTGACTCCAGACTCAAATTCTATCCACTGTGTCACCTGGTTGCTTCTCTTTACAGTTTTATTTTATGAATGTCTCTCTTGGTTTTGTTTATATTTCACTCTACATTATTTCATACAAGTCTTTCCAAGTTTCCCTGAAATTATCTTTTTTTTGTCATTTCTTAAGTCACAATAATATTGCATTGCATTCATAGACCATACCTTGTTCAGCCATTTCCCAATTGATGAGAACTCTCTTAGTTTCCATTTCTTTGCCACCATAAAAAGAACTGCTTTAAATATTAAGTATATAAATATATAAATCCTTCTTTGATATCTTTCAAGTATACACCTAGTACTGGTGTGAAAGTATAGTTTAATAGCTTTTTGGGCATAGTTCCAAATTGTCTTCAGAATAGTTAGACCAATTCACAAGTTCCAACAATTCATGGGCCTATTTTCACGCAGCCTGTTTTGTCAATTTTGCCAGTTTGGTGACTCTGAGTCACTCTGAGTTTTGGTGACTCAGGTTTGCTTTAACTTAAATTTCTTTAATTATTAATGATTTGGAACATTTTTAGATGGTTTTTGATAATTAGGATTTCTTCCTTTGATAACTGCCTATTCTTTCTTTTGACCATATTGGAGAAATGGCTCATGATCTTTTAGAGTTGGTCTATTCTTTTTTTTTTTTAGCCCTAACCTTCTGTCTTAGAACCTATACTAAGGCAGAAGAGTGGTAAGGGCGAGGCAATGGAGGTTAAATGATTTGCCCAGGGTCACACAGCTAGGAAATATCTAAGGCCAAATTTGAACCCAGGATCTCCCATCTCTGGGCCTGGCTCTCAATCTCAATCTCAATCTCAATCTCAATCCACTGAGCCACCTAACTGTCCCCAATCTGTTCTTTACAAATGTTTTAGATATAAGACTTTTAATAAAGAAATTTGATAATAAGATTATTCCCCCCAGCCACCAGTTTCCCTTCAAATTTTAATTGCATTAGTTTGGTTTGGGCAAAAGTTTTTTCAGTTTTATGTAATCAAAATTCACTGTTTTATCTTCTGTGATCTGCTGTAAAGATTAAAATATAGGGGAGACTGAGGAGACTGAAATTAGTTTCTCTCTGCAAGGAGTATTATATTTTTTAGGGGTTTATTCGAGATTAAGGATTAAAGAAAATACAGGATAAGAAAACGTGCCTAGGCCAGAGAGGCCTAGACCAGACCTCACCTACATTATGGAAAGAGCCACATCTGCTCCAAATGGAAGTCCAAAAGAGAGAGCCCGCCTACGGGGAAGACCCTTTAAATAAAATTTTGTTCTCGTCCCAGGTGAGAATTCAGTGAGATTAAAGGGCATTCTGGGAGCTAGCAAGGACTTCTGGGGAATGGAGTCCAGAGTTCAAATCTCAATTTTACACTGCTCTAGATCATTTGGTGATGAACTCTTCCTCTGCCCATAGTTACCCTAGATAGTTCTGTCCTTACTCCTCTAATTTATGATGTGGCCTAAATTGAAGTCAAGTATGCATCTGAAGTCTCTCATTATATGGGGTGAAATTCTGGTCTAAATTAGGCTTCTTAACTTTTTTTGTGTGTGCCATAAACCCTTTTGACAATCAGGTAAAGCCTATGTACCCCATCTCAGAGTAATGTTTTAAAATGTAGAGGCAGCTAGGTGGCACCATAGCACACAGAGCAGTGGTCCTGGAGTCAGAAAAATCTGTAATCAAATTTTGGCATTAGATACTTTACTAGTTTTATGACCCTTGGGCAAGACACTTACCCATTATACGCCTCACTTTCCTCAACTGTAAAATGAGGATAACAGTACTTATCAGGTAACATTGTAGTGAGGATCAAATGAGACAATATTTGTGAAAAGTACTTAGCCTAGTGCCTGCCACATAGACAACTCTGCCACTTCTCCACAACTGAAGGAAATTCTAAAATTGAGAGGTTCGTGAAAATAATTCTTTTTTTCTATTCAAGTTCCTAGTCTCCCTAAAATCTATCCATACTCTGGATAGCAAGTTAAGAACCCTTGGTCTAAATCTCTATCTGTCCTAGGCTGTTTTCCAGTTATCTCAGCAGTTTTTGTTGAATAATGAGTTCTTAACCCAGTAATTAGATTTGGGGATTTATTTCACACTTTGCTACTCTGTTTATTTTTTTATTTTATAAAAAAACCTTTATCTTCTGACTTGATTGATACTAAATTGATACTAAGTATCTGTTCAAAAGCTGAAGGAATGGACAGTGGGGGCTTAAGTGACTTGTCCACAGTCACATAGCTACTATGTTTATCCGCTTCTGTTTACTAAATACTTTACGTAATCCATTGATCAATCTATTTTTTAACTATTACCAAGTAGTTTTGATGATTGCTGCTTTGTAGTATATTTTTAGATCTAGAATTGATAGACTGCCTTCCTTTCCATTTTTTTCATTATTTCCCATGAGCAAAATTCTTGACCTTTTATTCTTTTAGATGAATTTCATACCAAATGCACTCTTCTGATATCATTCCTCTTTCTACTTCCAAAAACCCATTACCTTTCTAAAAAAAACTACTTCATCTGGCTTAATGTGACTACTTTTCATCTCATATTGCTGTTCTCTCTTGCCTTTGCTTTTACCTTTGCAGTTTCTCATGCCTGAAATGGGTTCCCCACCTCAGCTTTCTGAGGGCCCCTTCCTTCAAGACCCCATTCAAGTTCCATGACTCCTTTCCTGCTCTGCCCCTCAGCTCAAAGTGGCTTTCTTCAAATTTCTTCAAAATACTGTGCCTAGGCCTCTCCTTTTATACTTATCGCACTTTCCCCTGTGTTCTAGTTAGTAATGTACTTGGCTTTTCCCAATTAGGTTGTAAGCTCCTTAACAGAAGGTTCTATGTGTGTATATAGGGAGTGGTTGGGGGTAGGGCATATCTGTCTTTGAATGGCCAGCAGCAAGCAGGATGCTTGTGCCAAGTAAAACGTACCTTGAATTTTTATTTTAATTTGACAGTGACTAAATTAGACCAATGAGAAGTGAAAGAGCAGTTAAGGTGGTAGTAGTGGCTTATGAAAGGAAGGAGTTTAATGTATTGGGTTGATGAAGGCCTTGAAGTTATTGAAGATCATCTAGTCCAAACTTTCACTTTAAAGTAATTTATTATAAATAAAATTATGAACATATACAGATATTCAAATGTGTATGAAACCATAAACTTTTCACTATTTAATTTATAATTTAATTCCTTTCTTTTCTGTAGCCTAAAAAAAAATATCAGGGCATCTCAGGGTACACTTCTTTGTTCCCTGCTGGCAGGGGATCTGACCAGGTCACCTCCTCCCACTTCAGTAAACTCTAGTGGTTCCCTATTACCTTCAAAATCAAATACAAAAATGTCTTCTTGACTTTTAAAACTCTGCCTGGCTGGCTCCTTCCTACCTTTCTAGTCTCACTCTTTACTCTCTTCTACACACTTTACAATTCAGAACCACAGGTCTTCTTGCTATTCTTACCCCCAGCCCTCCATCTCCCAAGTCCTTGCCTTTTCACTAGCTGTCCCCCACACCTGGAATGCTCTTTTACTTCACCTCCACCTCCTGAGGTCCTTCAAGACTCAGCTTAAATCTCTGTAAGGGGCCTTTCCTAGTCTTCCTGCTTAATGCCTTCCCTCGGAAATTACCTCCCATTTACCTTATAATATATCTTGTACAGACATAGTTATCACATGTTATCTCCTCCAGTTAGAATGTGAGTTCCTTGAAGATAAGGACTCTTTGCTTTTCTTTGTATCTTAGCACACATAAGAAATGCTCAATAAATGTCTGTTGGCTGACAGTTTTGAGGGCCAGAGTGGATGAATTTGAACAAGAAAAGAAAGTTGGGATGCTGTTAGGGAAAATAGGTAGTTCACTGAGAGATTTGAAGGTATTATGAAGCAGTAGGTAGATCTGTAGAAAAGACAGCATCAGAGCAACTTGTGATGTGGGGGAAGTGTTTTTATGCAGCATTTCTATGCTAAAATCATAGGAACAGTCCATTTATATTCTACAAAAAATACACATGGTGGGAGCTGTACAGGATCTGGCTCTCTTATCTGTTCTCTCTTTCATTTTTCCCTCCAGGCAGCTGAACTCTCCATCAAGTTCTTACCCCCCCAACGTAGTCTAGAAGTTGTTCGGGCTGTAGGCCCCCAACTGATTGGAATTGGGAAGCACAGTGCGGTGAGCAGGGTGCTGGGGAACAGAGGACAAGTACAAAGAAAGGAGCACTGAGTTATCCATGGATAGCTAGCCCCTCCTCTCAGAACCTCCTTTTGACCCAAAAATGTCCTATATTTTGAAGGGAGAGGTGGAGAAGCCTGAGCTCAAGAAAATATTTGTGATGGGCTAGGAATACTATGACCCTGGATGTGAGAATGTATATGGCTGGGAATTCAAGATGTTAGTGTCTAATATTTATTTTCTAACTTTTAGGCTGCAGAGCTCTACCTGAATCTAGACCTAGTTAAGGAAGCAATTGATGCTTTCATGGAGGGTGAAGAATGGAACAAGGCCAAGCGGGTGGCCAAGGAATTAGACCCCCGGTAACCTCAAAACCCTACCCTCTACTGGGAAACCTTTAACTTTCTTTAGGGATGAGAATGGAATGGGGCATGGCTTCCAGCAATGAAGAGGTTAACTAGGACATGTGTCCCTCTAGGTATGAGGACTATGTGGACCAGCAATATAAAGAGTTCCTGAAGAACCAGGGCAAAGTAGACTCGGTGAGGTGCCAGAAAATGCCAAAGTTGGCAAGGTAGGAGGAGCCAGAGAAAGCCTCTCTCTCATATCACATGGAAATATTTCTCTTCAATTTGCCGATAGCTTGTAGGTGTGGATGTTGTGGCTGCTCTTGACCTGTATGTGGAGCAGGGTCAGTGGGATAAGTGCATTGACACAGCCACCAAGCAGGTATGGTCCATCACCCCATTTCAAGCCCTTTGCTTCCCCATTTCCCCAATTCCCCATTTGCCTGCAGAACTTTGGTATTTAAGACAAATCCATGTTTGGTGTTCACATTCCTTATTTCCCCAAAGTACATATTTTCCTTCTAATTCTTTCTGGTCCCAAACCATCTTCCTCTCTGGGCAGAACTACAAGATCCTGCACAAGTATGTGGCATTATATTCAACCCACCTGATCCGAGAGGGTGGCTGTGCCCAGGCATTGGCCCTCTACGTGCAGCATGGAGCACCTGCCAATCCACAGGTACTGCCTCATTCTGGGGGAAATCTCACAGAAACCCTATTTCTCCACTGTGGACCCTTCCCTATTCACAGCAGAGAGAATAATGACTATCATCCTATGAATAACCCAGCCTCTCCTCTCACCCAAGAACACCCTAATACATCCTTTACTAAAACACATCTTTATTTCAGGAATCCTTTGTACTTCTAACATCATCTTTGATAATCTATCAGGAGCATTCTCTCAGAGGCTAATCTTGCTACAAGAAACATCCCCAGAGTATTGACTTTTCCCAAAAGAAATAAACATAGTTTCCACACCCTATTCTCCTTTGTTCATTCTCAGTTTATACACTGGTCACCACATCTATTTTCCAGAAGTTTAAGGCTGTGCAGAGATTAGCCCAAGTCTGTTGAGAGACAGGATGGTGTAGTGGAGAGGGTTTGACTGAAGGCAACAAACATGAAGCTCAGCTTAGACCCTTTTCTAGCTATATGATCCTAGGCAAATCATTTATTGTCTCAATGGCAGTTTCTTTATTGTGAAATAGGGATAATAATACTTGGACTAGATTTTTGTGAGGCAAGTGCTTTATAAGCCACAAAGTGCTACATAAACTAGTTCCTAGTAAATTCATTTTCATTCACTAATAGTTCTTTTTCCCTCTTTCACACCTTCACTCCTAAAAAATGTTTATTCTCCCTTTTCCCACCCCCCTCGATTTTAGGCCCTCATCCCAAACAATAAACCTTTCCTCCAGTTCTAGGTTCTTACTTCTCACTGAGATTCTTTTCCTTCTTTCCCACCTCAATAACTTCCAGAATTTCAACATTTACAAAAGGATCTTCACGGACATGGTGAGCTCCCCTGGAACCAACAGTGCCGAGGCCTACCACAACTGGGCTGATCTTCGAGATGTCCTCTTCAACCTGGTGAGGGAGCCAGGGCCTTCATTTAAAGAGACACATTCTCATCTCTGAACCACTCTCCACCCTCTTCTCTGTCCATGTTACAGGTTACAGGGTTCATATCATTCACCTCCTTGTGCTCCTTTGTTCTTCAATCTAGCTTGGGACCTCACTATTTTGCTCCTCTTCCCCAGTGTGAAAACCTAGTAAAATCCAGTGAAGCAAACTCAGCAGCCCATGAAGAATTTGAGACAATGCTTCTGATTGCTCATTACTATGCCACTCGTTCTGCAGCCCAAAGTATCAAGCAGCTGGTGAGACGGAGGGCAGGGGTACAAGGCCATAATCCAAGGTGTCATCAATTTCAAACTCATCCTCTAGTACCTTCTGAATCCTCTGGCTAACTGAATGTGAACATCTCAGGGGTTTTTGGCATTGGATTAGTGTTACTGCCTTATGGAATCTTAAAATTAGAGAGGCCTTTAGAGGACATGTGGGTACAACCTTCATTACTTTAGATGGTCTTGCTTCTACTTGTATACTTCCTGTCATGGGAAATCCACTACTTCAATAGGCAGATCATTCCAAATTTGGACAGCTCTAATTATTACTGATAATTGTAAATGACATTTATATAGTACTTTAATGTTTAGAGTACTATTCCTCAAAACAGTCCTGTGAGTTAGGTATCTGAGGGCACTGTGACTCCCAGAAGTTGTCAGGTAACACCCATAAACCCACAGCTAGTCAGAGTCCAAGCCTGGGTTGGAACTGAAATCCACTGAATTCAAAGCTAGGACTCTTTCCATTATGTAGTAATGTCTCCTAAATTTTAGGAGGTTCTCAAGTTTTAATCTGCCGAGTAGGCATCCATTGGTACCAATTCTGTCCTTTACCCAGATTAAGGCTTGCCCCTCCTACCTGTCAGCCCAAGACATCTGAAGACAGTTTTAACCCCCCTCCCCCAGTGTCTGCTCACCATTCAGCTCTCCTGTTCTAATAAACAATAGCCTTTTTGATGCTTTCCCCAGCTACATTATATCCAAGTATACAAACCCTGTAATCTCTCCCTCATCTCACTATATACATCATACATCTGTCAACACATTGTATGTATTTAGAATCATCTAAAGCTGAATGGGATCTTAGAACATTAGAATTTGAAGATATCTTAGAAGGACTGAGTCTGACCTGTTCATTAGAGATGAAAAAACAGGTCCAGAGAGGTTCAGTGTTATTAAATGTCTGTACAGTTGTTCTCCATGTCACTTGTCTCTGAGGCTGAAGCCTTCCCAGGACAGGCCTGGACCACTGGTTTAATGTTTTTTTTTTTTCATAATTCATAGGAGACAGTGGCCGCCCGGCTTTCTGTGTCCCTCTTACGCCACACCCAACTAATCCCCGCAGACAAGGCTTTCTATGAGGCAGGCACAGCTGCCAAGGTGAGTGATGAAATGAGTAACTGTAGGGTCAATATATTAGGAGCTCAAAAGTGTAGAGTAACAGGAAGTGGGGGCAGCTAGGTGGCTCTGTGGATTGACAGTCAGGCCTAGAAATGGGAGGTTCTGGGTTCCGATGTGCCTTCAGACACATCCTTAGACCAATACACAGAATTTATTCTAAGACGGGAAGGGTTAAAAAAAAAAAGGTAGGGGTACATGGAGCAAAGGGGAGAATTTTGAGGAGTAAAAGCCCCTAGTAACCAGAACTTGGCTACTAAATTCTTCCTTTTTTATTTCCCCCTAGGCAGTAGGATGGGAGAACATGGCATTCATCTTCTTGAACCGCTTCTTGGATCTGACAGATGTGAGTCAAGAGGTGGCTTGTACCCAGGTAGTGGGTAGCATTGTCAGAGAGTTCACTATCCTGGGTTAGTTAATCTCACCATTTATCTCCTGTGACTCTAGGCAATAGAAGAGGGCACTCTGGATGCCCTTGACCACTCAGATTTCCAGGATACAGACATTCCCTTTGAGGTGCCACTACCAGCAAAGCAACATGTGCCGGTAAGAGCTCAAGCTTAGACTAGCCTGATGGGCAAGTGGGAGATTCAGCTATGGAGAGATAGATGAGCTTCCCATTTCTTTTATAAGCAGATAATGGTAACATTTTCATTCATATTTCCTTTATGCCAGGAGAAGACAGAAAGCATAGGGGAAATAAATGGGTAATAATAAATAATAATAAATCAGTCTTGACTATGTAATAATTAAAATAGTTGAGGCCATAAACTGTGGCAGTTAAAATAGTGGAAGACTCAATCAAACTGCAGTAGATACAAGAGTGGATGAGCAAATTTGTGACTGGAGAAAACGATGTTCTCACCACAGCGCCCGGCTTCAAATCGAATATAAGGTGGTTGCCAGGGAAACACTCCCAACCATGAAACTTGCCCAAGTCAACTGGGCCCCACATAGAATTCAATCAATCAATACAATGAGGAATCAAAGAAAGAGTGAAAAAGAGAAAAAGAAAGGAAATAAGTATGAAGTGCCTTAGGCGAAAGGTGACCTGAGTCTTAAGAGAGAGATCAGTCAGTCTTTAATCATTCACCACAAGATCTGTCCAAGCAAGAATATAGACACCAGTTCAGCCAGCCATCCTTCTCCAGAGAGGGATTCTTCTGACTGTCCTCAAGAGACTGTCCCAAGAGCCTGTTTCCAGAGCTCTCCCAACAGCCTCCTTCAGAGACTCTCTTCAAGAGACTGTTTTCAGAGCCTCCTTAGAGACTCTCCTTTTTAGGAGACTGTCATCTCCTTATAAAGGGAATTTTCTCCTATGTCACCTCCCCTAAGTTCTCCCATCTACCAATCACAGTAGACATTTTTTCAAAGGACGGACCATTCTTAGTTCACACCTGAGTAGACTAATCTTTTGAGTAATTCACACCTGAGTAGACTAGAATCTCTAAGTTTTCACCTCTTTGTTCCTTGTAAGTTCACAAGTTGCCTGACCTTTATAGGTACTTAGCACCCCTTTGTAGTATATCCAAAAAAAGGCATAGCTTAAGAACTTTTTGTCTTACTATAAGTATGGGTTTAAGTACTTTTCATTGTTCGGCAAGGAGTTTACAACTTTATCTTCCCCTAAGGCATGCTTAAGTATGGTGAAGTAGAGTTCTCACATTCCTGATCTAAGTACCTTCACTGCCCAAATGGGGAATGGTCTTAACCCAACTTTATGAAGTAGGGTCTGAGAATTTTTAAGGTTCACAACTATCCCTAAGTGGAAGTATGACCAGAAGAAAAGGAAAGCTGTACAAAGGTCTGCTGTGCCATTATGTGATCCATGTTGAGTTTGAGTTCTGCCTCTCATCCTTGTGCCCCCTTACTCTACTTATGTGAAGATTCCTGTTTTTTTCCAGGAGGCCCAAAGGGAAGAAGTTCGAGATTGGGTGCTCACTGTTTCAATGGACCAGCGGCTAGAACAGATTCTACCCAGGGATGAGCGAGGTGCCTATGAGGCTTCTCTGGTGGCAGCAAGTACTGGTGTCCGGGCTCTACCCTGCCTTATCACAGGTACAAAACCTTCTTTGTGTGAGAGAATGACAGGAAAGACACCTCTACTATGCTCATTTCTTACCTGTATAGACAACAGATAGATAAAGAAAAACCAAGAGCTCTTCTCCTAACCACAGGGTACCCAATCCTGAGGAACAAGATTGAATTCAAGCGACCAGGAAAGGCAGCCAACAAAGACAACTGGAATAAGTTTCTTATGGCCATCAAGGTTTGAAGGGGAGACCTAAAGACAGTGGATGAGGGTGGGGAGAACAAAACTTAAGAATGATGTCAGAAAGTCAAGGGTGGGTGTTGTAGACATAGTACAAAGCTGGGGGTGGGGTGGGAATGAGAATGTTATATAATTCACTCAGGGGATTGGGGGGGGGGGGGGTAGACAGGTTAAATAGGATCATTTCTTGCCAAACTCTATACCAGGAATCCCTGGACCTTCTCTATCAGATTCCTCTTTCCTTGTCTCCACAGACCTCCCACAGCCCAGTATGCCAAGATGTCCTTAAGTTCATTAGCCAGTGGTGTGGAGGGTTACCCAGCACCAGCTTCTCCTTTCAGTGACTGGCAGGGGCAGAGAAGCCCTTAGGCCCCCTGTTAACTGTGTACCTTCTACATTAAAGTTCTGAGAATAACCTGGATCACTGTTTTCTTTGACCTAGAATGATCCTCGTGCAGTCAAAAACAAATTATTAATAAGTGGAAGTGGAAAGCAGGTGCTTTATTACAATTATTTACATCACCATCTGGATTACTTTTTCTTTGGCTTTAAGAAGGAAAGAAAATTGTCACTCCAGGCTTGTTAGCGCCAATCACAGGAAGTGCTAAAGAAAGGAGGAAACTAGTGTTAACAGGATGGTGGAATGAAAAATCAAAAAGAATGGGAGGTAGGATCAGACAGCCTTTAGTGACACTTGGGAGTATTTGTGTAACCCCCCAACCCAAGAGTTTTTTTCCTGATGGCTCCTTACCTGTCCTAAACCCAGATTTTCCTCACTGCCTGGATTTCTTGGCTTTGTTCCAAAAGCTGTTGGCTTTCCTGACTTTTCCCTTTGGGAGATTCAGGCTCTGCTAGTTCCTGAAGCTGTGAAAGAGTGGAGTTAGGACCATTGCCTGCCCCCAAGTTCTGAATCAGTTCCCGAGTTCAGCAATTCCCTTGGGTCTCTAACAGCCCCAGCCAGTACTTTCTCAGTCTTTCCTTCCCGCTCCCTCCTCCGGTTTTTTACCTGTTGCAGTAGCTCTTCGTCCCCACAGGGCTTGAACCCTCGAAGGGCTAGGGCAGCCACACAACAATAGCCAGACAAAGTAGCTTCGGCGGCAGCCATGAACACAGACGGGAGCCAGAGTGCCAGAGCGGTCTCCTAGAGGGCACAGGGGATGGACAGCCAAAGAAGCGTTCAGAATTGGGCCCGAGGGAAGGGAGTGAAAGGCTAGATTCAGACTTTGGGCGATGCTTACGTAGATTCGGGTGGGGTCAAAAGGGCAGTCTTTCGCAGGTGCATTAGAGTCGAGGTGGCTCTGGGAGCACTGGGCGAGGAGGCGGCGGCCTTGGTTGGCCACGGTCAGCGAGAACGCCAGGAGTAGCCCCAGGGAACAGGTGGCGGATAGGAGCAGGTTCAGTAGTGACACTGCCAGCAAGGCCCAGTGCTGCGGCGGGGGCGGGGCAGACAGTTAATAGACTCCCCCACCCCACCCCCACAAGCTCCCTTTTTGTACACTGCTCCAGCCCAGGCTCCGGACTCGGCCTCGGGGAGCCTCACGACACGCCCCCCTTCTCCCCTACCCCCAGCTCAGCCTCACCAGCGGGGCCAGGAGGAGGTTCCTGGAGGCCAGCAGCGCCACGAGTCCCGCGGCGATGCTCTGGGGAGACAAAGAGGGCCTGGGTGAGCGCAGGCTTTCAGCTCTCCCCGCGGCGCCGTTCCGGCCCGGTCCCGCCCTGCCCGCTCACCAGAAGGCCCGAGCCCACGGAAACGACATTGGCCGTCGTGTACTCGGGGGTGATGGCCCCGCGGGGGTTCGCCACGTGCCGTAGGACGGTGCCGTGCAGTACGGCTCCCACCAATAAATTCAC
The DNA here is from genome assembly GCF_027887165.1 of Monodelphis domestica. Lineage (NCBI taxonomy): Eukaryota > Metazoa > Chordata > Mammalia > Didelphimorphia > Didelphidae > Monodelphis > Monodelphis domestica. The sequence goes on along the minus strand of NC_077227.1, from coordinate 516,902,658 downwards.
ATGCCCCACTAAGATCAAGGCGAGGCCAGCGCGCATTAGACGGCGGGGGCCCAGGGCCGCATCTAAAAGGTACAGGCGGGGAGCAGTAAGAAATGGAAGGGCTCGAGGATGGGAGGGCACTCGACGGCCCTCCAACGCGAGGAATACCGTCCACCACCCTACCTCCGTCCCCGGGGAAATTACCGAAGCGGCAGCGGTTACACATCCTGCCGGCAGCGCCTCCGGCTGCCCGGCCTTCTTCCCGTACACCTGAGCCCGGCCCCGCCCCGCTTTCTCAGCTCTCGACCCGCCCCCCCGTTCTCCCCACCGGCGCCCCAACCACGCCCCTTGCTCCCAGCGAACCGACGGCGCCCCCTCTCGGAGAAGGCGCGAAGAAACAGTCCCAGACATTAGCAAAAGTAGACTTTATTACAGCAGCAACTGAGTCACACAGCCCCAAGGGGCCACACTGCAGCACCCTCCCACCTCTCCAGACCAGTCCTCCCTAGCGGGATTGTGTAATTCAGCTTCCTCTGCCCCAACCTCTTTCCAGCACAGGTTGGGTAGGCTCAGGGAAGCTGGCGGAACGCCTTAAGGCAAATCAGCTACTCTGGTGCCCCCAAAGGGAAAGAGCAGCTGAGGTGCCCCCCGGCTCAGTTCTGTGCAAAACAAGTAAACAAAGTGCAGGGGAAGAGGAAGAAAAAGGGAAGAGGGGAGTAATGATGCTCAAAACCAGGGCCTTCCTCCTTCCCCCTCTTAATGAGGGGAGGGGCCTGTTCTGGGTAATACTGACTCCCAAGGGGCAAGGGGGCAGAAGGGGCTGCAGCAGGTCTGATGACAGTCACAGCCCAGGGCTGAGGAGTAAGCACTAGGAAGAGACGGTGACAGCAGCTGAGTTGAGGGTGCTGTTCCTGGCAAAATTGAACTTGTTTAGGGTCTCCTCCAGCAGAGAGGTCAGGCGACTCTGGTCAGCCTAAGGAGGGAGAAATCAAGGTGAGGTCTAAAGCAAGAGCAACAGGGGGTAGGGGAAAAGGGCAGGAAAACCTCACCTCACTGATGAAGCCCAGCTGCACTAGCTCCGCTGCCAACTCTGGGATGTTTTCATCTAAAAGTGGGAAAGGAAAAAAAAGTTAATACTTTATTATGGAAGTGAATTGAAAACATGCTTAGGAGGACCAAAGAAGGAAATGCAGCCTTAAAATTTGTCAAGACAGAACTGGTTAAACTGGCTAGGAAGAAAGTTATCCTTCCAGCATCCTCAAAAGAGGCTAAAGGGGCCTATATATGATTTCCTATTTACATAGAATGAACTTTGCCTCCTTTCCCACCCAAGACTGTGAGTCCTTCACAGAAGGCAAAAATAACAGCTCCATTCATTTCCTGGAGCAGAGAAGATAGCTATGGAGGGAGGGAAAAGGAAGCCATACTCACTGGGCAACAAGTCACAACTCAAATGCCGGTTCAGTTTGTCCTCAAGTTTGAGCAGGAGTGTCAGCTGAAATACAGAAAAAAGTCAGAAAAAGGAAAGAGCCCAATCCCTACTATCCTACCGCAGTCCAAAGGAACTCTGTCTTCCAGGACTCACATGGTGTTTGACTCCTTCCTCTACTGACTCAATATTGCACTGCATCAGCACCACCTGAGGAGGGGAAAGAGTGTATCACTTCCAGGAACCTTTAAAACCCTGTCCCTGGGACATACTCTATCAATTTAAGGGGAGACAGGAATATCTGTATCTTCTAGCATCTGCCATAGATAACAATGCCAAAACCTCAGAGGGCAGGCCTAGAAAGAAGGGGTGCTGGTTGCCAGGCTTGATATAAGGAAAAACTTCCTAAAGATTAGAGTTGTACAAAATGGGTTTTGGAGTTGGACTAAACAATCTATGAAGGGCCTTCCAAATGAGAGTCTGTAGTTCTAACAGGTGAGATGAGATACTCTAATTTCCTGTAAAATTCAAAGATCTTTCCCTTTAACCATCACCATCTTTCAGATATAAGAGCTGACATTCATATACTTTTTACTTAAATGTCATTTGAGGTACTTAGTGAAACAGGTAATTTAAGAATTATCATCATTCCCATTTTAGAGATGAGGAAACTGTGGTTCATAGAGATAGTGACTTGCCCAAAGTCACAATAAGGAGCAGAGCCAGATTTAAAACCTGGAAAGACTACTAAGTCCAAATCCCACGAGTAATTGTCTATAGCGCACATGTTCTCTTGGTTTTTTCTCACCTTTCGAGTCTCTACTTCAGCTGGCTCAGGTGTTGGTGTCTTCACAGACGGGGGCACTACAGGTGAAGTCACCTCTTCTTGTTGAGGCTGTTGGGGCCGAGGCAGCCCAAATGCCGTTAAGGGATAGATCCCATTTCTGGAGTGAGATTAGGTATGTTAAACAAGGATTCCACAGGGCCCCACTGGTGCCCCATGGCCCTGCTTCTTAAGGATACTATCTTTCCCCTCTCCTCACCTTACATCTTCAAGGAATTTATCCAATTCCAGAGCTGGTGACTGAGAATACCTTAACAAAGGAGACAAAAAGGAAAGGCAAAGTTATTCACATACTCAAATCTAACTACTCTCAAGAAACATTTCATGATTCTTAGAGATACCACCTAAACACGGAGAAAAACACCTTTTTCAGCCTTCACACCTAAATCCAACTAGACAGCTTATAGAATTCAATGAGTATGCTTGACAAGCACTTCCATTATTCTCCCTACCTGGAATTTTAATCTTCTGTATTGGGGCCCCTTTTACCAAGGCCCAGTCCAGCATCCACCTTCCACCTTCCTCCATGAAGTTTTCTGCCTCATAAGCCAAACTTGAGGTGAAAGTGATTTTTTCCCCTTCAAATCTTTCATGGTGGCTTACCTGGGGACCAGTTTTCTAGTCTCACTTCAGTTAAATATTTTTGTATTTGTCTCCTCCCTGGTCCCATTAGACTGAAAACTCAATTGTCTTGTCTATATTATACTGATCTTTGTGACCACCACTACATACATTTTGGTGCTAAACCACCTTAAACACCTCTCAGTCACTCACAAGGTCCGATAAAGTTCCCTCCCAGGTCCTGGAGGGATTTCTGCCAATACAGCATTGGTATCCATGTTCTTGGTGATCTCCTCCAGGGCATTTTCTGGTATCAGGTCTGGAGGACATAGAAGAATCAGAGTAGAAAGTTATAGGGGGTATGAGAAGCTGTAAAAAAGGGGAATATGAGAAACTGCCATAAAAGGCTTTTTTCCCCCCAAAAGAGTTATGATAATAAACTTGGGCAGAAAGCAGGAAAAGTATTATTTGTTACATATTGGGACCCCATAATGCTATGATTTAGTTGTGTGGAACAGAATAAGCCCTTGGGGGAAGACAAGAAATTCATGTTGATGTCATAGTGGCATAACTATAGGGAAATAGAAGATCCTAAGCAAAACTTACGTTGGTGTCCCACAATGCAATGTGCAGCAAGTAGTTTGAGTGAGGGCACCTCAAATAGTGCAGGGTGGAAAAGTAATTCTCTGGCTGTAGGTCGACGAGCAGGCTCAGATTGCAGGCATTTCTGAATGAATTCCTGAAGAATGGAGGGAGTTGAACTCTATATTCTTGATCTCCTTTTCTGGTTTCTAACCAAGATTTTCTTCCAAGAACTCTCAATCTTTCATTTCTCTTATATCCCTTTTGTAGTTGAGTCACAAAAGCTCTTTCCTCCACAATCCCTCAATAATTCACTCTTCTTAGTTGACTCCCAAATTCTTAGAAGCTTTCTTGCTATTTAACATTCCTAGTTCCTTTCTTAATCTACACCTTGATTGGTTTTCACCTTTCCTGAAAACTTATTCTCTTTTAAATCTCCAACTTTTTTTTTTATCATGACATTCAAAGATCTATTTATAGTTTGTCCTCCCATCTCCCTGCTTTTATCTGACTGAAACTAAGGTTGGAAAAACTTAGAAAAAGGATTATGGGACAAAAACCTATATGTTCCTTGGTAGCTTCTCCATTCTGGTCAGACACCAGTCTTACTTAATTCCTGGAATTTAATCAATCCCCAATTTTTTTTTTGTCCTCAAATTCCATTCACTACATCTCACTGCTATCCCTTATATAGGATCTTCTAAAAGCCAAACTTTTTTTTTCTTACTTGTCTCTTTCTTTCAAAATCTATGACAGGTGTTGTCTTAACTATGTTAGCTGAACAATCCTATCACTTGCTATCCCTGATTTTTCTATCTGATCCATTAACTTCAAATCATATCACATCTGTCTATCCTTATTCTCCTTTCCTTATCTCATATTATCTTATCATTTAACTACTGAATTCCTCATGGCTCACCATTCCCTTCTAATCAACCTCCACCTCATTTCTACCATTATTCCTCTCCATCTACCAAATTACAAACCTATTAAACTCTAGGATGATATGATATAAATCCAGTGGGTAGACATAATAAATAGAATTAAGGCAAGGAATCTTGGAAATAGCAAATAGATAGTAGGGGATACAGTGACTAGTGTTAAGACTTGGGGTAAGAAGAACTTGAGTTCAAATCTAACCTCCGATTTACCCTGAAACAAGTTACCTAATCTCTCAACCTAATTTCCCCAGTAAGACTAAAAATGAATGAATACTCCAAATATTTAAATTTATAGGATTTAATAACAACAAAGTGAGAGAGAAAAGGGGTTCCCCTTCAGCCAAGTGAGCAAAGAGCCAGAGACCCAGCAACCTACCAAGCTCAAGCCAAAGTAAAAAGAAGCCCTGCAGCATGGGTTTCAACAAATTTGTAAACAAACCCACAATAGGGCGAAACATAGGGACACAAGACAAGGGAACCCTGGGAAAAGTAAAGAATGCTGGGAAATGAAGTCCCCAGGATACAAAATTTTAAAACACATACCCCATATGTCAAATAAAGATAAGAATAGTTCCTTATCTCTTAGGGTTGTTGGAGGATTAAATGAGATAAGAAGTGAAGATAGAAACTTCACAAACTCTAACGTGCTTATGTGTAAAAATGATGTTATTTGTAGGCTTTATTAAAGAACACAATACCTCTTAGAGTCAAAGTTCAAATCCTGCCTCTGATGCATAATACTACTTATGTGAATTTAGGTACGTCAGTTAATCTTCTAGTGCAGGGGTCCCCAAACTACAGTCCACAGGTCACATGTGGCCCCCTGAGGCCATTTATCCGGCCCCCACTGCACTTCTGGAAGGGGCACCTCTTTCTTTTATTTTTTTAAACCCTTACCTTCCTTCCATCTTGGAATCAATACTGTGTATTGGTTCCAAGGCAGAAGAGTGGTAAGGGCTAGGCAATGGGGTTAAGTGACTTGCTGGGAAGTGTCTGAGGCCAGATTTGAACCTAGGACATCCCATCTCTAGGGCTGGCTCTCCACTGAGCTACCCACCCAGCTGCCCCCAGGGACACCTCTTTCATTGGTGGTCAGTGAGAGGAGCACTGTATCTGGGGGTATGTATGTTCTGAGAACAAGGCACCGTGCAAAAGGATTATGTGGCTGCACAATGGTGAGCAGCGATCTGGGGGAGGGGATTCCACACCACTGTGTATACTGCTGCCCAGTATGGTGGTGGCGGTGATGTGCCTATGCAAGGTGTGGCAGGCCCATCACAGCCAGCGCTGCAGCCTCTGCTATCCCAGACAGCGCTATACAGATTTGTTCATAGTTTTTTTTTATAGTCCAGCCCTCCAACGGTCTGAGCGACAGTGGACAGTGAACTGGCCCCCTGTGTAAAAAGTTTGGGGGCCCCTGTTCTAGTGCCTTAGTTTATCTGTAAGCAGAAAAAGTCGGATGAAACTGTCTATGTGGTTCTCCTAGCTGGCTATGCTATGACTGGGGCAGAAAAGGGGCAGGAGATAATGATCTTGGGAAGTTGCTCACCCTTTGAAGTGGGTCCTCCAATAGCTGGATAGCACTACTGATGGCCTCCTGTGGCACATAAGATGACTCTCCATTTCCCTGAATCTCCAACACTGCCATCTGGAGTAGTTTAGCAAAGTGGAAAAAAGATACTGCCTAAGGACCTGCATATGTTAACAATGTGACCCACAGGCCTCAGCAGACTGCCTGACCCTCATCCATTTTCCCTCATCTCACACATTATGGAATCCTCACCTCCAGTGCACACATGCCGAAGGAGTAGATGTCCACTGCTGTTGTCACATTAGTGACTTCTGGGAAAGATAGACAAGGCTTAGGGTGGATAAAATGGAAGGCTGAAGGAGCCCCACATTTATTCTCTACATGAACTAGGACTAGAAATCTGACAAACTTTACTTCCTGTATGCCAGTAGGTCAAATGGAATAGAGTCTCAGGGATTGGGAAGTTAGGGGCTGGAAGCATAAGGGAATAAGACCCCTCACCTCCATACTCAGGGGCAAAGAAGTGTAGATTCTTCTGTTCTTCCCGACAAGTCTTCACATGATTGTTAATGGTATCAGGAGCCACTGGGAGTGGGAGATGCATCTTCAATTTGGTGGTCATCAAGAATGCACAGCTCCAACCCAGACAAAGCCCAGCTTTCACTTCTGAGCCCCATTCCCAGTCCACTCACCTACCCACCCTTAACTATTTTGTATATGGACCATACTATCACACAGGTACATCGTACATCCCCTTCTTAGCCCTACTGGAACTCATTCTGTGTTCTTTTCCCCACTGACAACAAAGACAAAAAGGCTTCACAGCTATGAGACCTTGAATTGGTTAGTGGTCAGGTCTTCTAAGGAAAAGCCTCCTACCAAAGACCATCCCTACCTTCCTAAAACAGCAAGCTAACTTGATTATGCCCACCTGCCTTCTTATCCCCACTTCAATGTTCTATGTGATATTGATTGTGCCCTGATTTCTTCCTCCCACCCAATTCACTGTAGTTTTTTCACTTTAGCTATCAACATGGGAGAGTAGGAAGCCCATTCTGTTCCCCTTGAGTCAAGTTGGGGACCTTGGGGAGTTTTGCTGAAAAAAGGCAGGAAATGCCAATACACGACAAAGCATATAACCTTCTTCTTACTCCCCCCTAGGCTGATAGACTCCAAAGAAAGTGAAGTCCAGAAGTGAGCTGACAGCCTTAAATAATGATCCCCCCCCCCTTTAACCCATCCTACTCCTCATTTCCTGGTCCCCAAAAGTATCCCTCTGCTCTGCTCCCCCCACTCCACCTCCCATACCCACAAACTTCCCAAGATCCTGCCTGCCACAGGGCTGAGTGAGGTACCAGGGCTGGGCCCATTTTTTGGAGTCACTCAGGTCAGAAGACAATGGCCACAAAGTCACAGAGAAGCTGGGAGCACAGCATGATTTGGAAGGGACCAATCTGATGAGAGGGTCTGAGGAATTTAAGGGATAGGTGGCCAGCCAGACAAAATCCACAGGGAATAAGCAAGTTATGAATGGGGCAAGCAAGTACATGACTAATGGGGAAATAACTAAACAGGCATAAGGGCAGTAGGGGAACAGGTGCTTGCTCCATCATTGCATGCTTTGGGTAGCCAGTCCCAAAGGGAGCAAGGGGAGCACAGACAGAGCCCCAGGTGGGGCAGAGAGAGCTCTCACCATTAGCAAAAATCCTATGAAAGACTGTTGGGAACAGAGCAGCCCGTAAGCGGGAGGGAGGAAAACAGAGAGAAGTCATGAGCGATGGAGCGGCCAAGCCCCAGACAAATGGACACACAAACAGCACACCAACACGGCACACAGAAATGCAATACACTGCACAGATACATGGCATGTAGACAGCACTCACAGCAGGCACAGTCTGGAACCTCTTTTGGCAGGGCTCACAAGACCCTACTACTGCCTAGACATATACCAACCCATCCCCTAAACAGATACCACCCACATTACCTGGTCTTTTCCAAACTGTCTGGTAAATTCCACCCACCCAAACTGAAATCAATTCCCTCCAAAAAAAAAAAACTCTAGCTCAAGATTACTCTATCCTGCTCTCTTAAAGGATCTCTTTCTGTTTAGCCTACCCATGATCTACCCTCCAGCTTAATTTGTGCCATTTTTCCCCCTTATGTGAGTTTTCCCTGCTCTCTTCCTATCTTTCACTTTAGCCCATGTTTCCCATGTTCCCCTGCCACTCCCCTGACCTGAACCTCAGCCTCCCCCTCACCAGAGCCAATCTTGATGAGTCCATTGTGCTGGATGAAGATGGTGTCACAGGTCAGGTTCCCATGGATGATTGGGGGGTCACAGGAGTGCAGGTAGCTGTGGGGGCACTGGGCTGTTAGAGGGGCTACTGGAAAACTAGGGACAGGGCAACCCAGGGAATAAAGGAGCTAGCATGAAAAGCCTTGCTGGTTATTACACAAGGTGCCCCCATACTCTGGGTTTTCCACCATGCCAAATGCTTTAGGAAACTGGATAACTACTATAAAAGAGAGTAGGAGATGGTGTTATGCCTGGAGAATTGGAAATAAGTTCATTAAGGATGACCCACTAGCATCCAGATAGAGCATTACATGGCTAGTGGAAGGTTGGGAAAAGGCAAAGAACAATGCCCTGCAATCTATGGGTAGAAACTAACAAGGAAGCACTTACCTAAGAGCAGAGAGGATCTGTGTACACCACCTCTTCCAAGCCTAGAAGATACGACAGACCATATAAGTAGAAACCCTTTTTTATCCCTACTAACCCAAACCAAAGACTATTCTCTCTCCACTCTACTTAATGTCTCAACCAAACCCCCTTCCCATTACTCTGTCCACTCTCTATTCACACCTTTTCATTCATGGTCTTATGGTTCTTCTTTGTCTTCTTCAGAAACTGTTTCAGACTCCCAGATGACATGTATTCTGTGATAAAAATCACCTGAAGGGTAGTAACAAAGCATAATGAAAACTTGTAAGAGGTAATAATTCTTCATTCATTTTATTGTCAGAAATGAGGTATCCAGATTAAAAAATAATAATAAAAATCACTTATCTTTGCTAATTCCCTTGCTGGGTTTTTGCTCCTTTGGTTTAGAAGAGTAGTTAAAGATTACAAAAATGAGCCTTTTTTTATTGGAGGGAGTGGAGAGCATGGGGAGTAAAACTATTAAGTGAAAATTATTGAGCTTGGAAAAGCCCTAACCTTCACAGGACAAGGAGATCATATATAGCTCTGTTCCCCACTCCATTGAACCATTCCTCTCACTTCCAGTCCCTCCCCACATTCACACCTACTGATCCCAGTTCTGTTTCCAAGCTATCTTGTTCTCATCTGTAGAGGTAGAAAAAGAAACAGGAACTGCTCATCTTCTTGCACTATTAGGATTAGGAGAATGCAGGAACAGATTCCTTACCCTGGCCTTGTTCTCCTTAATGTCAGCCCAATATTTGTGGAACTTAACAATGTTGAGATGTTCCAGCTGAATAAGATTATCAAATACAGCACGAACTTTTTCCTGCAAGGAAAGAGATAATAATGTAGAACTCAAGAAACTGTTTTGTAGATTACATTACAGTCTTCCTCCTTCAATTCTTCATTCTTCCTTCCTCAGCTTGTTCTAACTGCAATGCTATCTATCCCTTTCTCATCATAGCTAGCTCTCCAACACCAAATCCAGAAATGCTAAAACACTTTCCTTTAAGCCCTCTTCTTAACCATTCCATTCACTATCACATACCTCCTGAAGTTTGTAGTTCTTTCGCTCAGAGAACTGCACCTCGTTCCATACAACTTCCACACCCTCTTCTGTATCCATTGCTAGGTAAGCACTATCAATGCCTGGGACATTCCGCTGGTTCACCTGGTAATAACAACTCCAAATGAGAAGAAGTTGAGATAGCTTCACAACAACTCAAACTTATCTTTCTCCGTTGACTAAGGAAGCAGTAAAAAGCACTTTGTAAACTTTAGGGTGATATATATATATATATAAGCTAACATTTGCTAGTTAATATTCATTCACACAGGGGAAAAGGTTTATTCCACATTCAACCTATAATAAATCCATATCCTACTACCTATTTAATTAGGCCCTATAAGATTGCTTTATCCAGTTTTTTCCTTCTGTCCTCCCTTCACAGCTCTCCAAAGCCCTTTTAATGAGTTCACCTCTTCTCTCCTCTTCTGCCAACGCCCACAGGGTGACTCTTCCAGGATCTCAGACTCATCTTCACTCTCTTCCTCTTCCTCTGGAGAAACAGCTGAAGCTGTGGAGGTCACTGGGGGTGACACAGACGTCAACCCCGGGGCTGAAGATGAAGATTCTGCCTTTGGGTCTGAACCACTGCTGGGTGCTGTTTGGGTCTCCCCCTCTGACATGCTGGAATGAACACTTAAGTCTGCAAAGGTTGGGAAGTGGGGAAAGTCTAAGAATGGATTCATAGAGACCTAATTACATAGATCTTAACTGCCCCAGAAATCAAGTAAAAACACAATATATTTCCACATATTCCTCCCAGTTTTCCCAAATCTTAATTCCAAAGTTAAAACCAATCCTGCTTCATTTTTCCTAGCTCCTTTTCTTCTAAGCCATTTAAATGTTCTTATAGCACTAGAAAAGAGGAGATAGGAGCTGTGATTGGATGGAGATCTAGACAGCAATATATAAAGTACTACAGCAGCTTTAACTTCTACCCTAAACCTTCTGGAACTTTACCATCCTCACCTTCTCTTATTTGTGCTCAAAACTGAGATTCCTTGGGAAAGACAGGCCTATACTGTCAGTCACACCCTGTTTAGCCTAGGTGAGATGACAGTTCTAGGCCATAAATAAGCCTTTCGGTCTTATGGGCAGTTAAGAGTATTGTCTCATGAATAGGACTGGAGGAGTACCCTACACAATATATACTATGTCTGTAAGTCCAGGGATACAATGCTCTCATTCAAACCCTGAAGCTAGGCAACTGTTCTACTCACCCTCCCCCCCCCCCCACCCCCAAGTAAGGATAGACCTGGGACACCCTCTTTCCAACTCTCCAGATAGGAATAATATTAGTATTCCAGAAGTAGGGGTAGTACTCTCATTAAATACCTCTCCCACTCAAAGGACTAGTCCAGTCAATTCATGAAGAAACTCATCCATAAAGCCAGGTGACTGGTAGTTCAATGATCTCATCCCTGATGACCTCACTTGGTCCTGTGACATCAGTGTGGCACACATGGGTGTTGCTCAAAAACATCAATCAGTCATACACCCAAGGAGACATCAACCCAGGCAACACATCTGGCTGGACACAGCCTACTTAGGGTGCTCTCTAAGTCTAGAGCTAAATATATTCCCTGTTTGTTCAAAATACCTTGGAAAGATTTGACTGTGTTTCCAATTCCCAAAGCATACATCCCCAGGTTTTTGGTACATAGGGTTGATCATAAGTCTCCATGCTATATGTTTCAACAAATTCCAACTCTATCCTCTGAATCACTGAATCAGATTTGGAGGTTTCTCTTTGAAATTCAAATGACTACAAAATTAGTCGTGGCCTAGTTCCCATGTGCACCAACATCAGTGTAGTATGAATGGCAGGAAAATATAATATTCTTGTCTGTGTACATAGTTTCCACTAAATAGAATGTAAGTTCCTTGAGGCTAGGATTGCTTTGTTTTTCTTTGAAATCCCAAGTACCTAGCATACGGTTAAATGTTTAATAAAAATGCTTGTTAAATAAATGACTAATTCCTGATTTTGAATTATAGGAAAGTGGCTTATTTAGGAAAGAAGATTCCCAACAACTAAACTTCAACAACTTTTCCAGAGAATATAGTCACTACTAAATTGATTCCATACCTTGAAATTAAACATTGAAAAGCATTTGGATGCAGAGTGCTGTGACATAGGACATGTACTGTGCTATCTACAATGTAAAAATGCTTTCTCCCTAATGGTTTTGAATGTCTTAAAGCTTAAGACTTGGTGTCTACCCCACATCTCTTTTTAGAAAGAAGACTACTGTCCCAATATGCTATCATTTCTATTTCAAATCACACACTAACAAAAATGTAACTAAATTTGGCCAAGATATTCTTAATACTATTATTTAGATCATAGTCTATCATTATTTTATGGTGAAATAAGGGTTTTCAGAAATGGTTTTCATCATGGAGGCTATTCAGGGCTGTATAACTTTTCTGTCTAGTTTACCCTAAGTAATGGTCTCTTCAAGGAGGTTAAGGATGAGGAGTCATTCTGCTCCCTCTTTCTCTTGAAATGCAAATTTAAAAATTAATGTTTCATGATACATGTATAACCCAGTGAAATTGCTTATCAGCTTTGGGTGGGGGGAAGGAAAAGGGGTGGGAAAAATAATGAATCATGTAACCATGGAAAAATATTCTAAATAAAATTTTAAAATGTTTCCCCATTTCAACTTTGAAAAAATTACGATGAAGATTCCTTACGATGAAGAAGTCCTTATGAGTCAGTAAGTGATGTCTCTTCAGGATGCTGAAGAGCCAACTTACCTTCACCTTCCAGTGGGATTAACTGGCAAAACTTTGGCAGTTTGCTTCTCAAATCCTTAAGCCTGAACCTTTTTTCCTATAAGTAGGCTCTAATTTCCAGGGCCAGTTACTTCCCAGAAAAGCAAAACTGCTCAATGACCAGTATGATTTCCAGGTAGATGTCAAAAGGAATCTTTGCCTTTAAAATTCACATGCCAGAAGCCCACAGAGAATGAGGTATACGTATAAGGAGATTCTGAACTCTGGCTTAACATGATGAAACATAGAATCAGTCATAGTCATCCCTCATAAATGGCCCAGTTTTCAAAGGTCTTTTTCTTTCTAGGTTTGTTGTCCAAGATTCCAGTGTAAGTATCAATCCATTCAACATTTAATTATCAACGCAGGTAGTGCACTGTTTTGCTAGGTGCTAGGGATACAAAGAAAAAAAAAGGACAGTCTCTAACCTTAAGGAGCTTATAATCTCTCGAGGAAACAATATACCCACAAAAGTAAACACAAAATATATAAAAATTAGGTACAAAGTAAGATGGGAAGAGAGGAAAGAGGGTGAAAGCATGAGCAGCTGGAACGGGATTCTGAGACCTACCCCCCAAGGAGCCACTTAGGAATACGGACTGGGAGGGGATCCAGGTCATGGCCTTAACTACAAAGAACCCCTGCAAGGCCCAAGGGAAGGAAGAAGAGATTCCTACCTCAATACTGCCCTCTACCCACATCCTCATCAGGAACAGGGGGGGGAAGGGGAAGTGGGAGGGGGGAGTTTGAAGTGGAAAAGAACCGCTGCAAATTTCTCCTCAAGGGTCTACATTCGAAATCCTCACACACCTAGCACAATATAGGCTCTTAATAAATGCTTATTGATAGAGAGTGCTTCCGAAAAACCATACCACAGCTCTAAGGCATTCAACAACCACTATTTTGTTCAATGTTGCCGGTAGGCGCCGAGAAAGCAAAAGCTGGGGAGGGCAGTGCCTGAGTTTTCTCCAACAAAAGCCCAAAGGCCCCTTACAGCGAAGCGCCCAGAGTCCGGAGCTGACCTCGCAGGGGCGCGCTCAGCAAAGCTGGAGCCCGAGACCTGTGGAGCTGTTGGCTCTGCAGTGCTGCAGAGGACGAGCCGGCAGGTCTCGGGACAGGTTCACTGACACTTCCCCCAGTCGCGGGACGGCAGGGCTGGGCGACCCCGGGGAGTCCGTCCCCCGTCACGCGGGGCTGTCAGCGGGCAGGAGGCCACGCCCACGGTCAACCAATGGTTCGAGGCCTCAGACCCCAAAACCCGGTAGGCCAGTCACTACCGCGGGCGAGGCTGTTGGAACTGCTGGCCCCGGCGACGAGGAGAGCTTCGCCGTTCGGGCCTGCGAGCGGGCCGCACCGCTACGTCGGAGCCAAAGGTAAGGGGGGGAGGCCAGGGAGGGGAAGGCCAAAGCCCGGGGGTCGGACATTGGGATCGGACAGTCCGCCTGGTCCCTCTACCCGCCCCCCCAACCCCCCAGCTACCCCACCAGCCTCAACTCCACTCGCCCTTCTCGTTTCAACTCAGGTTCACTCACATACGGGATTCGGTCCCCTCAGCCTCCGCTGCAGGTCCGGCTCCGGTTTTAGCTCCGGCTCCGGTTCCGGTTCCGGAGGCTCTGCTCAGTTGGGCTCTGCTCGACTAGGCGCAGCTCTCTCACAGCGGCTCTCCACAGCTCAACCGAACTCTGGGCCCCGCCCTCCTGATACGAACCAATTGGCTAGCGGCGCTGAGTCAACGCTGGAATTCTATTGGCCAAGGCGGACGACAGTAGGCGGGGTGGAGCCCCTCCTAGCCAGTCAGTGTGAGGTGTATGCAGTTTTGTCCCACCTCCTCCCTTTTCACGTCAGAGAGGTTTCTCCCCCCTTCCCATCCCCTCCGCACTCCAGTCAAAGAAGTAAGTCTTTCTGTCTGGTCTGTCCGGACCGGTGGCCTGCCCCTCCCCCCGCTCCGCCCCGTATGCTCCTCCCTCTCCCCGCCTCTCTCCGAGTGTCAGCTGGTCTCGGATTCCTCTGCAGGAAGACTGTTTACTTCCTTCGGTGGGGCTAGGTGGCCTGAGAGGCAGACAAAAGAAATTAGACACAGCCAATAAGACCGCGTGATATACAGGAAGCATTAGATTTGGAGTACTAGGTTTTAAATTCGAATCCCGTCGCGGCTTCTTAACGTCTTGGTACCTCAATTTCCTCACTCGTAAAATGAGGTAATTGAACCTGACGATATCCTAGGTTCTCTTAAAAGCTTTTACTCCTATGGCAAGGAAGCTCTTGAGGGTTTTACCGTCTGTTTAGGAAAAGAGGAAATTATAATAAATGTCCTGAAGGCACACATTTCTTCACTTTTGTATCCATGTCATTTAGCTCAGGGCTTGGTACATAACCGGCGCTTAATGTTGCTTGATTAGTAAACGCAAGATAAAGACTGATAAACTGCAGGACTAATAGGAGATGCCTACAAACCAGCTTGTAATAGACAATATCTGAAAAGAAGTGCAAAGGAATAATGCTTTTTTGCATAACATTCAAAGCATTTTTATGTGTGTTATTTCACATTTAGAGATTCCACAATCTCAAAAAAAAAAATGACTTAAGGCATAGAAAGTTTACAGTATTTATCCAGGGACACAAAGCCAATTAGACAAAACCAAGACAGGATTTGGCTAGTATGCAGGCAATGTATGTGAGGAGGAAAGAAAATGTACGGAGAGGAATGGTATGATCAGCTCTAGCAAGCTATCCTCCTAGGATATCAGGCATGATTAGTAAAGGAACATCGATAATAGTGTTAACTTGGAAATAACACAGAATTATCAAATAGTCAGGAAACCCAAGTCTTTAATCAGGATAGGGATATGTCCAATATTGGGTCTTTTACTCAAGAGTCCGGTGCCACAACTTTTTCAGGGTATAAACCCTGGACTCTGGGGATGTTATCCCTGGGAGTACCATAACGCTAGATGACTACTCCGAGGAACAAAAGAATTTTGGGAACCTTCGGGAAATCCAGAGGCAGGGAAAGATGATTGACATCACTATAACTACAAAGAAAATGGGAGTGTTCAAACTACACTGACAGGATACAATCAAGCTTGGGAAAGGAATAACTAGAGGCTAGGGTGTAAGAGAAGGGGATACTTACAATGGATAATAAAGGATGGTTCCTGCCCAGGTGTGGACCTTCTTGGGAAAGGGTCTCTGATACAATAGAGGAGAGTACCTAAGACAAAGAGGGTTCTAAACATATGCTTAGTCTCACCCAACTGGGATTGTCATTCCCCTGAGGGTCTCCCACTCAGTCTGAAACTGCTAGCCTGAGATACCCTTCAGGGTAGATTCCCAGAGGAACAGGGAACTAGTACAAACTTTGGGGTCTCCAACCTATAAGCTAGTCCTGAAACTTGGGGTTCATCAGATCCCACTAGGCCACAAGTTTGGGATTCCTAAATTCCATGTTGACAATAGTAATAACAGTTTCAAAAAACTGATATTCTACTACTCCTTAATACACTAGAGTTTCAGTGACCAAATCCAGACTACAGAGGAAATACAAAAAGATGGAAGCCTTCTGGCAAAAAAAGTGGGAAATAGTTAAAAAAGAAAACAACAGTTTAAAGGACAGGAACTCCCTATTGGAGAAACAGCTGGAAGCCACTAAAAGCAGAATAGACCAAACCAAAAAGGAAAATCAAAAGATTATAGTGGAAAACCAGTCCTTAAAGACCAGAATTAGGCAATTGGAAGCCAATGATCTTGCAAAACAACAAGAATTAATGAAGAAGAACTGAGGCAAGAAACTCCCAGCCCAATAACTGAAATATGGAAAGCAAAATAGGTAGGGAGGGTCATGAGATAAACTACTTGACTAATTAATGTTTAGTCTGTTCAAATGTCATCAATTTCTATCCTTCCCCATAAACTTTACAGGATAAAACCCATGTTATAACTCATATTTGTCCAGTGCTTTCTTATTTTAAAAGTGCTTTCCTTATAACCCTGTGGCACTATACAGTGCAAATATTATCCCCATTATACAGATGGAAAAACTAACGTTTTAAAAGGTTGTCAGTTGCCTGTACTAATATAAATAACTAACAAGTTCCTAAACCCAATACTTCTGATTTCAAGTTCAGTGTTTGTTCTTTATACTAGTGTCCTCTGTGGTCTGTTGGAGAATACCTAAACAAATTATGGTATATGAATGTAATGGCATTATTGGGCCATAAGGGATTATGAGATTAACAGTTTCAGAAGATCCTGAGAAAACTTCTATAAAATGATGGAGAGAGAAGTAAGCAGAATTGTAACAATTTATACAATAACAATAATAATAAAATAAAAATTTTAAATAAAACAATAATAAAAATGAACAACTTTGAAAGACTTTAGAACTCTGGTCAGTAGAATGACCAACAAGATCTCAGAACACTGAAAATGAAGCCCTCTACCTACATGCTGCCAGAGAAGTAATAAATTTAAAATATAGATATTGTGAGATATATATTTTTGGACATGGTCAACTTGGTAATTTGTTTAGCTGGATTATGCATATTTATTATCAATTCAGAGGCAGTAGTGGGAGGGAAGAACAATAAACACTTATTAAAATTAATTTAAAAAACAATAGTGGGTGGCAGCTAGGTGACTCAGTGGATTGAGAATCAAGCCTAGAGATGAGAGATACTGGGTTCAGATCTGGCCTCAGACATTTCTTAACTGTGTGACCCTGGGTAAGTCAATTAACTACCATTGCCTAGCCCTTACTGCTCTTCTGCCTTGGAACCAATATATAGTATTGAATCTAAGATAGAAAACAAAGGTTAAAAAAAAGTAATGATTATGAAAAAATTTATCTAAGAGTTAGTGTAAAGTTCCAGGGCTTTGGCCAGTTAGGACTGGGGGAAAAAAACTATATATCAACTCAGATATTGGCTGCCTGTCCAATGAGCTCTTTTCAACCTTCAAGAACATTTGAAGATTCAGGAACTGATGCAGAGTGAAAGGAGCAGAACCAGGAGAACATTGTACACAGAGACTGATACACTGTGGTACAATCGAATGTAATGGACTTCTCCATTAGTGGCAATGCAGTGATCTTGAACAACCCGGAGGGATACAGGAGAAAAAACACTATCCACATCCAGAGGAAAAACTGTTCGAGTGAAAACACCAAAGAAAAACAACTGCTCAATGGCGTGGGTCGAAGGGGATATAATTGGGGATATAGACTATAAATGAACATCCTAGTGCAAACATCAACAACATGAAAATAGGTTCTGATCAAGGACAAATGTGATACCCAGTGGAATTGCGCGTCAGCTACGGGAAGGGTGGGGGAAGGGAAGGGAGGGAAAGAATATGATTCTTGTAACCAAGGAATAATGTTCTAAATTGACCAAAAAAAAAAGAACATTTGAAGATTAAAGACTTCACTGATAGGTACCAAAGACAGAAAGAGAACCTTTTTCATAAAATAAGTAAAAATTCATATTCTTCTCCCCCAAATCCCATTATTATATGCTCTCATCTGGTTTTGCTTTCACCTTTCTGTGGAATAGGGGTAATATATATCCCATAACTATTCATTTAGAAAGCATTAGCTACCAAATGCTAATCACTTCACCAACCCTTGGAATCAGCTATAGCAGCCCAAACAGAATATGCCCATCAGAATAAGGGACATCAGAACATGTGTCCACTCAAATTGATACTAAAAGATTCAATACAAAGTAGATAAGATTAACCTTCAGTAGGAGTGGTGAACTGCTCTTCCTCTTAAGATTCCTTCAGGACACCCAAGATAACTAGTCTTCCTTAATGCTAGAAAGTTACCAATACTACTGCACATTTTTCTTAGTCCTAATATCTGTAAGGATTACAGAGCATATACCTTCCCTGCCCCTCCTAATCCTTCCCTTATTGGTGACTAGTCCTTAATAAGTGGGTCTGGAATCTTATCACACCTTAAAGAAAAAAGGTAGGAAGTTTTTTGTTTATTTTTTCCTTTGGGTGAGCAGTTGCTGGGCTTGCAACTAGCATACAGGCTGTTCCTTTTCTTACACTGTAATATCATTAAACAATTTTTTGTTTAGTTGTTTTCAATCATGCCAGACTCTCCATGATCCTATTATGGAGTTTTCTTGGCAAAGATATTGGAATAGTTCACCGTTTCCTTCTCTAGCTTGTTTTACAGATGAGGAAATGAGGCAAACAGTCACTTGCCCAGGGTCACACAGTAAGTGTCTGAAGCCAGATGTAAACCCCTGAAGATGAGTCTTCCTGATTCTAAGCCTGGTGCTCTATCCATTAAGCTGCCTTAAACACCTTAACTTTAAATCAATTCTATTAATCTAGTTAACTGACTAAAGAAAAGTAAAACCATAAGTAGAAATTGATGAGCAATGGTTTTAAGCAGATAGTGACCCACAGAATGCGTTGAACTGGGATAAGTTTGTTCAGGGCACCCACATTTGAGTTGGGATATGTCCCAGATGTCATAACAGCTTGATAGAAATATCCTCATTTATGTAACTGAAAGATCCATGAAAACAGTAAGTCTGTGAAAAAAGCAAATAGAATAAAAAGTTAAAAACTCAGGCCAGACATCCTCCCCAGAACTGAGCAGAGCTCTACAAAGTCAAACATCAAAGAAGAAGATGGAAGAATGAGCAAACAAAAAAACAAAAAAGAACCTGATCATAAAGAGTTATGCTGAGAGGGAAGCTCAAGACACTGACACAGAAGACAATGACTTGAAAACATCTACAAGCAAAGCCTCAAAGAAAAATACAGATTGGGAGCAATCTCAACAACAATTTTTTTAAAACTCTTAACTTCTATCTTAGAATCAATACTATATATTGGTTCCAAGGTAGAAGAGTGGTAAGGGCAAGGCAATGGGAATAAGTGACTAGTCTAGGGTCACACAGCTAGGAAATATCTAAGGCCAGATTTAAACCCAGAACCTCCCATCTCTAGGCCTGACTTTCAATCCACTAAGCCATCTAGATACCCCCAAGAATCCTTAAAAGAGAAAGGAAGCAGTACCAGATCATAAACAGTACTATAAAGCAGTGGTTATCAAAATAATATGGTACTGGGGAAGGGGGGGAGAGCTGAGTGGCTCAGTGGATTGAGAACCAAGCCCAGAGACAGGAGGTTCTGGGTTCAAATTTGACCACAGACACTTCCTAGCTGTGTGACCCTGGGCAAGTCACTTAACCTCCATTGCCTAACCCTTACCACTCTTCTACCTTGGAACCAATACACAGTATTGATTCTAAGACAGGGAAGGTAAGAGTTTAAAAACAACAACAATACGGTACTGACCAAGAGACAGAAGGGAAGATTATTGGAATAGACTTGGGATAAGTGACCTCAGTAAGACAGTCTATGATAAACCCAAGGATCCCAGCTTTTGGGACAAAAATCCACTCTTTGATAAAAACTGCTGGGAAAATTGGAAAAGAGTATGGGAGAGGTTAGTTTTAGATCAACATCTCACACCCTACACCAAGATAAACTCAGAATGGGTGAATGTTTGAATATAAAGAAGGAAACTATAAGTAAATTAGGTGAATACAGAATAATATACTTGTCAGATCTTTGGGAAAGGAAAGATTTTTAAGACCAAGCAAGAGTTAGAAAAAATTACAAAATGTAAAATAAGTAATTATGATTACATTAAATTAAAAGGGTTTTGTACAAACAAAACCAATGTAACCAAAATTAGAAGGGAAACAACAAATTGGGAAAAAATCTTTAAAGCAAAAACCTCTGACAAAGGTCTAATTACTCAGATTTATAAGAAGCTAAATCAATTGTACAAAAAAGCAAACCATTCTCCAACTGATAAATGGGTAAGGGACATGAATAGGCAATTTTCAGTTAAAGAAATCAAAACTATTAATAAGCACACAAAAAAGTGTTCTAAATCTCTGATAATCAGAGAGATGCAAATCAAAACAACTCTGAGGTATCACCTCACACCTAGCAGATTGGCTAACATGACAGCCATGGAAAGTAATAAAATGCTGGAGTGGATGTGGCAAAGTTGGGACATTAATGCACTGCTGGTGGAGTTGTGAATTGATCCAACCATTCTGGAGGGCAATTTGGAACTATGTCCAAAGGGTGCTAAAAGACTGTCTGCCCTTTAATCCAGCTATAGCACTGTTGGGTTTATACCCCAAAGAGATAATAAAGAAAAAGACTTGTACAAGAATATTCATAGCTTCACTCTTTGTGATGGCAAAAAGTTGGAAAATGAGGGAATGCCCTTCAATTGGGGAATGGCTGAACAAATTGTGGTATATGTTTGATGATGGAATACTATTGTGCCCAAAGGAATAATGAACTAGAGGAATTCCATGTGAACTGGAATGTTAACTTGGAAATAACACAGAATTATCAAATAGTCAGAAAAACTAAGTCTTTAATCAGGATAGGGATAAGTCCAGTATTTGATTCTTTACTCAGAGTCTTACACCACAACTTTTACAAGGTATACATTCTGGACTCTGGGGATATTATTCCTGGGAGTGCCACCATGCTAGATGACAACTCCAAGGAACAAAAGAATTTGGGGAACCTATGTACCATTTGGGGAAAGTCCAGGGGCAGGGAAAGATGATTGACATTGAAATAGCTACAAAGGAAATCAGAGTGTTCATACTACAGTGATAGGATTCAATCAAACTTGGGAAAGGAATCATAACCAAAGGCTAGCTATAAGAGAAGGGGATGCTTACAGTGGTTCCTGCCCAGGAGGTGGATCTTCTTGGGAAAGGGTCTCTGATACAATAGATGAGACTACCTAAGACAAAGAGGGTCCTTAGCATATGCTTAGTCCCACCTAAGTAGGATTGACATTCACCTGAGGATCCCCACCACTCAGACTGAAACTGCTAGGGTGGGATTCCCTTCAGGGTGGATGTCCATGGGAACAGGGAACAAGTACAAACTTTGGGGTCTCCAACCTACAAGCTAGTCCTGAAACCTGGGGTTCACCAGATCCCACTGGGCCATAAGGTTGGGGTTTCTAGATTCCATGTTGACAGGAACAACCTCTAGGAATTGATGCAGAGTGAAAGGAACAGAACCAGGAGAACATTATATACAGAGACTGATACACTGGGGTATAATCGACTGTAATGGACTTCTCTACTAGCAGCAATGCAATGATCCAGAACAATTCTGAGGGACTTATGAGAAAGAACACTATCCACATTCAGAGGAAGAACTGTGGGAGTAGAAACAGAAGAAAAACAACTGCTTGATCACATGGGTCGATGGGTATATGATTGGGGAAATAGATTCTAAAAGATCACCCTGGTGCAAATATTAATAATAGGGAAATAGGTCTTGATCAATGACACATGTAAAACCCAGTGGAATTGTGTGTTGGCTATGGGGCAGGAGAGGGGAGAGGGAAAGAACATAATTCTTGTAACTATGGAAAAATATTCTAAATTAACTAATTAAATAAGATTTTAAAAAAAGAAAGAAAGAGCTAAAAATGAAAACAACAAAAACAATTTTTTTTTCAAAAACCATATAAAAAGGGTCAACTAAGTGGCTCACTGGATTGAGAGTTAGGCCCAGAGACAGGAGGTCCTGGGTTCAAATGTGACTTCATACACTTCCTAGTTGTGTGAGTGCAAGTCACTTAACCCCCATTTCCTAACTCTTACCACACTTCTGCCTTGGAACCAATACACAGTATTGATTCCAAGATGGAAAGTAAGGGTTTAAAAAAACAAACAAATAAGAGTGTTAGAAGAAAAATGTGTGTGTGTGTGTGTGTGTGTGTGTGTGTGTGGAACAGAAGAAAATTATGAGAAGAGAACTAACAACATTACTGAAGAAAATAACTCCTTTAAAATTGTATTGGCTAGATGGAAGCTAATGGCGTGTCATCAAGAAACAATAAAACAAAGTGAGAACACTGGAAAAAAATAGAATGTGAAAGATCTTTTAGGAAAATCAATTGACCTGGAAAATTGATTGAGTAGAGATAATTTAATAATTAATAAGAATCATTGTGATGGAATACAATTGTGCTATAAGAAATGAAGAAGGAACTGGTTTTAGAAAAGCCTGGGAAGACTGATGCAAAGTGACATAAGCAGAACCAGGAGAACAATCTATGCAGTAATAGCAACAATGTAAAGATACACAAGTTTGAAAGATTTAGCAACTTTAATCTACACATTGACCCACTCTGACTCCAAAAGACTCATGATGAAACATACTATCCAACTCCAAATAAAAAACTAATGGCCTCAGAGCACAGATTAAAGCATTGTTTTCTCTTTCTTTAAAAAAAAAAAACACCATATCTAATGTGGAAATTATAAAAGGCTTAGTAAATAAAGTATAGGATCTGGGAATCAGACATACCTAAGTTCAAATCTGATCGCAAACACTTACTAACTGTGCAACCCTGGGCAAGTCATTAAATCTGTCTGCCTTAATCCTCTGGAGAAGGAAATAGCAAACCATTACAGTATCTCTGCCAAAAAAAACCCTATGGACAACATTGGCACACTATGGACACAACAAAACAACAAAGTGAAAATTTGTTGACTAAATATATTTGTAAAGGCTTTTTTTTTTTTGCCTTCCCATTGGGTAAGGGAAAGAGAAGAGATAAGGGAAAGAATTTGGAATTTAAAAAAAAAAGAATTTTTAAAAAAGCAGCCAAGTGGATGGATGCATTCAGAATAAACCGTGCCAGATTAACTTCATTAACTTTTTAAAAATAGAATAACTACCCTTAGAGATGAAAGAATGCTGTAAGTATTGTTTTTACTAAGGCTTTTGATGAAGTATTTTATATTATTCTTATAGAGAAACTAGAGATATGGATTAGATAATAATAGAGTCATTTGTATTCAGAACTGTTAAATGGACAGACAGATTCACTTGAATAGTTGTCAGGGATTCAACACAAATGTGAAAAGAAATCCACAGTGGAGGACCACAAGGATCTGTGCTTTTACTGTTCAGTTTTTTAAAAGTCAAAAATATTAAAGATATAGATAAAGGTATAGAAAATACATTTAGGGGGCAGCTGGGTAGCTCAGTGGATTGAGAGCCAAGCCTAGAGATGGGAGGTCCTAGGTTCTGTCAAGGTGGAATCTAGAAGTCCCCAAACTTGTAGCTTAGAAAGATTTAGTGATTCCCCAGTTTTACTTAGCTCGGAGGTGAAAGCGTCAGGCTTGAACCAGTTCCTGTGAGAATCCACAATTCACTTCAGATAGGGGATAATCCCAAGCCAAAATTGAGTGACTCTTTGGCACAGTAGGCAGCACCTCAGTTTCTTCTAGTCTCCAGAAGCCTCTCCCAGTATATCACACCCTCCTTCCGAGGATCAAACTCGGTACCTTCAACTCTGTACCTTCAGCTTCTGAGACTGAGGCTTTCACCTCTGAGCTAAGTAAAACTGGGGAATCACTAAATCTTTCTAAGCTACAAGTTTGGAGACTTCTAGATTCCACGTTGACAGTTCAAATCTGGCCTCAGACACTTCCCAGCTATGTGACCCTTGGTAAGTCACTTAAGCCCCCTTGCCAAGCCCTTACCACTCTTTTGCCTTGGAACCAATTCCAAGGCAGAAGGTAAGGGTTTAAAAAAAAAGAAAAAGAAAGCACATTCACTAAATTTATAGATGAGACAAAACTGAGAGGGATCATTAACATAAATGGACAAAAAAGTCAGGATCCAAAAAAATCTTGATAGATTAAAGGATTGAACTGACTTTAATAAGATGAAATTCAATAGGTATAAATATAAATTCTTACACTTGCATACAAAACAGCTAAATTGTATTTAGTAATAATAATCAACAAATATTAACATTATTCAAATTTGTATATCATATTTACTTTGATTTAGAAGCAATTAGCATGTTTTACTTAATTATAGCTTTGAGGAGCACAAATTTGAATACAGAACCACTTCACAGGCTTCATTATTTGCACTAATTTGGATCTAGTTATAATCAATTTCATAAGAATAAATAGGGTAGATATGGTTGAACACCAGTTTTTCTGAAAAAGTTCTGAATTGTAGGCTGAATCAGTCAATGTGATGCGCAGCCTAAAAAGCAAATGCAATTTTCAGTTGTGTTAAGAGGGGCATAATTTCCAGGAAGAGGGAAGGGATAGTACCATTTTATGCTTTATTCTCCTCAGATATCATCTAGAGTCTCATATTTATTTTGGAGATAATACTTTAAAGGTATCAATAAATTGGAGCATAGTTATTCATAGTATTGTTAATATTATAACTAGCATTTATACAATGCATTGTTTACAAAACCTCACCGAATTTATATAATGCTTTAAGGTTTTGAGGTTCTGGATTCAAATCTGGCCTCAGACACTTCCCAGCTGTGTGACCCTGGGGAAGTCACTTAACCCCCATTGCCTAGCCTTTAACATTCTTCTGCTTTGGAACCAAAACACAGTATTGATTCTAAGATGGAAGGTAAGGGTTTAAAAAAATAAAATAAAAAATTTAAAATAAGGTTTGTAAAGCTTTGCAAGTATTACCTAATTTGATCTTCACAACAACTGAGAAGTAGGTATTATTATTATCCCCCATTTTACAGAAGAGGAAATTAAAGCAGACACAGATTAAATGACTTACCAGGGTCTGAGGTAGGATTTTAACTCAGAGCTTCCTGAATCCAAGCCTAAAGGAAGGCAAGCAGAATGACAAAATGCTTTGAATCCACAACAGAAGGATTGATTAAAAGAACAGAGAATGTTAAAAGACTAAGGAGGAACTTAATAGCTGTCTTTAGTTATCTGAAGGACTCTAATGTGGAATAGAAATTAGATTTGGCTCTAGAGCACCAACCCAGGATCAATTAGTGGAACTGCAAAGAGGCACATTTAGCCTTGATATCCGGAGAAACTTCCTAAAAAGTAGAGCTGTCCTGAAATGGAATGACCTGCTTCAAGGGTTCAAGACAGCTGGGTGACCCAGTGGATAGAAAGCTAGACCTAGAGAAGGAAGGTCCTGGGTTCATACCTGGTGTCTTACACTTCCTAGCTGTGTGACCCTGGGCAAATCACTGAATCCCAAATGCTTAACCCTTACTACTCTTCTGCCTTGAAACTAATACTTAGTATTAATTCCAAGTCAGAAGGTTAAAAAGAAAAGATAGTGGGTTCTCTCTCCTTTTGGATCTGTAAGCAGAGATTATATGATCACTTAATTAAGGATATTATGGTGAGAATTTCTGGTTTGGATTGGATATACATTGATTCTGAGATTCATCTCTCAAATTCTGTGGTTTTGTGAATTGTTTACCTATGTTGTCAGAGACCTAGATCTGAATGATATTCTGACAGTTCTCCAAATAAACTCTGGATGGAGGCATTATTGTTCTTTCACATCTTACCTTTTTGTAATTTCATGGACAGTAGGTGTTCCTGTTCTCCACTATCTCCCAAAGTCTGTCCAAGCTCATGTTCATTCTATGACACTATATCCACTACCACCCTCTTTTTTTGCCTTCAATATTTCCCAGCATCAGTCTTTTCTAGTGCTTTTTTTCTTTCTTCTCATTAATGTGGCCAAAGAATTTAAAGGTCAGCTTCAGTATTTGTTCTTCCAATGAATAGTCAGAATTAATTTCTTTAAGATTTGATCAAAGAAGAGGGTAAGCCTTGAGATGGTAAGCAATCGCATAGATTTTACATGTGCAATCATGTAAAAACATTTTCCCATACTAATCCTTTTATGAAAGGAAACTTAAATAGAAGAAAAGTTAAGAAAGTGAAAAAAGTTTGCTTTGGTCTGAATTCAGACTCAATTCTTTTTATCTGAAAGTAAATGGTATTTTTTATCATGAGTCCTTTGGAATTGTTTTGGATTATTGTATTGCTGAGAATACCTGTTATTCACAATTGTTCATTGTAAAGTATTCCTATCACTATACAATGTTCTACTGGTTCTGCTTATTTCATTCTGCTTCAGTTCATGTAAATCTTTCTAGGATTTTCTGAGCTCCTCCTGCTTGTCATTTCTTACAGTACAATAGTATTCCATTAAAATCATATACTATAACTTACTCAGTCATTCCCCAATTGATAGGTATCCCCTCACTTTCCAAATCTTTAGCCCCCTAAATAGAGATGCTTTAAATATCTTTGTATATATAGGTCCTCCCCACCCCCCTTTTTAAAAATATCTTTGGAATACAAACCTAGTAATGGTATTGCTGGGTCAAAGGATATATACTGTTTTATAGCCCTTTGGACATAGGTCCAAATTGCTCTCCTGAATGATTGAATTAGTTTACAACTCCCCAAGAATGCATGTGTCCCAGCTTTCCTCTATCCCCTCCAAGTTTTGTCATTTTCCTTTTCTATCATGATAGCCAATCTGATAGGTGTGGAGTGGTACTTCAGAACTGCTTTAATTTACGTCATCAAATTAATAGTGATTTAGAGCATTTTTTGCATAATGATAGAGAGATTTAATTGCTTCGTTTGAGAACTGCCTGTTCATATCCTTTAACCATTTATCAGTTGGGGAATGACATTCAACTCATTTCTATGTGCATTTGAGAAATGAGGCCTTTATTAGAGAGATTTATACAAGTTTTTTTCACCATTATGATTACCGTGTATTACTTTCCATCCTATTTACTCTTCTTTAGTTTCTGATCTCCACCTTTCCCAATTTGCTCTCTTTTCTATCAGCCCCACTCTTCTCTTATCCCCTTCCCCTCCTAATTTCCTATAAGGTAAGATAGCTTTCTATGTATAACCTAATTGATTGTGCATGTTATTCCTTCATTGAGTCAATTCTGAGGAGAATAAGCACGCCTTCCAATCTCCTCCGTAATTTATCCCATTCTATTTTTCCTTTCCTCCTCATCCTGATGCATTCCTTTCTAATGCCTTAATTAAATTTTATTTTTTATATCATCCCATCATATTCAACTCACAGACTCATCCTCTGTCTATACATATTCCTTCTAACTATTCTAATAATGACAAAGTTCTTTGGCATTACAAGAACCACCTTCCTGTAAGAATTTAAATTTAGGTTTTTATGCTAATATGAAAGTTCTAAAGTAATATTGTGGTTGAGGATTTAAAAATATTACAGCTTAAGTCAAAATGACTTTTAGCAGATTTATTTACAAAGAGGTGGAAAGAGTGAAAGTGGAAAAATGTAGATAGAGACAGAAAGTACTGCCTAGCTACAAATACCCTAAATTTAATCCTAATGTCTCCAGACCACAAATGTGAATCCAAAAGTGAATCTCACCAGAATCCAAAGTCCTAATTAGGAAGCTGAAATTCAAAGAGGCCGGAGACACTGAAGAATCCCCAGAGAACCTTCAGTGCACAAGAGGCTAAGCCCACCAAGAATATCACCAGAACCCAAGCTGAAAGGAGTGTCCCACCAAATCATCAATGACCAGAGAAGGCCTCCTCACCAAAGAACCAAGGAAGGAATCACTCCACTCACCACCTCAAGCCAATGCAGGATCCAGGGAAAGAGTTTCCTCCTCTAGTCCAGCTCCCAACACAGAGAGAATGAATCAGTCCTCAGGCTGGCCTTTTTAAAGCAGTTTTCTCTAAATTCTAAGTCACTTCCTGTTGCTCCCCCACTTTACAGGAATCAATTACAGTTGGGCAGTGACCTTTGAAGGTATGAGCTTACTCTAGTAAGTGACCTGTGAACTCTTTTACTGAACTCATTTACTTAGTGTCAAGTAGGGGTACTTTAAATTCTTGATTTGTTTCACTAAAAATAGACAACGAGAGAGTTAATCCTATCTTCACATTCCCATGAAGGGAATGTATACATTTTAACCTTAGTTAAACAGTACAAAGTTTAACCTTAGTCTAATGATTCTCTTTCCTGTTTACCATTTTGTGATTCTTTTGAGTCTTGTATTTGAGATTCAAATATTTTATTCAGTTCTGGTCTTCTCATTAGGCATATTTGAAAGTCCTCTATTTCATTGAATACCCATTTTTTCCCCTGAAAAATTATGCTCAGTGTTTTGCTGATAAGAGATTCTTGGTTGAAATCCTAACTGCTTTGTCTTCTGGAATATCACATTCTATGCCCTCTGTTACTTTAACATAGAATTTGCTGTCTTGTTTTATCCTGACTATGATTCCACGATATTTTAATAATTTCTTTTTGCTGCTTGCAATATTCTCTCCTTGACCTGGGAGTACAGGAATTTGGCTATGATATTCCTGGGAGTAACCTTTTGGGATCTCTTTCAGGAAGTGATTAGTGGATTCTTTCAATTTCTATTTTGTTCTATGATTCTAGAACATCAAGGCAGTTTTCCTTGATGATTTCTTTATTTTTTAATTAAAAATTTTCATTTTATTTTTTAATTTAAAAATTTCATTTTATTTTTAATTAAAATTTTTTAAATTTAGAATATTTTCCATGGTTACATGATTCATTATTTTTCCTACCCCTCTTCACTGCCCCCCTCCAGGAGATGACAAGCAAATCCACTATGTTATATATATATATATATCATTGTTCAAAATCTATTTTCATGTTATTCATATTTGCAATAGAGTGATCTTTTAACATCAAAACCCTAATCATATCCCCATCAAGCTATATGATCGATCATATGTTTTTCTTCTGCGTTTCTGTTCCCACAGTTCTTTCTCTGAATGTGAAAAATGTTCTTTCTCATCATAAGTTCCTCTGGATTGTTCTGGAACATTGCATTGCTGCTAGTAGAAAAGTCTATTCCATTATATTATGCCACAATGTATCAGGTTCTGTGTACAATATTCTCCTGGTTCTGCTCCTTTCACTCTGCATTAATTCCTAGAGATCTTTCCAGTTCACATGGAATTCCTCCAGTTCATCATTCCTTTCAGCATAATAGTATTCCATCACCTTCAGATACCCCAATTTGTTCAGCTATTC
Source organism: Monodelphis domestica (assembly GCF_027887165.1). Lineage (NCBI taxonomy): Eukaryota > Metazoa > Chordata > Mammalia > Didelphimorphia > Didelphidae > Monodelphis > Monodelphis domestica. The sequence continues at coordinate 516,873,302 of NC_077227.1, read as the reverse complement.
CCTAATTGATTGCCAACCCCTCATTTTCCAGTTTTTTGCCACCACAAAGAGTGCAGCTTATAAATATTTTTGTACAAGTCTTTTTTCCTAGTATCTCTTTGGGGTACAAACCCATCAGTAATATGGCTGAATCAAAGAGCAAGAATTCTTTTTTTTTTAATTTGGAAAATTAAATTAAATTAATTAATTTAGAATATATTTCCATGGTTACAAGATTCATGTTCTTTCCCTCCCACCCCCACCCCTTCCTATAGCCAATACGTAATTCCACTGGGTTTTACATGTGTCATGGATCAAGACCTATTTCCATATTATTGATCTTTGCACTAGGGTGATCATTTAGAGTCTATATCCCCATCAACCCATGTGATCAAGCAATTGTTTTTCTTCTGTGTTTCTACTCCCACAGTTCTTCCTCTGAATGTGGATAGTGTTCTTTCTCATAAGTCCCTCAGAATTATTCTGGATCATTGCATTGCTGCTAGTAGAGAAGTCTAGTACAGTCAATTGTACCTCAGTGTATCAGTCTCTATATATAATGTTCTCCTGGTTCTGCTCCTTTTACTCTGCATCAATTCCCGGAGGTTGTTCCAGTTCACATGGAATTCCTCCAGTTCATTATTCCTTTGAGCACAATAGTATTCCATCACTAACAGATACCACAATTTGTTCAGCCATTCTCCAGTTGAAGGGCATCCCCATATTTTCCAATTTTTTTGCCACCACAAAGAGCAAGGCTATAAATATTTTTGCAAAAGTTTTTTCTTATGATCTCTTTGGGGTATAAACCTAGCAGTGGTGTGGCTGGATCAAAGGGCAGTCAGTCTTTTAAAGCCCTTTGTTCCAAATTGCCATCCAGAATGGTTGGATCAATTTACAGCTCCACCAGCAATGTATTAATGTCCCAATTTTGCCACACACCCTCCAATATTTATTACTTTCCTTTGCTATCATATTGGCCAGTTTGCTAGGTCTAAGATGGTACTTCAGAGTTGTTTTTATTTTCATTACTCTAATCAAGAGGAATTTAGAACACTTTTTCATATTCTTATTATTAGTTTTGATTTCTTCATGTGAAAACTGCTTATTCATGTTCTTTGACCATTTGTTGGTTGGGAAATGGCTTAATTTTTTGTAAATTTGATTTAGTCCCTTATATATTTGGGAAATCAAACCTTTCTTAGAGTTTTGTAATAAAAATGTTTTCCCAGTTTGTTACTTTTGATAATTTCTTTAAAGGTGATGTCTAAGCTCTATTTTTTTTTCAGGTACAGTGGTACCTTGACACGAGTTTAATTTGTTCCATAGCCAAGCTTGTATAACTCCATTTGTTCATGTGTCAAATTGAATTTCCCCCTTTTAAGTTAATGGAAATGTAATTAATCCATTCTGGCCCTTCAAAACCACACAGTTTTTTGTTGTATATGCTTTTAAACATGAAAATGTACTTTATAAATAACAAATAAATACATTTATAGATAATAAGAAAGAATGTAAAGAAATTAACTTGCTTATGAAATGTTATTTATCTTCAAGGTCAGGTGAAGATGCTGGCAGAGAAAGTTTTCATTTCTTGTGCTATCACTTAAAATAACTTGCTCTCTACACATGTAATGCTACATTTAAATACAAAATTGACCTTACGCATTACTTATGATATGTAACTTTATTGCTAAACTTAATTGCTATCTTTTTACTTTACTTATCATCATTTTCTTCATTGAATTTTGGTTGTTTTGCCCTCTTTCCTCGATTTCACTGAGAGGCAGTTTCAACAAAACCTTTCCATGGAAGTTTGTTTCTTCCTCCCTTTAAGAACATTTTGAGAAGGTGTGAAATGTGTCATTACACAGCTCCCACGTGTTACAAGGGAATCACTTTAAAAGACAGATATATATTAATTTAAGGTCGCCAAGGAATCAGCTATGTAATTCCTAAATGAAAAACTCAAGTCAGCCGTCAGCCTTTTTTGGAGTTTAATTACAATAGGAGTAAGAAAGGAATTAGAGATATAGAGAGAGAGAGAAAGGGGAGAGAAGGGAATAGGGCTTAAATACCCCTTCTGTTTAGGCTGGGCCAAAAGGCCCAAGCCCTTAGATAGCTGGGGCAAAGAAAAGAGATCAGTCCCTTTCACTCACGTGTCCAAAATGGAGAAACAGTCTCAGAGGCCCCCACCTTCAGCTTCCTTCAGAGCAAGCTTCCTCAGAGCCCAGGAACCACACCGACCAAAAACTCCATCCTCTCCCCTCAGTCTCCAGACCCTCCTATCTTTAAGGACACCATCCAAGTTGCCTCCCCTCAGTCCTCACATCTACCAATCACTCTTCATCAATTTCCCTGTCAATGGAGGCTCTCGCTTAACCCAGGACCGCCCAGAGGTTTCTGGCTTTTGCACATGTCTGTTGAAGGTCATATTTTCAAATGATTAAATCTTTGATCTAGGCTGCAGCCCTTACTCAATCCTATTAGGACTGAATAGGGTGGAGATTTATTCCAAGTATCTCCATTGTATCAATTCTAAAATCAATCAAGACTCAAAGAAATTCCTGTTCTATGCTTAAGCATAGGTCAAAGTCCTTTCCATTGTTCAGCAAAGGGTTTCTGTCCTAAAGTAATCTTAAGAAGGGAAGAGAAGGAACCTCCCATGCCAATGGAGTTCCCATTCCAATAGACTATCAGTAAGAAATTTTCCAAGTATGAAATATCCCAATGGTGAAATTTCCAACATTTATAAGTCTAAGGAATTTTGAGGTTTACACACGCATGACTTGTTGCAACTTCTTCTGGGTGTGTCTTTTCAATAAACTGTTTAATTTTTTCCCCCAAACCTCAACATTTCCTTAATCTTTCTTATACTAATTACCTCATTCACCTTGGGCTCCTCCCCACTAATTTCCTGCAAAACCTCCATACGCTGCTGCTGCTGCTGCCATAACTCCTTTAATGCCTCTGTTGTCAGGACCCATGGCTAAAAGTTAAGAAATTTACCCCCAAAAAACTAACAATAGAGACAGAAATAAAGAAAGTAAAAGCAATTCAATACAGATGCTTGCACAGCACAACAATTCAATACAGATAAACACTGGACTAAATGAGCATTGTGCCACTTGTGAAACCAAATGTTAGGCAGGCTATCTAGTGGAGAGTGGTGGAAACTTGTGATTCAAGTATCTGCTCATGACTTAAAGCAAAAAATCCCAATCATGACTGTTTGTATCTCAAATTGCTCAAGACTTAAGGTGCTCATGTATACCACTGTAGTCTAGTAATTCTTAGATTATCTCTCCTGGATTTATTTTCCAGGTTATTTGTTTTTCCCATTAGATATTTCACATTTTCTTCTATTTTTTCATTCTTTTGACTTTGTTTGTTTCTTGATGTCTCATGGAGTCATTAACTTTCACTTGCCCAATTCTAATTTTTAAGGTATGATGTTCTTGACTGAGCTTTTGTACTTCCTTTTCCATTTGGCCAATTGTACTTTGTAAAGAGTTTCTCTCCTCAGTGAAATGTTATATTTCTTTTTTCAAAGGGCCAATTCTGTCTTTCAAGAATTTTCTCTTCAGCAAATTTTTGTATATCTTTTTCCATTGGCTAATTCTTCTTTTTAAGAAGTTTTCTTCATTGATATTTTTTGTACCTCTTTTACCAACTGGCCTATTCTGTTTTTAAACTATTAATTTCATCAGTGCCTCCTTTACTAAACTGTTGGTTCTTTTTTTCATGATTTTCTTGTATCACTTTAATTTCTTTTCCCAATTTTTCTTCTACTTTTCTTTCATTTTAAAAATAATTTTTGAGCTCTCCCAGTAATTCTTTTGGGGCTTTTCCCCTTCTTTTAATTAAAAAAAATCTTTTCAAGTTGGGCTCTGCAACTGTGCTGAAGGAAGAACTATTTCAAGCAGCTGCTGTCAGAGCAAATTCAGAAGACAAATAAAATCAACTGGTACTCCCATTTCTTTGAGGCTTTGTCACAATTTGTTGTGGTCCACATAGTCAAAGGCATTAGTGTACTCAGTGAAGCAAAGATAGATATTTTTTAGAACTCCCTTGCTTTCTCCATAATCTAATCAATGCTCATAGTTTGGTCATTAGCTCTTCTGTCTCTTCAAAAATCAGACTGCATTTCTGGTAATTCTTGATTCACATGTTGCTGAAGTCTAGCTTACAGAACCTTAATGTAGAAGCATTAGGTCCTGTGTAATTCTGAATGTGGATCCTCAGTATTTGAACTTTTTTTTGTCAGCTTCTAGTACTTTTTTTGACCTGGGAGTTCTGGAATTTGGCTATAATAATCCTAGGGTAATTTCTTTTGGGGTTTCAGGAGGTGATCAGTAGATTCTATTTCTATTTTTTCCTCTTGTTTGAGGATATCAGGACAGTTTTCCATGAAGGTTTCTTGCAATATGGTATCCAGACTTTTTTTTTAATCATAGCTTTCAAGTATTCTGATGATTTTTAGATTATCTCATCTGGATCTATAGTCCAGGTTAGTCCTTTTTGCAGTCAAGTATTTTAGGTTTTATTCTATTTTTTTAACTCTTTAAAATTTGTCTTATTGTTTCCTGCTGTCTTATAGTTTCATTAGCTTCTATTTGTCCAAGTCTAGTTTGTAGGAAGTTATTTTCTTACTTGAGTTTTTGTATGTCTTTTTCCATTTGGCTGATTCTATTCTTTGGAGTTGTTTTCTTCTGGATTTTTTGTTTTGGGTTTTTTTTCCCTTCCATTTCCATTTGGTGAATTCCATTACTTAGGTAGCTGTTTTCTTCAGTTAAATTTTTCTCCCCACTGTTGAATTCTTCTGTCAACTGTTATTATTTAGTTTAACTTCTTTTCAAGTTCTTCTTGAGGTCTGACATCCTTTCACACTTTACTTTGAGGCTTCATGTTTCCTTTTTGATATCTTTTTTTCTTTTTTGACTTCATATTTTGGTCTTCCCTGTCACTAAAGTAACTTTCTAGGGTCAGAGTTTTGGGGTAGGGCTTGTCTTCTGCTCATTTTTCTAATTGTCCTCCCTCCTCCACCCATTACCTTATCTATCTGTTAAGGTTCTTCTCTACTCCAGGGGTAGAGAACACATTGCTTCAAGCTTGCAGAGTACTCTTCTTCAGTACTTGGGGTAGGACTGGCTGCCCTTGTTCCTCATGATGTGTCTTTCAAAAAGTTATTTCTGCTCACTTCTTCTGGAGAGGGTTGTAGCTGTTTTGTCCAGCTATATTCATTCAGCACCCTATGCTACCAGTTCCTGGTGCTTCCCTGGCTCTGCCAAGTAGCCTGGGCTGAGCAGCCAAAGCTTTGGGATTTGCTGTCCTATGCAATTCACCTCCATGTGGGAATGAGCAGGTTACGTCACTGTAGTCCCAGTTCCCCCTCTCTGCTCCTCTATAGCCCATGGCTCTGTTCCCAAGTGGAAGTGAGTAGATCACTGTGGTTCCGATTCCCCCTCTCTGCTCCCCTGTAGCTCCAGGACTCTGATGCCACATGAGAGTTTATAGGTTTCCTGCTTTCTCTATCTGTGTGGATTACTCCAGCTGGATTTGTTTCCATTCTGCAGCTTGCCCATTTATCAATTAGAGAATGGCTTGATTTTTTGTACAGTTGATTTAGCTCTTTATAAACTTGAGTACTTAGACCTTTGTCAGAGGTTTTTGTTATGAAGATTGTTTCCCAATGTGTTGCTTCCTTTCTTCTACTTTTGGTTATATTGGTTTTGTTTGTACAAAAACTTTTTAATTTGATGTAATCAAAATTGTTTATTTTGCATTTTGTGACTCTTTCTATGTCTTGCTTGGTTTTAAAGTCTTTCCCTTCCCACAGGTCTGACATATATACTATTCTGTGTTCACCTAGTTTACTTATATTTTCCTTCTTTATGTTCAAGTCATTCACCCATTCTGATTTTATCTTGGTGTAGGGTGTGAGGTGTTGATCCAAACCTAATCTCTCCCACACTGTCTTCCAGTTTTCCCAGCAGTTTTTATCGAAGAGTGGATTTTTGTCCCAAAAGCTGGGATCTTTGGGTTTGTCATAGACTCTCTTGATGAGGTCACTTACCCCAAGTCTATTCCACTGATCCTCCTTTCTGCCTCTTAGGCAGTACCAAATTGTTTTGATGACCACTGCTTTATAATATAGTTTGAAATCTGGGACTGCAAGGCCACCTTCCTTTGTATTTTTTTCCATTATTTCCCTGGATATCCTTGATCCTTTGTTCTTCCAAATGAACTTTGTTATGGTTTTTTCTAATTCAGTAAAACATTTTTTTGGAAGTTCAATGGGTATGGCACTAAATAGATAGATAAGTTTGGGGTAAGATGGTCATTTTGATTATATTGGCTCATCCTACCTATGAGCAGTTAATGTTTTTCCATTGCTCAAGTCTAGTTTTAGTTGTGTGAAGAGTATTTTCTAGTTGTGTTCATATAGTTCCTGTGTTTGTCTTGGGAGATAGATTCCTAAGTATTTTATTTTGTATAAGGTGATTTTGAATGGGATTTCTCTTTCTAATTCTTGCTGCTGAACTGTGTTGGAAATATATAGAAATGCTGATGTCTTAACAAACTAGGGAGGGCAGAGATCAATGAATTAGAAATGCAAATAAAAAAACTTGAAAGCAAACAAATTAAAAACCCCCAGAAGAAAACCAAACTAGAAATCCTAAAAATTAAGGGAGAAATTAATAAAGTCAAAAGTGATAGAACTATTAAACTAATAAATAAGACTAGAAGCTGGTACTTTGAAAAAAGAAACATAATAGACAAAGTACTGGTCAATCTAATTTAAAAAACAAAGGAAGAAAAGCAAATTAACAGCATCAAAGATGAAAAGGGGGACCTCACCTCCAATGAAGAGGAAATTAAGGCAATCATTAAAAATTACTTTGCCCAATTATATGGCAATAAATATACCAATCTAGGCGCTATGAACGAATATACACCAAAAAAAACCTGCCTAGACTAACAGAAGAAGAAATAGAATTCTTAAATAATACCATATCAGAAAAAGAAATTCAACAGGCCATCAAAGAACTCCCTAAGAAAAAATCCCCAGGGCCTGAATAAGCAAAGAGGGAGTTCTACCACACTCCTTTTATGACACAAACATGGTACTGATTCCAAAGCCAGGCAGGTCAAAAACAGAGAAAGAAAACCATAGACCAATCTCCCTAATGAATATCGATGCAAAAATCTTAAATAGGATACTAGCAAAAAGACTCCAGCAAGTGATCAGAAGGGTCATCCACCATGGTCAAGTAGGATTTACACTAGGGATTCAGGGCTGGTTCAATATTAGGAAAACCATCCACATAATTGACCATATCAACAAGCAAACTAACAAAAATCACATGATTATTTCAATAGACGCAGAAAAAGCCTTTGATAAAATACAACACCCATTCCTATTAAAAACACTAGAAAGCATAGGAATAAAAGAGTCGTTCCTACAAATAATAAACAATATATATCTAAAACCATCAGCTAATATCATCTGCAATGGGGATAAACTAGATGCATTCCCAATAAGATCAGGAGTGAAACAAGGATGCCCATTATCACCTCTATTATTTGACATTGTACTAGAAACACTAGCAGTAGCAATTAGAGAAGAAAAAGAAATTGAAGGCATTAAAATTGGTAACGAGGAGACCAAGCGATGATATGATGGTCTACTTAAAGAATCCTAGAGATTCAACCAAAAAGCTAATTGAAATATTCAACAACTTTAGCAAAGTTGCAGGATACAAAATAAACCCGCATAAGTCATCAGCATTTCTATATATTTCCAACACAGCTCAGCAGCAAAAACTAGAAAGAGAAATCCCATTCAAAATCACCTTAAACAAAATAAAATACCTAGGAATCTATCTCCTGAGACAAACACAGGAACTATATGAACACAACTACAAAACACTCTCCACACAACTAAAACTAGACTTGAGCAATTGGCAAAACATTAACTGCTCATGGGTAGGACGAGCCAATATAATAAAAATGAACATCCTACCCAAACTTATCTATCTATTTAGTGCCATACCCATCAAACTTCCAAAAAATTTCTTTACTGATTTAGAAAAAACCATAACAAAGTTCATTTGGAAGAACTGTAAAGATTAAAATTTAGGGGAGACTGAGGCAGGTAGAAATTAGTTTCTCTCTGCAAGGAGTATTATATTTTTAGAGGTTTATTGAAGATTAAGGATTAAAGAAAATAAAGGATAAGGAAAACGTGCCTAGTGTGACAAGGAAATCACTTTTAAAAGACTGATATATATTAATTTAAGGTCGCCAAGGAATTCAGCTATGTAATTCCTTAATGAAAACTCAAGTCAGCTGTCAACCTTTTATGGAGTTTTAATTACAAACAGGAGGAAGAAAGGAATTAGAGATAGAGAGATAGAGGGAGAGAGAAAGGGGAGAGAAGGGAATAGGGCTTAAATACCCCTTCTGTTTAGGCTGGGCCAAAAGGCCCAAGCCCTTAGATAGCTGGGGCAATGAAAGGAGATCAGTCCCTATTACTCACGTGACCAAAATGGAGAAACAGTCTCAGAGGCCCCAACCTTCAGCTTCCTTCAGTGCAAGCTTCTCAGAGCACACCGCAACCACTCCGACAAACTCCTCCACCCCCCTCCCGTCTCCAGACCCCCCTATCCTTAAGGAAACCATCCAAGTTCCCTCCCCTCAGTTCTCACATCTACCAATCACCTGTCAATCAATTTCCCTGTGCCAATGGAGGCTCTAGCTTAACCCAGGACCGCCCAGAGGTCTCTGGCTTTGCACATGTCTGTTGAAGGTCATATTTTCAAATAATTAAATCTTTGATCCTTTGCTACAGCCCTTTCTAAATCCTGTTAACCTGAGTAGGGTAGAGATTGGAATAATTAAATTTTGATCTAGGCTGCAGCCCTTACTCAATCCTGTTAGGACTGAATAGGGTGGAGATTGATTCCAAGTATCTCCATTGTATCAATTCTAAAATCAATCATGACTCAAAGAAATTCCTGTTCTATGCTTAAGCATAGGTCAAAGTCCTTTCCATTGTTCAGCAAAAGGTTTCTGTCCTAAAGTAATCTTAAGAAGGGAGGAGAAGGAACCTCCCATGCCAATGGGGTTCACATTCCAATAGTCAAGACCCACTATCAATAGGAAATTTTCCAAGTATGAAATTTCCCAATGGTGAAATTTCCAACATTTATAAGTCTAATAAATTTTGAGGTTTACACTAGGCAGGGAGGCCTAGACAAAACCTCACCTACATTCTGGAAAGAGCCAGGTCTGCCCCAAAACGGAAGGCCCAAAGAGCGAGAGCTCCAAAGCCTTTGTAATCAGCTTAAATACCTTCTCGATCTTGCCCACCTCAGAATCTCGTGGGATTACAAAGCATTTTGGGGAAGTGGAGCAAGGGCTTGTGGGGATTGAAGTCCAGAGTTCAAATCTCAATTTTACATTCCCCCCGTTTGATCCTCTGGGAAGAAGTCCGTCCCCAAAGGATCATAAAAACATAATCAATTTAAAGATTACAATAATTTGAGGATAAGGAAAAAAAAACAAAACCAATAATTACTGAATGCATTGACAAAAAGCCAGTTAGGGAGCAGTCCCCTTTGGCATGAAAGTATACATACAAATAAATGTTCAATCAACCACACCCAAAGTTCAATTTTGTGCAACTTGTGGTCTGGAGGCTTCTTCATGGTGGCTTCTCCAACAGTTCAGTTCTGGTTTCAAAGAGGTAGCATCTTTACCTAAAATTCTTCTCAAAAGGAATTTACACTTTGCAATTTAAATAATGATATTTTTTACATTCCCCCCATTAAGAGGGTGATTGACAAATACAGGATCACTTAGGGATGCATGGCTGAGGTATGAGGTATATGAATCAATTAGCAAGAGATATTAAAAAGATATCAGAAAAATCAAAAAGAAAAGAAAAATTTCTGGATGAAAATATAGACTATCAAAGTCTTATGTGTAAAAAGTCCAAGTGAAAAGAAAAATAAATCTATAACAGGTCCTTCAATCAGGGCCCAATCAAAATGATCTAAGCAATGATGCATTTACCCAGTCAATAGTCAGGACTACAGAAAGTTGCCACACTATGAGAGGCAGAAAAGAAAGGGACCAGATTATAGAAGCCAAGTAGGAGCCAAGTTTGGGGATACTCGTCTGTGAGTATCTTCAGAGTGAGTGTGGACACAAGGAAGGCCTACATCTTAACATAAGTCAAGTGTTGCAACCCCAAGTCTCACACTAGGTTCAAAACCTTTATATTGGCCTAGAAGTGCATCAATCCATCCTGGATTGGCTTTTCTTTGGCTCTGTGCAATGGCTCTTTTGTGTATATCTTGTCCTGCAATCAGACAGAATCATTAAGCAAAGTCTCATAATTTTTTAATAATTAGTGGCATCGTTTTTATAGTCACAAGCTTTTTAGGGCATGCATTAGCAAATGTATCTTAAACTTATATTACTGAAAAATCAAAAGGTTAAAGAAAATCTTAATACTGGTGACATGCTTCAAATATAAAAAGGAGAGAAAAAAACTGAAAAAGTATATTGCATATGCAAGAAAAATATAATAAAAAAAGAGCTTTTAAAATTCAAAATTATAGCTTATAATCATTGACACACTGTGTCAGTTAAGAAAATAAAGATTGCAAGACTTTCTCACCAAAAATGAGATCCATTTCCTCTTAATATCTAGCCATGATCACTATGAGTAGAAGGCAAATGAATTGAACAGTAGTACAAATATGTAGTTTCAATATCCCAAAAATTCTTAATAGCCCAATTAATTACAATAGCAAAGAAACACACTATCATATTTCACATAAGTTGCTGTATGGCATTTTTAAAACCTATGAATTGATGGACATTTGTCACAATTTTTACAAACATAGCAATCTTTCAACCTTGGTATTTAAACATTTTTTAAACAAAGTAAAACTCTTCTTGGGTTAAGAATATAATCAAGAAATCTATATATTCTGGTGGAAATAAAGTAGTGAGCTGAAGAGTATAAATAAAGGGCTGCTCCTTTTTGGGAGGCTTTTTAGGGGTACAAATGCCCTGAGATTAACTGCCCCAACTTCCATTCACATATTTAGAAGTGCGGGAAGGTTGGGGGTTACAAAATGTATTTCACTTCAGCTAGAACTGGCCTTACACCTCGTGGTAGGGGCAGGCAAAATTACCAGAGATTGTTTAAAAAAAATTACAAAAATCATGTAAAAAAAACCCCTTAAAATCATTTGAGATATTTAGCATATTAAATTTTCCAAGGTTGTTATAACAATTGTAACCAGTTCTGAAGTCCATCTATCCTCGGCAAAGTAGAAAAAAGCTGTTTTTTTTTAATATGGGCATTATTACAATAATATTTGTTCAGCACAGTTATAGGGGAAAAACAACAGAATTTTTAAAACTCAGTACATTCAAAATAAATTCAATCAACCTTCAGTGTAACAGAATAATATTCAATCCAGTAATATATGAATTTAACATCACAAAGTTAAATCTTAAACCAAGCAAATATCAAAATGCAATAGAAATACAGAGATTTGTATAAACCATTGGAGTCTGAAATGCCTTAGTATATAGCCTTTAGTCTCCTCAAAGTTCCTTGGGGTTTTTTTTTGTTGTTGTTGTTGTTTATTTGTTTGTTTTCAATTATCCATTTAAATACCTATTGTCAGAAGGCAGAGTGGTAAGGCCTAGGCAATGGGGTTTAAGGGGTCTGCTCAGGGCCCCACAGCTGGGAAGTATCTGAGGCCAGATTTTAACCCAGGACCGCATGTCCTCAGGTCTGGCTCCCAGTTCGTTGAGCCACCCATTTGCCCCTTCAAAGTTAAAGTTGAATCTTTGGGCTGAATCTTCTCCCTGACAGGCAGGTGAAGTCAATGAAATTACCAGAACAGTCAAAAGGTATCCTTTTAAATAGCCCATAGCTATTAAGTTTCTGTTTGAAAAATCTGTTTCTTCTCCTCTCCCTTTCTCTGAACCCCTTGTGGTCAATACGTCCCTTCATGGTTGCCAACTGTAAAGATTAAAATTTAGGGAAGACTGAGGCAGATAGAAATTAGTTTTTCTTTGCAAGGAGTATTATATTTTTAGAGGTTTATTGAAGATTAAGGATTAAAGAAAATAAAGGATAAGGAAAACGTGCCTAGGCAGGGAGGCCTAGACAAGACCTCACCTACATTCTGGAAAGAGCCAGGTCTGCCCCAAAACGGAAGGCCCAAAGAGTGAGAGCTCCAAAGCCTTTGTAATTAGCTTAAATACCTTCTTGATCTCGCCCACCTCAGAATCTCGTGGGATTACAAAGCATTTTGGGGAAGTGGAGCAAGGGCTTGTGGGGATTGAAGTCCAGAGTTCAAATCTCAATTTTACAGAACAAAGGATCAAGGATATCCAGGGAAATCATGAAAAAAAAAATACAAAGGAAGGTGGCCTTGCAGTCCTTTGTTAAATGACCATACTTTCCCCTATAAGAATATAGTCAGTTTTGCTGGGCAGTTGATTCTTGGTTGTAGACCTAGTGTCCTTGCCTTCTGGTATATCATATCCCATGCCTTTCGGTCCTTCAGTGTAGATTTAGCCAGATCCTGTGTTATCCTCACTGTGGTTCCATGGTATCTGAATGACTTCTTCTTAGCAGCTTGTAACATTTTTTCCTTGGTCTGATAGTTCTTGAATTTGGCTATAACATTCCTGGGTGTTGTCGGTTGGGGATTAAGTACAGGAGTTGATCTATGGATTCTTTCATTCTCCACTTTTCCCTCTTGTTTTAGAATATAGGGGCAGTTTTCTTGTATAATTTCCTGTAGTATGATGCCAGGCTTTTTCTTTTGTCATGGTCTTCTGGTAGACCAATGATTCTTAATTTGTCTCTCCTAGAACGATTTTCTAAATCTTCTGTTTTGTGAATGAGATGCTTCATATTTTCCTCAATTTTTTCATTATTTTGATTTTGGTTTACAGTGTCATGCTTCCTTGTGAAGTCACTTGATTCTAGTTGTCTTATTCTGGTTCTTAAAGACGATTTCATCCCTGGATTTTTGGTCATCCTTCTCCTTTTGTTCTGATTTTCTTTGGAGGTCATCTTTCATCCTCTTTGCCTCATCTTTCATCTCCTTTGCCTCATTTTCAAGCTGTTTGATTTTGGCTTTCAAGACACTATTTTCTTCTTTTAGTTCTAGATGACTTATCTAAGTTTTTAAGTTTTTTTTCCTAGTTGTCTTCAGCCTCTCTTGATTGTGTTTTGAATTGTATTTTGAGTTCTTGCAGAGCCTATATCCAATTTGCTTGGTTTTCTGTTTTTTTGCTTGGTGTTTCTTTATCCTTCTCTGTTCCATTTGCTCTTTGTTCATTGCCTGTATAGAAGCCATCCATTGTAATTTCTTTTTTTCTGTTGTTTGCTCATATTTACCCCCTTATTTACTCCCTGCAGTTTCCTGAGCTCTTGCTCCTCTCATTTTTTTGTGGTTTTGGGTTTTTCTTTCTGTCTTCACCCTTGGAGTTTTGTCAGTAAATCTCTCAGTGCAATCTGTGGGGGAGGGGTGTTTGAGTTTGAGCTTCCCTGTCCTCTGGAGGCTTTAATGGGATTAAGTCCAGCAGTCTGTGGGGTAGGGATGTTGGAGATTGAGCTTCCCTGCCCTCTGGGTGGCTTTGATGGGATTAAGTCTGGCTGGGTTTCTGGATGTGCCTTGAGACCAAAACCTTGGGAAGAGGGGGAAATATGGAGTGTCTCCGCTGCTTCAATTGCTGCCCGCTCTGTGCTCTGTGTTTCTTCTCTATCTGCTTCCCCACTGTCTGTGTTGTACGCTCTGAGCCTGGTACAACTTTGCCCACAAGGTACTCCCTCCAGACCAGTGCATTTGCCTGCCCAGAGGTTCTAGCTGCCACTGGAAGCTTAGCGCTCTAGGTGGGGGAGGGGCCCCGGGACCTTCCTTCTTCCTTCCCCTTAAACTGGACTATTCTCGAATTCTGGCTTTGGGGGGTATACCTTTTAAGTTGAGTCCAGCAGGAGGGTTCCTTGGCTCTATCTTGTTGTTAGGTTTGATTTTCAGTCCCCTAGGAGCATTTAGTTTGTAATTGATAAGGAAGGATTTTCAGAGGTATGAACATTTGCTGTCCCTACACCACTCTGCCTCCCGGTTTTCTTTGTTCTTAGACACTGCCTCATCTCAGAACACCAGTCATCTTGAGTAGAATGAAAAGTCCCAAGGAAAGTAATCAAATGCTACATGTAGTTCTTCAAGTCATTATCTATCTCTCCCAGGAAAATTCAAGATTCTTTTTGACTAAACAAAACTAAATAGCAAGGTCTTTAAGTCTATCATTACCTGAGCCCAGCTGCAAAAACACATCATATGGAAAGCCCTATGACTTCCCAAACTGTAAGCATTGCTAATAAAAATTGTTCTATTCCCCTTTCCATGTGTCTTTCTCTCCAGCTTTTACTGGTATACAAATCGAAACATTTTGGTTAAACACTTAAAAATTATCGAAGGCCCCAAATAGCTATTATGTGGGTAATGTCATAAAATGGATAAAATATGAAAATATTTATTATTTATCATTTAAAAATAACAACAAACCCATTACATGTTTACATATAATTTTACAAAAGATAACTATTTCCCAAAACAAAGAAATTATGAAGGGTAGCATTGTTTTACATATTTTTGCAAATCTAATGTCTGGCTTAATAGAAGACAGCTAGGTTCTCATATCTGCTTCTGCATCCAGTCTGTTATAATATGTTGTGGTTGAAGTATATGAAGGAAATCCAGCTTCACACAGAAATATAGTTGAAAAGGGAGGAGTATTTTTTTTAAGTTTTGAAAATGTTTATTTAATTAATTTAGAATATTTTTCTATGGTTACAAGATTCTTGTTCTTTCCCTCCCTTACTCCCACCTCCCTCCCATAGCCAACACACAATTCTACTGGGTTTTACATGTGTCATTGGTCAAGAACTATTTCCATATTATTGATATTTGCACTAGAGCGATCGTTTAGAGTCTACATCCCCATCATATCCCCATCAACCTATGTGATCAAGCAGTTGTTTTTCTTCTGTGTTTCTATTCCCACAATTCTTCCTCTGGGTGAGAATTGTCCTGGATCATTGCATTGCTGCTAGTAGATTAAGTCCATTACAGTCGATTGCACCATAGTGTATCAGTTTCTGTTTATAAAATGAGGGGTATTTTAATGGACTAAGTATTATATAAATAATTTTGACCTTAAAGACCCCCTAAAAGGTAATCAGACACCCTATGGGTCTATATTTTGTGTCAAAAATAAACAGAAAATGATCCCTGAGGGCATCATATTGACTTAGAAAACAACAAATTAATATTATCTATGGTATATTTTTAAAGGATTTTTAAAAAAAAGCATTTCCCAATTACATTTTAATGTAGTTCTGGCAGGATTTGGGAGTTTTGGTGCCCTGAAATTTTGAGTCCTTTGCTAAACCATAATCTGTTCCCTAAGACTGAGTAGAACCTTCTAGGAAGCTGTACCTACTCCTTAAGACTGGTAAGAGAGATAGGCCTGAGGAGGTGCCACTTTTTTTTTTTTAATTTTTCCTTGTTTACATGATTCATTTTCTTTCCCTCCTCTCTTCCCTCCCTCCTCCCAGGGTCAACAAACAATTCCACTGGGTTATACAAATGTTATCCCTTAATAACTATTCCATATTATTCATTTTTACCATAGAGTTGAAACCCTAAATTATATATCCATATAAACAAGTGATAAGTGATAAATTATAAGTTTTTCTTTTGTGTTTCTACTCCCATAGTTCTTTCTCTCAATGTAGATAGCATTCTTTCTCATTCATCCTTCAGAAATGTCCTGAATTATTGTATTCCTACTAGTATTAAAGTCCATTACAATGGATTGTTTCACTTACAGTGTTTCTTGGTTTTGTTCTTTTCACTCTGCATCAGTTCTCAAGGTCTTTCTTGTTCATATAGAAATCCTCCAGTTCATCACTCCTTACAGCACAATAATATTCTATCACCACCATCATACCACAATTTGTTCAGCCATTCCCTAATTGTAGGACATCCCCTCATTTTCCAATTTTTTGCCACCACAAAGAGCTCAGTTATGAATATTTTTGTACAAATATTTTTTATTATCTCTTTGGGGGACAAATCCAGTAATGGTATTGCTGGATCAAAGGGTATGCATTCCTTTAAAGCCCTTTGCACAAAATTCCAAATTGCCTTCCAGAATGGTTGGATTAATTCACAACTTCACCAACAATGCATTAGTGTTCCAATTTTGCTACAATCACTCCAACATTTATTATTTTCCTTTACTATTATATTGGCCAATCTGTTAGATGTGAGGTAGCTCCTTTATTTTCATTTCTCTAATCAAGAGGGATTTAGAACACTTTTTAATATGCTTATTGATAGGAGATGCCATTCTTGACTGAGGCACAATGACAATCTGCCCTTCTATCCTATACTTGAACTAAGGAGCTCACTTGGAATTTTATGTTCCTAGGGTTCCATCTCTCTGGCCCACTTGTCATGGGAAGGATGCTTAACTTGTCAGCCCAGAGCTTGAAGCTCTGGCCACAAGTTACATAATAATTTATATTGCAAATTTTTATTACCCTCCTTTTTCAAAGGAGGAAAATTAGGTAGATAAGGGGTCAAATGTTTTATCCAGGGTCCATGTTTTGTTGTTCAGCTGTGTCTAACTGTGACCCCACTTGGGGTTTTCTTGGCAAAGATACTGTATTGATTTTCTATCTTCAACTCAGATGGAACTGAAATAATCAGGTTAAATGACTTGCCCAGGGTCATACAACTAGTGTCTGATGCCAGATCCAGATGCTCTGAACCTTATTCATTGCCCCCAGATACTAAATGTGTTTTGAGGCAAAATTGGACTCAGGTCTTCTTGATTTCAGATACAACCCTGGAACCAAAGCACCACCTAGCTGCCTCCTAACACAAAGATGATTTACTATACTAGTTCTGACTTTCAAAGATCTTCCAGTGACTCAAGCATATCACAATTCATTACGGTCTATTATCATCTTTCTTTCTATAGTCTTTCTTCATTGTCCCCATTTTCCTTATCTGTGAAACTATTTACTTTCCTTTGTTTTCCCTTGAATCACTTTCTATTTCCTCTCCCTAGTCTGTTTGGTTTCAGCTTTTCTGTATTTCTTTTTCTTTTCTGAGTTACTCTGGGGCTTTTATCCATCTATACAGTGTCTAAATTTTTATGCAGGCACAGTGTGGACTGGGCTTGAGATTTCATAGATGCAGGAAATTTCAGAAGAGGAAACCCCACCCCATCAAAGCAGATGTGCAATTGTTTGCAATTTATCATCCTAAAGGGGGTGTTCTTAACCTTTTGCCTATCATGATTTCTAACCCTAACCCTAACCCTAACCCTTTTGACAATCTGGTGAAGCTTATGTATTCCTTCTCAGGATGCTTTTTAAGTGACAAAAATAAAATACATAGGATTTCAAAGGAAACCAAAAGTTGATGGAAATGATTTTTTTTTTCTCCAGGCAAATTTTAAAGACCCCTTGAAATAAATCCATGAACCTCTTGGTCAGTGGAACTCAAGTTAGGGATCCCAATCTTAGCGTGTTCCCTGGAGTCCTAAGAAATTAAGTTACTTCTCCAGAATCACAAAGCCAATGTATATGAAGAATAGAACTTGAACTCTGATTTTCCATGCTTCTCCTTGTGTGGAGTGAAAATTTGGAGGGTCTTGATCACTCCATATATCCTTTGGGTGAATATAAGACGCTTAATAAAAGATTGTCGATTACATGACTTCCTGTGTGTGAGATGAGATTTAGTGTCTGATTTCTGGTACTGCAAGCTCCTTCAAAATTCCACTCCACACATGTGCTTGTAAGCTACATGTCTGGGACTAGGCTAGACACTATGGTGGATGGTGGGAAGGAGCACAAAGACAAAAAAAAAACACAAAAAACTGCCCTCAAGGAGATTACATTCTACTTGCCTAAACCTTAATCTAGTGAAGAAGAAGTGAGTCGTGAGACCAGGAAAGCTATTGTCCCTTCGAGGAGCGGAGGAAAGGGAGGGGAGGGGGGAAGGGAAGGAAGGGAATGAGGAAAAAAGAACGCAGGGGAGCCCGCGCAGGGTGAGTCTGGGACAGTCCAGGAACGGAAACGACTGCAACCCACGGCTCCGCCCAACAGGGCCTAGTAAATCAAGCCCCGGGTCCTTAACCCGCCTCGATCCCGCCTCT
The DNA here is from genome assembly GCF_027887165.1 of Monodelphis domestica. Lineage (NCBI taxonomy): Eukaryota > Metazoa > Chordata > Mammalia > Didelphimorphia > Didelphidae > Monodelphis > Monodelphis domestica. Next base: position 516,855,035 of record NC_077227.1, on the reverse strand, counting down.
AGGGAACTAGCTGCCGTTAGAGGGCGTGGTCAGCAGGCTCAGTCTCGCGGGAAATTCCGTTGGCGGGGCAGTTGTCTCTGGCCCAGGAGCGGGGACAGTTGCTAAGGAAATGACTCTTAAGCACCGCCCCGTCTGGCCGGGCGGGGTCTCCTCCCGGCGCTATTTCCGGTTCCGCTCCCCCTCAGATCCCTTGGTCCCGTTACCGCGGCTGCCGCCTCCTTCAGTCCTGGGTCGTCGTCCTCACCCACTGGCTTCGCGCCTCTCGCCGGCACGTCGCCTTGGCCGCGCCTTCTTTTCTGTCTGCTCCTTGCGGCCTGTGCCCCCAGAGCTTTCGCGTCGGGACGGGTCACGGCTTCTCTCGCCCGCCCTGCCCATCTGACGGGCCTTCAGTCGTCGCGATGGGCGCGTACCTCTCCCAGCCCAACACGGTGAAGAGCTCTGGGGATGGGGAGGGCACCGCGGGCTCGGGGGGACGCGGCGCCCAGCGTCTGCCGCTGCCCTACGGCTTCTCGGCTATGCAAGGCTGGCGCGTCTCGATGGAGGTAATTGCGGGAAGGAGGCAGTCCCCACCAGCCGGGCAACCGCAGTGGGATCGGGAGGCGGAGTGTGGGTGCTAATCTCACGTGGAGTAGAAGCGGTACCCTCTGGGTCCCCTGAGTTCGCGGCGGGCAGGCCCTGGGGCCCCACGGAGGCATGCTTCAAGACTCCCCCACCCCCACCCCCGGGTCTCCGTCTCTCCTGGGCTTTGCAGGGCCGGCCAGACGGCCGCGCTTTGGGCGTGAGCCGCCTGAGCTCGGTGTTATCAACCCTTCTCTCTCGCTTGGCTTCCCTGGAGGAGGAAGGGGAAGGGAGAAGAAGGTGACTCCCCGCCAAGAGACAGTTTGACCTGTAATATACTTTCAATGCTTGTGTGTTTGTGCGTACATACAAAATGGTAAGGCCTAGTTTGGATGGGGAGGTCGACTAAATGGAATGCTGAGCAAGCATTCTGTTTTGGATTTTTCAAACTCTCAAGTTGCTGTTGCTTGGTACTGTATGGTGGTAATTCCAAGGCCCCATGCTTGTCTTCCAGAATCTGTCATTAAGAGTGAACCTTGTGAGATCATTTCCAGTGTTTTTCTCAGTTTTTTTTAAACACTCCAGTTAACTATCCTGATATCTTTCATTCTGGCTATGTTTCTTCTCTCTTTTAAGAGCCTTAAAAATTAGTTTTGTCATGGTCAGCTGCTAACTTTGAAGTGGTTCACTGCTTCCAGTGCTTTTACTTGCTGTCATATGCCTTTCTTAAACAAACTTTAATTGCTTTTTTTAACTTTCTTTTCTGCAACTTTACTTGAGCATTTTCTTCTTCTGAATTTTTGTAAGGAACTTTTTTTACTCCTCTTAAGGGAATGGTTCTATAGCAAAGAAAAAGTTTGTTTAGTTAAGAGTTATGTTTGAAAATAGAGGAAGGTATCAAATATTGGTATTAAGTAAAGAAAGAGAATAAAGATGCTTGTTTAGTACTTCTGCCTTCTTTAATGATTTATCTTCCATGTCAAAAAGAGATATGAGTGGGTGGATGGGAGAAGTATGTCCAGAAGAAAAACTGGTGTGGGGCAATGGAATAAGGCAACAGGGGCTAAAACTGATGCTTTATCTGTCTAGGCATGCTCTAGGTATCACTCTTGGGGATTCCCCTCCCCTCCCAACTTCTCTCCTTGATTGAACTCTACAATGGCAGTATGGAGTAAAACAGTTTTGTTCTCAGGTTCAAATTCTGTAATTCTGTAGCTGAAGTAGCTCTTTTGGCTGTTATAGCCATCATTCTTGATAAATTATGTGGCCAAGTTGGTGAAGGGGACTATACGGGCTGGAACCTTTGAATAAGTAGTCCCTTAAAATCAGGGACATTGTCTCCATTTTTGTTTTATTTCCCACAATTCATAGTGTAGTGGGTATGGTAGATGCTCGAGTTGGAACTTTGGAATAGTTTAAAAGTCAGCCCTGACTTAAAGGAAGTGTGGGTTGGGGAGGTTCCTTTCATTTCTACAAATTTTCCATTGAGAGTCTCTGTTCTGGTCTTATAATTATTTGTTTGGGATGTGCATACTATATGGCAAGACTTCCTCTGGAGTTCTTCATTCCATATGTTTTCCCTCTGTTAAATATGTGAAGGGGCCTTTTTCTTCCGCTTTTCTCTCTTTCTATTTTAGTTGCCATTCTTTGGCATTAATATTTCTATTTTCTTATTTTAACTTAATCGTCTGGATATGGATCCACTTTCTCCATCTGTTTGTCCCATTAAGCCAATGTTATTCAATATTCCACTAGACCTTTTTATTTTTGTCCATAATTTAAGAGTATAGCCAGAGGCTGGTTAACAAAGATCTGTGTTGCAATTCAATTCAATGATTTTTTTAGCCCTTGATTTAAATTTTCCTTCTGAGAGACTAACTGCTAAACATGTTTGAATTTTCTAATGTACTTTATTAAAAAGTCTCTCTTCTTCCCTTCCTCCTCCTTGTTCACATGTTTGTATATCCCTAATGAAGCTCTTCCTAAATTGTCTAACATATTGGATATATATTCAGTAAGACCATAATACATTATTGCTAAAAATAATTTTACCTTTGTTGTACTTTAAGATTTATATCTCTGTGGCTTAACCCATCCAGTTAATAAAAGGTCCCTACTTAATTTGCTTGGTTCTATTGGTTTAAATTTGGAAGGCTTATCATCCTAATAAACCTTACAAGATTTGATAAAGCCTTATTGCAAAGGTCCACCGTAACAGGATGTGCTACTGTACCTTTTTCTCTTGAGTCAGGGGTGGCAGCTGTCACATTTATCTTCACATTTTATTCTCCCTGCCTTTCTCTAGCCTCTTGGTAGAGTGGTACCAAGGTGCCTTGACAGAGGAGGTGTAATCCAGACACAACAAACAGGGTCTCACCATTCTTTGGAGGGAGCCTGAGAACAAGCTGGTTGAGGCATGTGGAAGCAGAAAGTGAATTTGTTAGTAATGGTAATTGGGGAAAGGAATGGCAAGTTGGGAGGCCAAGGAGTGGATGGATGGGGAACTTAGATTTTGCAACTTCTGATGATAGATAAACTGTCTTCAAAGATATCTCAGTATGTCTTGACCTCAGTGTTTAAAGCTAGTTTGAATGGTGAATCTGTGTCTCTTAGGTTCTTTTACACTTTTTAATCCAGTGATTTTTGGCCTAGGGATCCTTATCTTTCTTATATTTCTGTAGAGGTCTGACATTTGTGATATGTGTAGTGATTTAAAAAGACAAACAGTTTTGAGGCCTTCTAAAACAAAAGCTGAGATTTTCTAAAAGACTTGTGGAGAAGGAACTATAGAGCCTTGGATAGGTGTGGGTTATGTAATTTAACTTTTCTTTTTCCACCCTGTATTTTTTTCTCTCTGCCTTTAAGGTCTGCGAACCGAAGAGAAGAAACAGCTATGAAACTCCAAATCTGTTTTTTAATTGATAAGATCTTTAAAGACTTCTGTTTTTTGTTGGAGATGTAACGGGGTTGGAGAAAACAGTTGTTCTAATGAAGTTTTAGAACTGTTGGGTATAGTGGATGTCTCAGTTTAAACTGACTTGGGGAAATGTATCAGGACCTACTGGCAGATATAGAAAGTGTTAACAAATGTTTAGCGATGGAAAATGACTTGGCTGAGGCCTTAAAAAGCATGGCCAGCCAGAAAACATTGAACTTAGTTTTGGGTGGGGAGACAGCATTACTCTGGGAGTTAGGAGTTCCTGCATTCTAGTGCAAAGTCTAGTGCAAGGTATTTCACTTTCCAAAATGAAGATTGGGAAAAAATGAATAAAGAAGAAATATTCTAGAGGTGGAGAATAATGGTTCTAGACTTGATACTTAGTTCTGCCTTTTTATGTACTTTGTACCTCAGTTTCTCATTTATAATTGAAATCTTCAAGGCAAAAACTGGTTTTTCATCTTTCTATCTCCGGTTTATAGTGGTGCAGTACATATGTTGAATTGACTAACTTTAATGACCAAAAAAAAAGAATAAATGAAAAGAATTCTAGAACACTTAGATATTTTAGAAGAGGCATTAATATCACAGTTGTAATATTTTCTTTGCAATTTTCAGGCTCCCTCTGAAACTAGGCTAGTTATTTTGGATGGGTGTGTGTGTGTGTGTGTGTGTGTGTGTGTGTGTGTGTGTGTGTGTGTGTTTTAAAGAAATGGCCTAAATGTTCATCTTAATTAAAAAAAACATTGAAAGACAATTTTCAAAATTTTCTGTGAAAATGCAGAAGTTGGTGTGGTCATGATTAGAAGACACTGCTGTCTAGTAAAATTGTAGACCTGCCTTCTTTGGGATTCCCTAGGAATGATGTTCAAAATGCACTTATGTTCTGTATCATACAGGGTTTTAATGTGACTTCTCTACATTGAGAACACTTAGTACTTAGAATAGAAAATTCTTTGGTGCAAGAGTTAATTTCAAATATTAAGTGGACATGTCACATATAAGATATGATCCTGGGATTTAATATAAAAAAATGTGAGTCCTGATGATGGAAAATTTTTAGGTATCCAATAGGCAGCTAGGTAGCTCAGTGCATAGAGCATTGGGCCTAGAGTCAAGAAGATCCAAGTTCAAATCTAACTTTAGACTTTTACCAGCTATGTGGCCCTGGGTAAATCATTTAACTTTTGTCTCAGCACACTGAAGAAGGAAATGGCAAACCTAGTAACTTTGCTGGAAAAAAAAAACACAAAAAACCTCATGGACAGTATTGGTGTGATTATGGGCCAGAAAGTCATAATGGATCAAATTGGACTGAACAACAGCCATTTCTAATCCTATGACATTCATGTGTTTTAGCAAAAGGGATGTGGTAGATAACTAAGAGATCCTTGGGACATTAGAAGCTGAAGTTTTTAGATTTTGGAATCTAATCACCTAGTAGTTAAGAGCAATGCCTACTTTTGCTGAACCAAACTAGAATCTACCCTTTAACTAGAGTGCATTTAATTTTAATCAGGAAGAATCAAATCAACTTTTAAAATATAACAGTTCATTTTTGTTTATTATAACCTTTAATGGATATATTCTATATTTCTCATAATTTAGAGGTAGATGAATATTTCACTTTTAGAATGTTTTAGAGAGCTTTTCTTTTTACTATGCCATTTTATTATTTTTCAGACTATGGAAGGCTATACTCAGAATTTTATACCTCATACTTCTAAGATATTCTGAACAAATTTATTTCCAGATTTTTGATCCTTCCCTTTCCTTTCACGGTTCACTTTATTCAGTCATCTTCTTAAGACTTGTTCTTTTAGAGGTCCTGAAGGACTTAGATTTGTGTGCACAAACTTGAAAGAGACAAAGGCTAGAGGTCAATTATTCCCATTTCCATATGCTACTTTTAAAAACCCTGACCTTCTGTCTTAGAGTTCATACTAAGTACCAGTTATAAGACAGAAGAGTGATATGAACTGGGCATTAAATGACTTGCCCAGGATTACACAGCTAGGACATTTCTGAAGCTAAGTCCTGACCTATCCACTGAACCATCTAGCTGCCTCCTCTGTTTGCTATTTTTAACAAGCATGTTGTCTGTAGAGGCATAAATCCATAGAACCAAACTTAAATATCATTGCTAAGTGGAACTTTCCAACTCAACATTGAACACTGACTCTTATTTAATCAGTGACTTTATTTGCTTTTACTAGACATATAAAACCTATAATTTAACCTATAAAAGATCCTCTGGAAGGGAGGAAAAGAAAAGAAGGAAGGAAGGAAATAAGCATTTAGTAAGCAACTTGGTGCTACTATGTGCCAAGTGCTTTACAAATATCTTGCTTGATCCTCATAACAACTGAGGTAGGATGGAACTATTATTTATCCCTATTTTATGCTTGAGGAAACTGAGGGCAGACAGTGATTAAGTGATTTACCCAGGGTCACATAGCTAGTAAATTGCCTCAGCGGAATTTGAATGCAAGTCTTCCTGGCCCTGAATCTAGTGCTCTATCCTTTGGCTCATCTACCTGCTTCTATAAATTTTGCCTCATTATCTATGACTTTCTGTGACTTTTTTTATTATTTGAAAATGTTAAAGAACTGCATATTCTATTTCATTAGAAATTGTCATGTTTATCTTTAAATATGAGCATTTTTAATTGAGGAATCAAAGTGTTGCTTGGTAAAGGAGAGAGGCAGAGGTAGGGAATAAAAGAGAAATGGGGCTAGGACCACAGTGTAAGGATAATTTTAGGGTTGTGACCTAATCTAAATTATTTTTGGTCGCCAGGGAATATCCCAAATAAAATATCCAAGTCTTTTTTTTTTAATTTATGGTGGTTTAATTAATATAAGAGGGAAGGAATTAAAAGGAGAAGGGAAAGGGAAAAGGTAGGATTTCTTCCCCCTGGCCTGTGCCAGGGGGAGTTCAAAGTCCTCCGCCACGAGGTCCCTGAAGAAAATTAGTGACTTTTTAAGAGGATAGTATTTGGAAGGAAAAGGAGAAAGAATCAGCCTAAACTCCAATAGAGCTCAGTAAAGATGCCTCACTTGAACTAGGCTACTCAGCTTCCTCCAGTATAGGATCAAGGAAAACTCACCACTAAACCTGGACAATAGCAGCCACCACCCAAGATGCTGAAACTCTCAGCCTCAGCATGCTCCGCCAGCCACCTTTCCACCACCAAAGAGCCTGGAGAGAGGAAGTGATGTGAAACATATAGACGGTTTTTACATCACTTTCCTGCGTCTTACATGTACCAATGGTAGCTTAAGCTTGACTTAGGACAGCCTAGGGATCTGTCAGTTGTTTCTGATTTGTCATTTGCTAGCACATGTCTGTCATAGGCCATCCTCCTAAATACTTAATCCTTAAGTATGGGTGTAGACATTCCTGTTTTTGTTAGACTAAGTAGGGTGGAGTAATCTAAAGTTCACAACAGATAATATGAGAACAATGCATAGTAAAACAGTTTAGAGAAAGTAGTTTTGGGGTGTGTTCAAGGATAGCCTCAATTTCTGGGGGAAAGACAAGTGTGAAGAGGACTCTCAAAATAGGAACTTTCTTCAAAGAGTTTATAATGGTCACTTTTTTAAAAATTCAAAGGTATTTTATTTTCCCAATTACTTATAATAATTTTCAACATGTTTTCCAAAGTCATAAGATCCAAACTGTCTGCTTCCCTTCCTTCCCTCCTTCAACTCAGAGATGGTAAGCAATTTGATCTTGAATGTTTTATCATGCAAAATACACTTCCATATTGGTTGTTATAAGAGCACCTTCATACAAAACCAAAACTCCAAAAAAAAAATTTAAATATACAATGCTTTGATTCACATCCTTCTATCTCCAATAGTTGTTTCTTTGGAGGTGGATAGCATTCCCCATCATAAGTCCTTAAGAATTGTTCAGGATCATTGCATTGCTGAGAGTAGACATATTGTCGCAGTTCATTATTGTACAGTATTGCTGTTACTATGTACAGTGTTCTGTTGGTTTTGCTTATTTCATTCCGCATTATTTCATGCAGATATTTCCAGCCTTTTCTGAAGTTATTTTGCTTATCATTTCTATAGCACAATAATATTCCATCACCAGCATATATGACAATTTGTTCAGCCATTCCCCAATTGATGACATTCCCTCAATTTCCAATTCTTTGTCACCACAAAAGCAGTTGCTAGAAATATTTTTGTATAAATAGGTCCTTTCCCCTTTTTTAATGTTTTCTTTGGGATATAGACCCAGTAGTAGTATTATAGGATCAAAGGATATGCTCAGTTTTTATGACCTTTTGGGCATGGTTTCAAATTGCCCACCAGAATGGTTGGATCAGTTTACAACTCCACCAGTAATCCATGAGTGTCAAAGTTTTGCCACATCCTCGCCAACATTTATCACTTTCCTTTATTGTCATATTGGCCAATCTGATAGGTGTGAAATGGTACTTCATAGTTGTTTTATTTTGCATTTCTTTAATCAAGAGTGATTTAAATTTGCTTATAATTATTGATAACTTTGATTTCTTCATCTGAAAATTGCTTGCTCATAATCCCTTGACCATTTGTCATTTGGGGAATTGCTTGTATAATGGTCACTTTTGAGAATGGTTGGGTAAGATGAAGAGGCATTAGGGAAGACAGTAATTGGGCTGGACTGAAAACATGATGGCATCTCATTACAGGGCCTAGTTCCTTTCTCAGTGAACTGTTTACATCTGGTGCTGGCCCTGCAAGACTTTCAAATGTGGCCTTAACATTTCCATTCTCACTATTACCTTAAGAATGATGATTCTCAATATTTTATTTATTCATTCATTTATGTTGAAATGGTTTTAAATGGATTTAAAATTTTTTATTTTTAGTTCAAAATTCTCTCCCCACCTCCACCCCTTTCCCCACCATTGGGAAGGAAAGATATATAATATACTATATATGAAGTCAAAAAAATTTTTTTTACATTTGAAATCATTCAAAACATTTCTCCATCAGCCATACCTCTCCTCCCCACAAAAAGGAAGTAAAGAAAACGTTTAAAAAATTTTACTTCAATCTTCACTCTGACGCCAATTCTTTTTCTGTAGGTAGATAGCATTTTTCATCATAAGTCCATCCAAAATGCCTTGGATCATTTTATTGGTCAGAATAGATAAACCATACATAGTTGATCTTCCTGACAATATATTCAAAACGTTTTTGCATTAGCCATGGTGGGGGGTGGGGGGTGGGGGGTGGGGAGGAGAAAAACAAAAAATGTACAGTTAAAAAAAATGCTTCCCTCTGCAGTTTTAGGTCCATCAGTTCTTTTTGTGCAGGTGGACAACATTTTATATCATGAGTCTTTTGGAGGTGTATTGGATCATTGTATCAATCAGTTTCTAAGTCTTTCACGTTGTTGATTATCTTTATGATATTGCTGTTACTGTGTAAATTTTTGCTAACTTCATTTTGCATCAGTTTACATTTTTCCCAGATTTTCTGCAACCATCCCTTTCATTATTTCTTAGAGCACAGAAGTACCCTGTCTTTTCACATACCATAACTTCTCAACATTTTATTTAGTAGTGACACCTTGAAAGCAGTGAATCATGTCACTTATATTTGCAAATTCTTTACTATTGTGCTATAAAAGGAATAATGAACTGGAGGAATTCCATGTAAACTGAAACTGAAAGGACCTCCAGGAATTGATGTAGTGTGAAAGAAGCAAAACCAGGAGAACCTTATATACAGAGACTGTGGTACTGTGGTACAATCAACTGTAATGGACTTCTCTACTAGCAGCAATACAATGATCCAGAACAGTTCTAAGGGACTTATGAGAAAGAACACTATCCACATTCAGAGGAAGAACTGTGGGAGCAGAAACGCAGAAGAAAAACAACTGCTTGATTACATGGGTCATGGGGATATGATTGGGGTTATAGACTCTCAATGATCACCCTAGTACAAGTATCAATAATATGGAAATAGGTCTTTATCCATGACACATGGAAAACCCAGTGGAATTGAGCGTTGACTACGGAAGGGGGGTGAGAGGAGGGGAGGGAAAGCACATGAATCATGTAACCGTGGAAAATTTTTCTTAATTAAGCAATTAAATAACATTTTAAAAAGTTTGCAAATTCTTAATATAGTGATTTGCATGCAGTAGTTACTTAATAAATTAATGGATAGTCATTTATTAAACTATGCAAAGAGTTGTTACTGAGTGAATGAATGAAAATTATTAAGTACTTATGAGCAAAGCATTATGTGCTAAGTAAGGGTCATACAAATAGAAAAAGTGAGAGTTCTTCTCTAGGAGCTCACTTTCTAATGGAAACAACATACAAGAAATTTCAACTGCAATTCAGAATTTAAGTTTCATGGTCTTTAGGGTGCGGTGACCAAACAAATAGTATTGTCTTTTTGAAGGTCATTCCTATTGGTAAAATTATATCTGTTTCTGATGTTGAATATTTTGACAGTACCAAGGACTTTTGTACCAAGAACTTTGTTTTCCAGGTCTTTAGTAGATTGTGGCACCCGAGGAAGCTTCACTGCCCATAGAAGCATTTGTCAGGTCACATCTCCACAGGGGTTGCTTCTGGGGTGATGTCTGAGAAGACTGGGCTAGAAGCAGGATCACTGGTCTGGTAGGTGCTGCCACTCCTAGGGCTCTTGTTTTACGTATCCTTTGGTAGGTAGTTAGAAGTTGATATTGTAAAGTAAGGCAAGTGGGCTCTTCTCCATAACCATAACTCCCCTTAGTGATGGCTATAAAGTATAGGCTAAGTAGCAGGCTTCACTAGGCTCTCAGTTGAATGAATGAAATGAGGCCATAATGTTATCATTATCCTACAAAAGAGGTACTGGTGGTCTGATGGTTCTGAATTCACTTTTAAAGCTCCTTGGGGAGAAAAAAAAATCAAGATTTATCCCCTTATATTGTAATACTTTAAAAATCAGCGATTTGATTATTGTAGGTAATAGCTGTATCAACACAGACCAGGCAGTGGGTGAGTGTTATATTTGGACCATGAAGACTCAAGTTCAAATCTTGCCTCAGACACTTACTTTGTGTCCCTAGGCAATTCACTTAACCTCTGTCTTCCTCAGGTTCCTCCTTTATAAAATTGGAACAATTATAACACCTGCCTCTCAGAGTTATGAAAATCAAATATATAACATATACCATGCTTTGCATATAAAGGCTCATCATCATCATCCATGTCTTCATCTTTTCATATTGCAAAATGACATTAATTGGAATATGGGAAAGCAGTATGATACAGTAGATGGATTTTCATTCAGGAAGATTCTGAGTTTCTCGTCTTCTGCCATTTACCAGTTGTGTAACTGTGAACTTATCTGGGCTTCAGTTTCTCATCTGTAAAATGAAGAATTTGGACTAGATATGGGATTCTTAACTTTTGTGTGTGTCAGACCTCTTTGGCAGGCTGGTGAAGACTCCTTATAATGTTTTTTTAAAGGCTTAAAATGAAATACATAGCATTAGAGAAGGAACCATTTATGTTGAAATTATTATAAAAAAAATTTAAGTTCATGGAGCCTAGGTAAGGACTTCTGGATTAGATGATTTTTAAAGTTCCCTTTGACTGTACTTGAAGATCTGTTGAGTGGGTAAAAAAACTTAAGTAGATTTCATTGTGGGCAAGTGTAAGAAATTCTATTTAAATAAAGCTACTCCATACCATACAATGAAAAAAGTTGTGAATTATTAGTGGGAAACTTAAGAAAGGAACCCAGGAGCCATTTGTAAACCAGTCTTCAAAACCATATCACAGTCTAATGTGCCACCTTGGTCAAAAAGTTCAGCAAGATATGTACCATGTATTTAAAAAAATAGCACTTGCACAATTATATAGAGCCATAGTTAAAGGAACCATGAGAGCTTCTGGTCATCATAGCTCAGGAAATTATAATGAAACTGATGAAGACCTAGAGCAGGATGTTTAAATTGAAATGTTTAAGGGGATAGAGGTCTGTCCTCTTAGAACTGAGAACAAGCTAAAAAAGATTAGAACTGTTCAGTGTGAAAAGATGAAGTCTAAGGATGTTATGAAGGATATGGCTAGAAAGGCAAAATTAAAAAAAATATTTTCTTATGGATTTAGCAATCACCCACCATATTCCATATGTAAAACATTGCATATGAAGCTTTTACTTTTATGCACAAATTGCTTTTAAAAGTTATATATTAAATCGAATAAGAGTATAGCAGAAATCATCCTTTCTGTTTGTGTCCTTTCTAAACTTTCTTCTTTGCTCCTCTTTTCTTCTCTAGGCAATTTTGTTTCTTTAGGAATAATAAAACTATTGCATGTAACTTGGTTTGCCTATAAAATTGTGTTTTGTATATTAAACTTAAAACTATCATTATTCAAATATTGCAAAATTTATAATGGAATTTACTTTAAACAGTCTTATTGGTATCTTTTTTTTAATCAACTTTAATTTTGGACTTTATCTCTCCCCCCCCCCCCCCCCCCAGCTATCTCCTATAATAAAAGTGGTATGGGAGGAGTAGGGGGAGGTGCTTCAGCAAAATAAACAACGCATCAATCAAATATTATATGCAATCTGAAATTAACTTTTAAATCATTTTAATTTTTATTATAAATGAGCTTCTTGACATTACTGATAATACTCAGTGATAAATTCCTCAAATTAATTATTTTGGAAGATCTAAAAAGTGACTCTGGCTTTTTTTTTTTTAACTGCTATCACTATAGCAGAGGAAATAGAAGGGTATTTTGTACTTTGCCTGTTTCATGGGTTGACAAAAAAATTAATAAAGGCTTTAGTGACCAATCATTTGATGATGAGTCTTTGCACTTAAGTATGTAGGCTAATATCTTTAGACATATTCTGTGATTGAACCTCTATCTGAGGTTTCCAGGATCTGTCAAATCTTGTATTCTGCTACCCTTCAGAAATCCAGGGTCACCCCCATGTAGGATTCTGGTGAAATCTAGCACATCTTTATTTTTTATCAGTTTGTGAAAATCAGAGGGGTAGTATGGCAGAGTGACTGGTCTAGCTTTGGACTAGTTGGTCTTTTTTCTGATATATATCAATTTATATGGCAGTGGGCAAATTATGTAGCCTCTCAGGGCCCTCAAGCAACTCTATAAAACTTTAATTTACAGGTAAGTTGCTAACTCGCATAGTTAGAAAGCATTTCCACACCTAGAGTTTCACAGGTCTGGGAGGAAAGTATAGGCAAGCAAAAACTTGAATAGAATAAACCATTAACATCATGGTGAAACAAAATTATGTTTTCTGTATTTAGTGAAGCTGGCATAGGCCATAACTTTTTTTTTTTTTAAATAATAAACCCCTACCTTCCATCTTGAAATTAATACTGTGTATTGGTTCCAAGGCAGAAGAGTGGTGAGGGTTAGGCAATGAAGGTCAAGTGACTTGCCTAGGGTTACACAGCTAGGAAGAGGCTGAGATTTGAACCTAGGACTTCCCATCTCTAGGGTTGGCTCTCAATCCACTGAGCCACCCAGCTGTCCGTCATAACTTTTTAAAAGAAAAAATAGCATGAGGAATGGGAAGCTTAATTTACTTCATGAAACTTTGTCTAATTAGTTTCCTTTTCTGACCATCTTCTGATGCCTTAACTTTATCATCATTATCATAAGCTTCTTATTTTGAAGACTTTTCCATATTGTGACATAATGTATTTTATAAGCTTGTTTCTTGATTTGGTATTTTTCAAATATAGATCACTTTATTTCATTTGTTGCCTATGATGGAGAAATCTGAAAGTATCATGCAGAGGTACTGCCATAGTATAATAGGAGTTCTATACTTGCTAGTATCCTGAACGAGATACTACTGCCTGATGAATTACTTTAATAATTCAGTTCAGCAAACACTAGGTGTTAACTGTATGCAAAGCAAACTTGGAATTGGAAAGAACAGAGTAAAATCCAGGTAGTTGATCCCCAAAACAAATGGAGAAAATATAAGAAAGCATTTGCCTTTGCCTTTGAAGAATCCAAGTTTCCTGAACAGATAAGATGAGTGTTAGAGCACTGAAAGAACTGGTGAAAGTGATTGTTGAAACTTTGTCCATTATCTTTGAAAGGTACTAAAGAAGGGGTAGCTAGGGTGACATAGTGAGTAGTATACTGGTTCTGGAGTCTGGGAGGACCTGGATTAATTTATGAATATTTCCGAGCTGAGTGACTCTAAGGCTAGTCACAGTACCTCCATGCTTATCCCTTATCATTCTTCTGCCTTATAATTGATTCTAAGACAGAAGGTCACTTCTTTTTTAAAGGATACTGGAGAAGCAGGAAATTTCACTTTCTTCCAATGGGGAAAAAAAACCCCAAAACTAGTAGGGGAGAGAAATAAGATGGAGTCAGAAAACTACAGTCCAATAAATTTGATTGATCCTTGACAAAATTACAGGATGTATTATTGAAGGGATAATTAGTGAACGTCTAGAAAAATAAGCAGTCATCACAAAGTTCATGATGGCTTTATCAAGAACAAGTCATATTAGATACTTATTTTTTTTATATAGGTTTATAATAAGACCAGCAGATCAGGGAAATGCTAGTAGAAAAGAGTTTACCTAGATTTAGCAAAGCATTTGATTACATCAGCTAGGTGGTACAGGGTATAGAGTGCCAGACCTAGAATCAGGGAGACCTAAGTTCAAATCAGGCATCAGACACTTAGTGGCTTTGTGACCCAGGGCAACCCCCCAAATAGTGCAAGACTCTGTTGGCCTCAGTTTCCTCATCTGTAAAATGGGCTAGAGAAAGAAATGGCAAACCACTTCAGTATCTTTGCCAAGAAAACCCCAAAGGGGATCACAAAGACATGACTGAAAAAGGAGTAAACAACAATAGTTCTGTTTGTGGACAATTTAGATAAGGGCCAGATGGTAATAAAATAGATTTTAAGACTTTTTTACTGAATGGCCAGACCCCAAAATAATGGAGTAATAGTTAATTATCAACTTTGAAAAGGTTCTTTAGTGAAATACCCCCAGGATGGTGTCCTTGATCTTGGACTTTTTTTAAACATTGTTTTTAATGACTTGGATAAGAGCATATGTGATGTGCTTTTCAGATTTGCAAATGTTACAGAGCTAGGAGGGATAGCTAGAACATTACAGGACAAGAGTCAGAAGTGGAAGAGTCCAGTAGATTAGAACATTAGCTAAATCTAACTAGATAAATACACTTGATTTAAAAAAAACAAACAACACTTTACATATAAGCTGGGAAAGATTGTTAGGCAGTAATTTGTTAGAAAAAGATCTGGGGGGGTTTAGTGGATTGCAAGTACAACATGAATAGTGTGATATAACCACCAAAGGAGGAGAAAGTACCCAATTTGGAAGCATGGTGGAGAAGTCAGGTAGAGAAGCCCCCAAATGATGCAGTTAAATGTGAAATGAAATGTCTGAGTTCTTAAATGGGGGTTTGGAGTTCATCTTCCCTTTTCCCTCCTCCAATCAGAAAGGCAGAGAATAGTGATGAGGTGAAGTCCCAAGACTGGTGAGATCTTGCAAGATGATACAGTTATTCTAATAATTAGCTTTCTAGGATATGATAGAAAAGTCAGCCAACTCCCAAAAGAGAGAAATGAGATATCTGAGTTGAGCTCTTTCTTAAATGGTGGACAGAACTAGAAGCATGTGAATTGTATACTCAAGATATTTTATGCCCTGTTTTCATGACTACTTTCTTAGTTATGAAACCTTGTTGTAGCATTCTAGTCAGTCCTGGAAGGTTTCAATGATGTTCAGTGTAGGTAGAGATTTGCAAGGAAGTAGATTTTGGCTTGATATAAAGAACTTCCTAACCATTATAACTATTCTGGAATGGCCTATCTTGGAAAATAGTATGTTCTTCCTTATTAGAGGTCTTTAATGGCTGTGTGACCACTTCTTTGTTATGTTGAGAGGAGATTCTTGTTGAGGTCTAGACTGGACTTGATGATATATCAGGGCCTTTCCAACTCTGTCATTTTATGTTCTTTGTTCTCTAAACATGTTTGAAAAGACCGTTGCAATTTCAATTTGCCTTTGTATTCTTCAGAAGCAGAGTATTATTTATACTTTTGCCTCTGAATCTTGAGTCCAGAGATTTTAGAATTAAGATTTATGCTAATACAAATTGACTGACAATGTTATTATAATTTCTTAATGAAGTGTTTTATTTTATTTCTGTCCTTGTATAAATGAAGTTTTCAAGTTCTTTTAATTAAAAAAGTTTGCTCAATATACAGATTAAGATGAAGTAACTGTGCATTGTTTTACCAAAAAATCCCTTAGAAATGATTTAGAGTGGGGTCTTAATTTTAAACATTATGTTTAAACATTCATAATTTTAAAGATTTTATTATCCTACATAAGGGTTTTATTTTGGGTATATTTGTTGACAGCAAAAAGTCCCTAGAAAAATAAAGAGAAATGTTTTTTCTTAGAATTTTTCTGCCTTCCCAAACAACTTTAGTTAGTATGTTTCATTATGGCTAAGATAGTCACTGATTACAAAATGTTGATATAAAGAAAATAGCCTTTGAGGTTGAAAAAAGGACAGTCTTAGTACAAAAAGTTCTACTAAAGTAGGAAATCAGAAATTCAGAAATCAGTAGTAAGCTTTTTAAACTTATTATCAGAAAGGTAAATTAAAAAATGAAAAATGTTTTGATAAAAATAGGAATGGTAAATCTATCATGAGATGGGAGAAATGAGATGTTTGGGGGAAACACTCCATAACTTTTTGAGTTTTGTATGAGGGAGCATAACAGTTTTCTTCTTCACTGAATATTGTAGCCATATAGATCTGAACTAGTATGATATTTTGATATTTCTGAGAAAACTTTTATGCTGTTTTCCTTGTTGTTATTGTTTGCTTTTCCCCCCCATGCTTTTATTTCAAGGGCAAATAGTCTTGGAGGAATTGTGGGGTAATGAAAGTATCTGTGGGTCTAGGATTGAAAATACAGAAATAGTGATTTTCATTTATTGTCTACCTCCTTATTTAACATTTTTACTTTTAAAAGGTAAAAACAACCTACAGTAAGACCCTAATCACTTATATAAAGGATGTGTATTATAGGAGCATTAAAGACGGAATTTAGAGAAAATTAGAAAACAAATAAGCATTTTATTAAATATCTACCACGTTTCAGGCACTGTGCCAGACACTTTACAGATGTTATCTCATTTGATCCTCCTCACAACACTAGGAGTTAGGTGCTTACTATCATCATTTGACAGTTGAGGACCCTAAAGGATACTGAGGTTAAGGCACTTACTTGCCTGGTAAGTGGCAAAAACTTCATTGATCCTTGAAGGCAGAAATATGACTTGAATAAGAGGGGGGGGCGGCATTCAGGGTAGGAATGAAGGAGAGAACATAGAAATGCAGGAAATGATGAGTGGAAAGTTTGAGCAGGAAATTAAGATGAGTTAAGATGGATTAAGATTGTGGAGGACTTTGAATGGTATGCCAAGTGTCTGAATGATATTAAAGTGAATAGGGAACCATGAGTTAAGGGAGTGGGAAAGTGTTGGAAATCAATATTTAAGAAAGTTAATATGTTGATTATATGTAGGATGGATTAGAGAGACTAGAAATTGGAAACCCAACTATTAAACTAATATTGCAACAATATTAGTGTGAGCTAATAAATGTCTAAACAAAGGTGGTGATTAGGAATGGAAAGAAGGAAGTGTGTAAGAGGTTACAAAGGAAGAACTAAATTCAAATATTTAATAAACATCTTCTATGTATTAGGCACCTAGAATTTAGTGGTTAATGATATAATCCCTGTTCTCAAGTAGTGTAAGACAACTGGATGAGGGTGGGAAATGACATGTATACAGAAAATACATGATTAAAAAAAAAGTGTGATGGGTCAAAGAAGGATTTCAGAGTATTCTAAGTTGTAGTTTGTTTTTTTTTAAACCCTTAGAAGAATTGCAAGGAGGACTAGGCAGTCAGGTTAAGTGACTTGCCTAGGCTCACACAGCTATAAAGCATCTGAGGCCATATTTGAACCCAAGTTCTGACTCCAGGTCTGGAGCTCTCTTCACTGTGCTACCTTGCTGCCCTGATTTCAAGGTATTCTAGAAAAATTTGAGGGACAAAGATACTTTCAGCTGAAGGGATCAGGTAATGCTCCAAATTGGAAGTGGCATCCAACCTAAGCTTTGAAAGAAGAAAAGGATTCCAAAGTGTGAGGTGGGTAAGGAACAGATAGTAGTCTAGTTTGACTGTAATGTTGAGTATATGAAGGAGTAATATGTAAGGTAGGTTGAAGCTAAGTTGTAGAGGAATTAGTGTTTGAGGCAAGATTGAAATCCTAGTCTTCCTAACTGCTCTGTCTCCCACATTATACTACTTCATTTGTCTGAGCTAGGCTTCTTTACCTGTAAAATGAGTAGACTAGATGTCTTTTATAGTTTTAACATTTTGTGGCTTGGAAGTTTGTTCAGAGACAAATCCAGAATGAAACACCTACCCATTCCTATGTTTGGATAGATGGTTTCAGAAAAAAATGGGCTAAAGTAGATGACCTCTGAGTTGTCCCTCTCAGCCAGAGATTTTATCATTCTGTGAGTTTATATTTTATCCAATAATTGGTAATAAGGAGAATAACCTGTTCTTTAGGAAGGTTATTTTGGCAGCTTTCTAAAGATTGGATAGATAGAGAGTCTGAAGGCAGGTAGGGCAATTAGAAGACTGTTAACAAGAGGCAGCTAGGTGACTCAGTAGATTGAGATCCAGGCCTAGAGTTGGGAGGTCCTGGGGTCAAATTTGGCCAACGATACTTATTAGCTTCGTGACCCTGTCACGTCTTGGTCACTTAACACCAATTGCTTGGCCCTACCACTCTTCTGTCTTGGAATCAATAATTAATATCAATTCTAAGACTGAATGTAAGGGTTTTGAAAGAGAATGACTAAGTTCTCTAGGACAAAGCCCAAGCCTCAACATGCTGCTACTTACTCCCACTCCTACAAGGCCCATAAAAAGAATTGTAACCCTTACCTAAAATACCATCTGCCAATTTAGAATTCTGCCTACCTCTCGTGCTCTGGACTAAATTCAGTCATCTATTTCTTAATTTTGGTCTCATTTAGCCAATTGAGAAGCTTCCTGATTGCTGTCACTGTGACCTCCAAGGAGAGGAAAGAGGAAAAGCCCTCATAAAAGAAAAGTTCATTTAATTAGATCATTCCCTTCAAGTGTCCATGACTCTTTTAAAACTTTTTTTTTTTGGTCTTGAGTTTTCCCTTGTGGCTTATGGTATAGACATCCCTTCCTCAGCCCTTGCCTCCTCCCATGAAGTTCAGTAACTTGATAACTCATTTGTACCTGAGAGTTATCTTAGAGGTTAAGGGACTTGACTAGTGTGTCAGGCATGATTTAACCCAGGTCTTCTTGCCTCTAAAGTTGACCATCACTGTTCTGCAATGCTGCCTCTCTTCTAGAACTTTCAGTACTTAAAAAGTTTGTCTTTCAAGGCTGTTAGTGGCTCTACTTTTTTTCTCCTTTCTCTCATATCTACATTTATATACACACACATAGAAGAAAAGTTCATGTGTAGTTTTCCTTTCTACCTACAACAGAAATTCTTCAAGATGGCTCCCTAGTCAAGGCCCTTATTATTTGGTCATCTTTTAGGTGACAGTTAAATTTCTTCACCAACAGATTTATTGATCATATCTATCCCTGACCCAGAACAGAGGAACCAGGTGTCCTGACCCCCACCCCTGTGCGTCCCCCGTTCCCCCCCCCCCCCCCAATAAATAAACCAGAGAAGTCAAGATTCCTGACACAGACCAGAGGGGACACTAATGGTAGATCTCTGACAGAAGAAATAAATCTGAAGAGTTAGAAGCTGTGAATTACGTTATAGTACAGGGGTTTTTAAAAGCAAAAATCACAAAGGGAAAGAGGGGCATAGAACAGAGTGAGTGACATGTGATTAAGTACAAAATGATTGGTTACAGAGTTGATACACAGGGACCAACATTGGTTAGAAGTTTGATAATTGGAGGTGGCAATGAGCCTCCTCTTTCACCAGACTTCAAGAAAAGCTCATTGTTGGAGTTCAGGTACAAGATAATGGCCCACACTTTTGGACAGCAAACCAGGCATCCTTGAAGGATAACTTGGTGTAGCTAAAGATAACAGGTCTTACAACTCCCTTTCACATTCAGTCTTCCAAGGCCAGCAAAAATTATTAGCAGAAATAGTTTTCTAAACTTAATCCATTACGAATCAGCTAAATTCTGGACTAAGTTCAGAAACAGACTCATGACTTACACATTTTTAGGAAACAAGCAAGAGCAAAATTTTGGTCCTCAGCTCAGGCCTGTAATTGGTCAGACCAAAGCCTCTTTTAAAAAACACGAGTACTGCTGAAAAGAGTAGCAGAATTAAGTTTATTTTTACATTCACAATACTAAACATAGAACACCAGAGTTAACAAAGTTGAGTGAATTGTTTAGACTTTGCAAACTTCTATTGACTCTTTTTTTGTACTTATAATATTTGAACAGATCCCATGATCTTGTAGGATTAGGAGCTGGAAAGGACCTTAGAGACCTTCTTACCCAATCATCTGATTTTACTCATCACTGTGGATGTGCTACCACCATAGGTAAAAAATGCAACCTGTTCATGTCTTCTCATCTTATGTGATTCTTGTCCCCTTCTTTCCTTTTAAAAAGCTTTATGGGGGTCAGCTGGGTGGCTCAGTGGATTGAGAGCCAACCCTAGAGATGGGAGGTCCTAGGTTCAAATCTGGCCTCAGACACGTCCCAGCTGGGTGACCCTGGGCAAGACACTTGACCCCCATTGCCTAGCCTTTACCACTGTTCTGCCTGAGAACCAATACACAGTATTGATTCTAAGACAGATGGTAAGGGTTTTTATTTAATAAACAAACAACTTTATGTCCCTACCGCCACCACCAGAAAAAAATCACAGCATAAACAAAGAAGCCAACAAAAATCCTGAACCAAGGAAACAAAATATTTAAAAGTTGTGTTGTATGCCTACAATCTACCTCAGAATCTGGATTGAAGAGAACTAAAAGCTTAGTTCTAAAAGAACTAAAAGCTAGTCCAAGATGTATCTTTTGGTTGAACAACAGCCCTTGTACAAAATACCAGCAAAGGTCTTATAGAGCCTTTGCTTCAAGATCTTAAGTGAGAAAGAGCCTCCAAAAGGAGCCCATTACACTTTTGACTAGTCCTTTATAGGAAGTTTTTCCTTATAATATGTTAGTTTGTTTGCCTCTTTGCAACTCTTACCTATTATTTCCAATTCTTCCTTTGGGGGGGATCAAGCAAAACTATATTATTCCTTTTCTACCTGATAGGCTTTCAAAATACTTGATGTTATTCACCAAAACATCCCCATTTCCTTCACCTAAACTCCATACTGCATGAATTGCAGGCTTCACTGTCCTAATGATATCCTTTCTAGAGGATGTTTTGTCATTCCTTAAATATCTGGCAAATTGGAGACACAATAGCACAATATTCTAAATGTTATCATGATTCAGAATACAGTGGGACTGTTATCTCTCTAGTCTGAGACAATCATGTCTTTTAAATGTAACCTAATCCTAAACAATATGCTTTTTTAATGTAACCTGCATTACCCTTCTTGGACATCATATTGCACCTGTGACTTATTTTAGCTTATAGTTTACTGATACCACCAGATCTTTCCTTTCCTTTCCTTTCCTTTCCTTTCCTTT